>NC_140974.1:53617404-53622404 GCF_056783735.1 Eptatretus burgeri
GGGAATAAAGACCCGGCTAAACTTGGATTCGAACCATGTTGGATCAATGAGAGAAAAGACAAAGACGAGCTGGGAACATTCCTAATGACAATTATTTATTAACAAGCAAGCGAGGAAAAGTATGTGGTACGTCAAAGATTTATTGGGCATGTAACACAGGGATAGAGGAGAGAGAGAGAGGTGTGGGGTGTGACAATGATACAAGCAACTTACTAAAGCAGACACAGTGCAGACTTGACGCGAGATTAATAACAGTTACAACAATAATGCTCTTCCACAGGCTTACTTAACAGACAGGTGCCAGCACACTCCGACACACACACACACACACACACACACACACACACACACACACACACACACACACACACACACACACACACACACACACACACACACAGAAAAATAAAGCCCAATGAGAAGGAACTTTTGCAGTCAGGGGGGAAGGGGTTGAGGTTATGCTCTTGGTAACTGGGCGTTTCGGGGAGGGGATGCTCCGTGGTGCGGTACCCGACAGTAGTCGCGTTGTTCTGGCCACAGCCGCATGTGTGGAGATCATGTTCTGAAGGAGGAGCTTGAGTGGAGAAGGACGGAGTCCAGAGGGCGAGGGTGGAGACTTGGAGCAGGAGGCGAGGTCGACGTCGTGTGGGCGGAGACGAGGAACAGGAGGCCGTTTGTCGACGTCGTGTGGGTAGCGATGAGGAACAGGAGGTGGGCCGTCGAGGCGAGATGTGGGTGGAGTCGAGAAGCAGGATCACTCCGCGTGAAAACACCCACACCGACCAACAAACTTCAATTCCCAGGATTTCTCCATCCTTTATAAAGCTCGGGGGAGGGGCCATGCCAAATCCAACATCATCGCCCGAGTCGGACGCTCCGACTGGCTCCGGCCCGTCACATGGTGGGCCAGCTTGGGCCGGGTTTCGGGCAGATGCTGGTGCAGCCCGCCCGCCTTGCTGCCAAAGCTTACGTGACTCGCCGCACATGTCTGGTCTCGGGTATACGTTGATGCACGCTTATGGTAGACGTTGGTGCAGCCCGCCCACCTTGCTGCCAAAGCGTACGTGACTCACCGCACATGTCTGGTTTCGGGTAGACGTTGATGCACGGTTATGGTAGACGAGACGAGACGAGGGGCAAGCAGGCAGATTAACCTCAGAAAATGAAATGGTAGACGAGACGAGACGAGGGGCAAGCAGGCAGATTAACCTCAGAAAATAAAATAAAAATAGTGGGGATAAAATGAAAGGGGAAAATGATTTAATAACCTAACTATTAGACCATCGCAAAGCACTCCCTTGTTTTCCCACTAAACAAAATGAAGGGGTCTATGTACATGTATATTAATGGCATAACTGTCTCAGGACACCTATCTTTTGTATGCATGCAGTTCCGAGAACCGCAACAATATATATATATATATATATATATATATATATATATATATATATATATATATATATATATATATATATATATATATATATATATATATATATATATATATATATATATATATATATATATATATATATACAGTGGGACCCGCTTAATAGAATCACGGTTAATAGAATCACCCGTATTATAGAATCAAAATCGTTGAGACCGATTCCATTGTATCTAAATGTACACAATTTTTCCCGTTTATTAGAATCAAAAACCTGCTTAATAGAATCAGCTGCTGGCCATCCACTTCGACAGTTCAGCGCCTACTGGCCGCACAGTTCCAACTTTTGCCACCAGGCGGCTGACGTCACGCTAAAAATAACGCTATGCCACTACAGTGATTTCGGTAGTCATTGTACAGATAGGCAGACGGCTGACAGCTGCAGTCTAAGCACTAGGCGTGTCGTCATTTCCACGATGGACAGAAAACGAAAGCGGACGGATCCTTCAAACATTGATAAAGCACAAATCCTGAGGGACTATGACGCTTTGCCCAGAATGAGCCAAGGAGAAGCTGCAGACAAGTTGGAAATTAACCAGCCGATCCTATGCAAGATTCTGAAAGATCGAGAGGCCATTCTGAAAGGTCAAGTGGATTCGTCTTCTTCTCAGAAACGCAAGCGAAGCGGCAACGCACCCGATGTCGAATCAGCAATGGTCAAGTGGATTCAAACTAGAGAAAAGGAAGCACCGCTTTCTGGACCTCTGATGCGGGAGAAAGCGGCTCAGTTCGCGGAAAAGTTCAACAACAAGAAGTTCAGTGCGACAAACGGCTGGATTGACCGGTTCAAGAAAAGACATGGAATCGTCCACAAGAAACTTCACGGAGAGGCAGCGGCGGCTGACGTAGGAGGGAAACAACAATGGCTGGACCACGTGTTTCCGGATCTCGTAGAAGGCTTCACGGCTGATGAGATCTGGAATGCTGACGAAACCGGGTTGTATTTTCGGGCCTTACCAGACGGAACGTTCCTCTTCAAGGGAGATCAGCACTGGGGTGGGAAAAGGCCAAAGGAAAGAATCACGGTGCTTTTTTGCTGCTCGATGACTGGTGCTAAGCGTCCTCCTTTCGGTATTGGTAAAAGCAAGAATCCACGGTGTTTCAAAGGCCTCAAAACAATTCCAGTTCGCTACAGAGCCAATTCCTCCGCATGGATGACAGGTTTCCTCTTCACTGAATGGCTCGATGAGTGGAATCGCGAGCTTCGGCGTCATGACCAGAAAGCGTTGCTTCTCATCGACAACTGTCCGGCACATCCCCAATCACTTCAACTGTCGAACATTACTGTGGCATTTCTCCCGCCGAACACAACCTCTGTTCTTCAACCGTTAGATCAGGGAATTATCCGTTCATTCAAAGCTCATTACCGCCGTGCCATGCTACGAAAAGTGCTCACTGAGATTGACAACGAGGATGGAGCAATGACAGCGAGTGACTTGGCGAAAAAGATAACGATCCTCGACGCTATGCTGTTTACGGACGCAGCATGGAATGATGTGAAGACGACCGGCATAGTGAACTGCTGGCGCAAAGGAGGAATTTTCATCGGAGCGGCAAGCGAAGGCGAAAGGGTCGAGAGCAATGACGACGACGAGTTAGCCAACCCTCTTCAAATGGATCCCGACCAATGGCAGGACTTCGTCAACATGGACGCCACTCTCCAAACCACAGACGATGATGTCACAGACGAAGCCACCGTTTCGGCAGTCCAACGCGAAATGGGAATTGCTACTGACGCAGACTATGATGCCGACACTAAAGTGGAGGAAGAGGAAGAGGAGATCTCTGTCCCGACCATCAAGGAAATGATGTCTGCAGCTAAGACGATCAGGCTTGGTTTGCTATCACATGGGTTCAGTGACATGGCCTTCCTGCGCAAACTTGACAAGGAGGTCACCGCCATTGCCACAGACTCGTTAAAGCAGGCAACAATCGACAATTTTTTCATTACAGAGTAGGCTCATCGACAAACCTATGTTGTTTTGCTTTGAAAAGTACATATGTACTGTACGTGTAATTGTTTTATTTTCAGTAGTAAGTTACATTGTTTTGAGCAAGTGTGTCATATAAATCAAACTAAATGCTCAGTATTTGTCTCCGTATGTGTACTCGACATTTGATCCGCTTGATACTCCACAGCTCTGGTGAACTCGGAAATTAGAATCACCCGCTTATTAGAATCAAATTTGTCTGGCCCAAAGTGATTCTATTAAGCGGGTCCCACTGTACATACATATATATATATATATATATATATATATATATATATATATATATATATATATATATATACACATACATACATACATACATACATACATACACACATACATACATACATACATACATACATACATACATACATACATACATAGCCTGGTGTTGGCGCAGTGGTTAGGGCAGCGGCTTGGGACCCAAAAGGTCCTGAGTTCAAGCCCCGTTGGGCCACTGAAAAAAAAAATATATATATATATATATATATATATATATATATATATATATACATATATATTATACCAAGTCGTATAACACCAGGGAGTTGACTCAGCCTGTCATCCTTCCGAGGTTGGCGAAATGAGTACCAGTTGTACTGGGCCCGGTGTATGCCCCGGTTAGAATAGGTGTACCATATCCCTGTGTCGTAAGAGGCGACCAGGGTTGCGTCAGGAAGGGCATCCGGTGTAAAAACCTATGCCAAATCATTATGCGGACAACAAAACGAATTTCCATACCGAATCGGTCGAGGCCCGGGTTACCAACGACCGCCACCAGTACCGGTGGTCAGCAGGGTACCAGTGGAAATTGTGCTACTGCTGGGCGAAGGAGGAGAAGGAGACGGGGAAGGCGAGTCCGGAGGCAGTGGGAGAGGGGGAAGAGTAGAAGTGTGGAGGTGAGAGTTGGAACTCTGAATGTTGGGACGATGACTGGCAAAGGGCGAGAGTTGGCTGATATGATGGAGAGAAGAAAGGTGGACATACTGTGTGTACAAGAGACCAAGTGGATGGGGAGCAAGGCTAGGAGCATTGGAGGTGGTTTCAAACTGTTCTACCAGGGTGTGGATGGGAGGAGAAATGGTGTCGGGGTAATCCTGAAGGAAGATTATGTCAAGAGGGTATTGGAGGTAAGGAGAGTGTCTGACCGAGTGATGAGTGTGAAGTTGGAAATTGAAGGGGTGATGATGAATGTCATCAGTGCATATGCCCCGCATATGGGGTGTGAGATGGAGTATAAAGAAGATTTCTGGAGTGAGTTAGATGAAGTGGTGGAGAGTGTATCCAAGGATGAAAGAGTGGTGATTGGAGCAGATTTCAATGGGCATGTTGGGGAAGGGAATAAAGAGGATGAGGTGATGGTTAGGTACGGTCTCAACAAGAGAAATGTTGAATGGCAAATGGTGGTAGAGTTTGCAAAAAGAATGGAAATGGCAGTGGTAAATACGTATTTCAAGAAGGAGGAACACAGGGTGACATACAAGAGCGGAGGATAGTGCACACAGGTGGATTACATCTTCAGCAGGAGATGCAACCTGAAAGAGATTAGTGACTGTAAGGTG
>NC_140974.1:53627404-53637404 GCF_056783735.1 Eptatretus burgeri
CTCCAAAATTCCAATAACCCTATTTCATTTAAATGACAATTTTCTTTGGTGTGAAGACCCCTCTGCTCTTTACCACCCATCAGTCCATCACTGCTGTTAACTACTGTCACCTGCAATCACCCTGGTGTTGCTCTTGGCTCCTTTGGTTCACTTGGCCCTGTTATTCTCAGCCCTGCTGTTGCTTTCCTCACCTTCTTGGTGGTCCCTGGGCCTGGTGCAACTGTCCACAGTCACCCACCTTTAACACTGCTTTCAGAGTAGATGAAGTTGCCCATGGCCATCCCGACTTTTCTCTAAGGCTCTTTGACCTAGCGGAGTTTCCCACATCTTTACTTGTCTTACTTTACTGAGTGCAGGGCTGCTGCAGCCACATGTGTCATCCACCATCTTTCCTCCTCGACTGACGCTAAACCCGGGTGAGCAGACTCAGTCTCTGCAGGATCCTTTCTCACCGAACGCCTAACCAATCTGTCCTTACACTGGCTGGCGATGTTTCTTCCCTCTCTCCTGCTCAAACCTATCCACAAGTACTCGCACTGTGCACACACATGCACAGCCTTGACCCAGGAATCCCTTCCTCCTAGACTCCTCATCACACATGTGTGCATCCAAGTACCTGGCGAACACCGCCTGCTCCTCTAGGCAATCGCCCCTCTCCACCAGGTCACCATATCAGTCGTTCTCCACCAGCTATTTTTCACTTTGTGCCTGCAAACACTCCAGCACATTCGGTGTTACTGTTTCCAGGCACCCAGTCACCTCTCCCTTCTCTTACGATGGGTCGGGGGATGGGCACTCTTCACTCTCCATGGTCTTCACTTCACTCCCCAGTTGTCTCTACACTAACCATGGGCTCTCCCACTCCTCAGACACCCTTGAGCACCCACACCCTATCCTCTGTGGACTCCACCCAGGCACTGAACCATCCCCTATGGGGTTTACACTCTCACCTACAGGGTCTATTCTATCCTCCAACATGTGGTCCACACTCTTACTTACCATGGGAGCTGTGCTATTTCTCCCCACAGGGCCCAGTTCATCCTCTCCCCCTGGTGCTGCAATAATTACCATCATGTTAAGCACACCAGCATTAATGCTGGTCTTGAATTCAGCTTCCATTTTGTCCTTCCTGATCCCAAGGTAGGCCACAACTATATTTTGGGCAGCCACCATTTTATCTTGCTTGGCAGCATTGACCTCTATCTTGGTTTCAAGTCGACATTTTTTCTTGGCTGGCTCCAACTTTAGCCTTCATGTTAGAATCCATTATCGCCTCAAACATGGCCACGAGTTGGGCCAGGAAGTCAACCACCCCGTGGGGTGGATTGCTTTAGCAATGCTGCTCATGGCTGGGCTGCTAAGTGGTGGCAGGCTGCTGGGTAGTGCCTACACTTCACCCTCTAGTGGCCCCTCTACCTCCATAGATGTTGCCATAACATCGAAAAAAAATTGCCCATCCTCATTTGGGCTATGTGCATCTTCCATCACGTTGCATTATATATATATATATATATATATATATATATATATATATATATATATATATATATATATATATCCATATATATGTATATATATATACATATATATATATATATAGATATATATATGTATATATATATACATATATATATATATATAGATATATATATATTTTTTTAATTCCCCTGAAAACCTCATTAATGAAACAAAGTTTACCCCACCGCCAATAAATTTTCAATTTGAATCTTTATCCTGAATTCCAAACACGAGTTGTATCGATGGGGTAAAAACCCATTTAATTTAACAGGGTGGTCCAACCCACTCCAAACACCAACAGAAACAGAGTGAAATTGAGTTTGTCCACTCCTGAAAACTTTGTTTTTAATTTATGGTTTCAAAAATCCCACTTCTGACACCAATTTTAATGGACCTAGTCTTGCCCACGGCACTAGAACAGGTCTCACCAGAGATAAGTTCCACAAGGTGACAGAGCAGGAGGCAACGATGCATGTTGGGGAGAGGGCCACAAACTCGAGATAATTACCATTATTAATTTAAACTGCGCCAATATTTTGCTCTGCTTATATCCCCAAACAATGATTTTGGAGGTACATTCGTGTCCTAAAAAACACACAGAATAAGAGAAGAAAATGGATTTAATTTTAAATGAGATGGGAACGAACCCAACGGTATTGCTTATCTGAAACAAATACAGTAGGCAGTACAATTGGTTTGTTTCTTAAACAGAGACTCACACAGAATAATACAGGATGCAAGAGGGAGAGAGAAAATAAGATGGGGGAGGGAGATGAGGGTGGACCTTCCCTCTTGTGAGACACTTATAGGGTGGTGTGGCTTGAGGAGAGCCAGACTGGACTTGACTGGAGCACTCATTTGGTGACAGACTGGGCATCCCTGATCACCACAGCTTGAATTGGGCTGGTCTTCACTCACTGACTGACTCCACACCAAAACTTGTACCTTGCCTCAAACCTTAACTCCCTCGGGCCACAGACTCAAACTGGTGCTGCTACATTCTACCACAGCACGGGTGGGTTCAACTTTATGTGAGACGTAACCATAGCCACTCCATTGGTCAAGCTCCTGCCATGCGACTTCTCGGCAAATGGACCACTGTGCCGAAACGTGCCAAACAGCCCACCCACTTGGCCACCATTACCCCAAACCACATGACCAATAAATGGAACAAGAGTGAGAATTGCTTTTCTTTGCGAGAGTGAGGATACATGCCCTCTATCGATGTGGTGATTTCTAAGTCCAAAAAGGGCATACCTCTGTGAAAGGTTGACGAAACGCTCTGATATTCAAACTTGTTCTGGAAATTATCATAATAATACTATGTACCAAGTTTTAGTTGAATACGTTAAAGGGTATGGGGAAAAAAGGTCTGAAAAACCACTGGTGGGACGGATGGATGAACAGCAAACCTTTAGTCCCCTCTGGTCAAACCGGTAGGGGACTAATAAAAGGGGTTTAGAGGAAGCAATAGCACATATCATAGAGGAAAAGAAGATGAGAAGGCAGAAGTCTGTCTACATATGAGATCACAACAGCGTGAATTGCAAGAATTAGGGGATGATTTATTCTAAGATTCTTTATGAAATAACGAACCCATTAATTAATAAATAAGAAAAATTGCGCCCCAAGCAATTTTCATCATAAAATTATGGAGAGAGAGAGAGAGAGAGAGAGAGAGAGAGAGAGAGAGAGAGAGAGAGAGAGAGAGAGAGAGAGAGAGAGAGAGAGAGAGAGAGAGAGAGAGAGACAGACAGACAGACAGACAGACACAGACAGACGACACAGACACAGACACAGACACAGACACAGACACAGACACACAGACAGAAGAAGCTCAGGCTTTCGTCCAGCAGTGGACTAAAAATATTTGTTGATGATGATGTTGTACATCAGGATCCCACTTGTTGCACATCACAATCATATATGTATCTCATAGACGACAATCACAGATGTCATACATCCCAATGCAACATCAGAAAAAAACATTTTATAATAAAAATGAAAAAAAAACATGTAGGGATGGAATCACCAAATAACAACCAAACAAGGTTGGAAGGAATAGTCCGGCAGAATAAGAGACTAAAATCCGCCAACTCCAAATGTCTGTAAAAGTTTTTTTCTCTTCTGATTATTATTATTGTATAGGGTCCCAGTAAACAACCCCAGGTGGGTGTGGTGATGTCACCCTTGGGCAATTTTAAATATTCATGACTTTTTAGATGTCCCCTCCTGTGGTAAAAGCGAATAATATTTTCAAGTGATTTTTCAAACGTCTCTGATATTATCATTTAAATTTGTCCATAAAATGAATCAAGTCCCAATAAACATGATAAAACACATATGTATCATCATATTTATGCATTTAATATACATAACGAGACATAATCAATTTGCTGACTCAGCATTTTCCGACCTATACATATTACGTTCCACATGGCAACTAAAAATATGACAATATTTACTGCTTGAGAAACTGAAAGTATTAGTATCACATTATATAATACTATCATTATATAATTGTAGTGTACAATTAAAATGTTACAATCACACTATTTTAAGTTATAAGCGATAACATTTGTGCATACATATTGCATCACTTCATTCCAATTGACTGGCATGTACTTATATTTATGACACTATTGCATATATAATACTGATGGTAAATTTCGTTGACTCAGAATTTTTATACCCATGCCATACAATACAATGATACAACAGAAATACAAATAATAAAAACGGAAAAAAAAACAGAACCAGAAATGTATAGACTAATCATTCGATCAAGTATCATTTGATATGTACACCGACACAAATGAACACATTTAGAGTATTTGCTCATCATCGCTTTTCATCGCTATCCGATGTGTCTTCATTATCAGATTCATTCTGTGCTTGCAGACCTTCGAGGGTTTTCTCGTTGAAACAACTTTCGCCACCAGAGCATGCACAGAACTCAGTACATGCAATTTTGGCACTGCTGCAACCGCATCTCTTTGTTTGGCATGGAGAATCACTTCCGCAGGAGCATTTGAGGAGTTTCAACAACTCTTGAGGCACCAGACTGGTGTCGTTTGGAGCAGTTACTGGACTTAGAGATGTCCCTTCCTTTTGCCACCCAAATTTTGTAGGATCTAATTGTGGTGGGTCGGTGTGTTTGGCATGTTGCCATGTAGCGACTGGGAAGTGGGCCCGGGCGATGTTTTCGTTGGCTGCTTCAGTCGTCGGTGGAAGAGTCTGCAGTTTTGGCGATCCTCTAATGCTAGGTGGGTGTGGTGGGTCTTGATGACCAAACATTTTGGCGAGCTTCTCTCATGGTTTTACATTCCTCGCGACCGTATCAACACAAGTGGAATTTGGTTGCCTGATCGATAACCTCAGGGAAAGGACAGGCAATATTGCCAATCTTGTCCAGGTTGATCTGCTTCTTGTTGAGAACCTTGATGGCAGTTCGTTTGCCAATTCCGTGGTACGTGGCGACAGTATCGCAACCAGTAAGCCCATGTGCAACAAGAAGATTGCTCATGATGGGATGGCTTTTGTTGACAGTTGCATTAATATCGATCATTATTCGACCTTTCATGGGAGATATCATCATTACCTGTCCTTTGATATCACCTTGGACGACAAAGTGACAGAGAAGAGTGAAGACATCAGTGTCATCAGCTACAACTAGGACTTGCGGCATGTCAGCTTGAATGATTTGTCGAATGAATATCGGTGTCAAAATTGTCAGCAATGACTTGTATGAGTCCGTCCTGGTGATTAGCAATACCATGAGACTCATGATACCTTGAAGCAGCAACAGCAGAGGATTGCTTAAAGAGGCGCACTTCATCATAGCTTCAAGTTACTCCATAATCATTGAGGTAACCAAGCTGACTTTTAGAATCTCTGAAGAGAACTCCAAGAGCTACTTGTAGATCGGTGGGTTGGGCTCAAACTGCAGAAGTAACAATGTTGCCAATTAATAGTGCTGGCATTGTGTTCTTCAGTCTAGGTGAGATTCCAGCCAGTAGATCCATCAAGGTCTCTGAAGTCGCTTCCTGAACTGTACTGTTGTCCACATTTAGATTGTAGTGTGATTTAGTCATGTTGATGGACTCCTGTGTGATTTGCACTCATGTGTGAGTCATCTGCACTCCTGTGTGGTTTGCTTAGCTACCTTTGCTACACTGGGTTTGATGTCTTCTTGGTCACCGGTATCTTTTACAGCTTTCAAAAGTCTCGCAGCCTGGGTGTGCAATGCAAGTATGTGTGCATAACCAGGTGATGATAGGACTAGGATTTCACTGCCAAAATGCTCAGACACTTTACTGACCAGCTGTGCATGGGATAATTCATTTCCACCATGACATTGGTACATTTCAAACACTTCAATGGAATTCCAGAGCTTGTCCTTTTCATTTGACAATGCATCTATGGTGCTAGCAAGAGCTTTCTGGTTCTGATTCGTATCATTGCCCGGGGTTGATGGGTTGATTGCAACATTCTTATGTCTGGGGTATGATCTGTTATTAAAGAAAGTAACCATGCAGTACTGATGGTAGCGAGCCTCAGCTGCATGTAGATCGCTGACAGCACCATCAATGCGGAGACGCACATCTTGAGCCCACTGATCATCACGCTCTGAACATTTGTCCAAAATGTTCTGCTTGTATGACACCATCTCTTCACCTCTCTTGGACAAGGTTGATCTGCACAATAAGCAGGATTCCACCTGTCAGGATGTTTGCGATCCTTCTCAAGGACACAATTATCACTGCAGTACAGGTACTGTGTGAAGAAATCAAATGGAGCAAAGGAGTGACGTAACCTCTTTGGAGGAGGAAGGCGAACTTCTGTAGATTTCTTGCCATGTTTAGTGTTAGACTTGGACGTGTATCTCGACACACAATTCTTGTGATAATTAATGGTAAGATCCTTCGTTTCAGAGAGCTTCTGTGTCAAGGCAATATGGAGATTGTCCTCGTATGCTAGACTAGCAGAAATAATGGAATGGACGTGACTTAGCCCCTTGTTCTGGATGCAGGGTTGATCATCACAGTTGTATTTATCCTTGAATATACAGTTTGCTGAATCTGCGTCCATCATTCACTGACCATCACCTGAAAAGAGAACCACCAACAAATCGAATCTATCCATCAACAAATTAATATATATAGTATTATAGTATCCGCTGTCTCTAATCCACTTCATGATGTATTGATGAATTCTGAATGAAATAATGAAATAATTTGATTATAGTTGAAGTGTCATTTATCACCAAAGGAAAGGGATGTATTTCCAATATCACCTGAAATAAATTTAAGAATAATCATGAAATCAATAGAACTATTGATGTAGATTCATTGAATTACCATACCGCTCATAAACTGTGCTAAGAAAAACATGTGAAAACTGCTGATTATGTGCCATTTGGGATAGAAAAAATTAACTTAGCAATGTTAAATAAGACAAATAACATATTTACTAATCAGTAGGCAATATATATATATATATATATATATATATATATATATATATATATATATATATATATATATATATATATATATATATATATATATATATATATATATAGTTCAATCAGTGGATACCAACAATAAACATGCACTATATCATGGGATGTGTATGAAATTAGTAAAACATCATATTCGGTTGGCGGCCATTTTGAAAAAAGTCAGTAAAAAAATTTGCCCAAAGGTGAGATCACCACACCCACCCAGAGTAAATCATAAATACCTTATAGAATAGGAATCGGAAGAGAAAAAAACTTTTACAGGCGATAAGGGGGTCTCGGTCAGATTCTCCCGGACTAGAATGACAAGGAAGGAATACAAGGAACGACACCACAAACACAACACCACAATCCTTTTATGGATTGCCATCACAACATATTTTGACATTTTTATTATTGGTGGCAATGGTAACAATTGTATGAAGATGTCGATGTTAGAGGTAGTTGTAGATTTGTAGTGTGGGTCAGTGTAATTGTGTATTTTATTTGTTGTGAGACTGAGACGGACAAATGTCAAAATATGGGCTAAATTGTATGGGGGAAAGTGTTCCAGTTTGCTCTAGCACACCAGCACCAATTCACTCATCACGATACCTTGAATACTTGTTGACTGCCGTTGGAAGAGTATGCCTGGTGTTAGCTTCATGGTTCGGGTGGTGAGCTTGAGATCCTAGGATCCTGAGTTCAAATCCCATTCAGCTGTTGAATTAATACAAGGTGGGGCGGACTCATTATCATCCTTGAGAGGTTGGCAAAATGAATGCCAGCTTGCTGATATCCTGTGTGAGAGTGGCAACCCATCCAGGATTGTGCCCAATAGCCAAGGAGACTGCTTTGGCAGCACCAATGCTCTGCACAGAGTCTCATCTTGATGGATGGAAGGATTATCAGAGCAAACTAGAACAGCATTTGGTAGAGCACAATCTGCAAAAGGATTGTGGTGTGGTGTTGTGTTGTGTTGTGTTGTGTTGTGGTGTCACTCTTTCCTACCTTCTTTGGTTGTTTTTTTGGGGGATTTCCATCCCTCCATGTTTTTTTTTATTTTTACCTTGCCACTGAAAGTATGAGGTAATGTTTTCACTACTGTCTGTCTGTTTGTTTGTTACTTGCAAAATCGAAGATATTTAAAAGTATATTGGTCAGTAGATTTTGTTATTCTATATGTCTGTCTGTTTGTCAATCGCTTAAAGGTCACAATTCCAAACCGACCATCATGAAACTTTACCAAGTTGTTGAGGTAGTCTCAACTGAGAAGCCTGTTGATTGAGGTCTAATTTCTAAAATCGTCATTTTTCATCCGATTGACTTGAAAGTTTCACAGGATTTGCATATTACGTCACTGAATTTGGAAAGCGACTATTTGAGGTAAAAAGGTCAAAGGTTCTCAAGGGCAAACATCTAAAATCGTCAATTTACATCCTATTAAGCTGAAAATTAAACAGCAATTGCATAGTCCATCACCGATTTGGGAAAACAACTATTTTTGAGGTCAAAATGTGAAAGGTCAACTCAAGATCAAACTTCTAAAACCATCAAATTTCATCTGAAAAAGTAAATTTTCATCCGATTAACCTGAGAATTAAGCAGCAATTGCATAGTGCATCACTGAATTTGGAAACCAACGATTTTTGAGGTCAAATGCCAACTCAAAGTCAAACTTCTAAAATCATCAATGTAAATCTGAAAAATAATCAATTTTCATCCGATTGACCTGAATTTTGATTAAGATTGTCAATTTTATTCTTAATAAAGTAGACAATTTGATGTATCCATGGCAACCTTTGGAGAGGGGGTGCATTTTGCAAGTATCGTGCTTTGCACGACATATTTTTCTTGTTTGGTTGTTAGTTTGTGTGCATGATATCTCAAAAAGTTGTGGACGGACTCGGATAAAATTTGATGGGCTGGTTGGGTGTGTGACAAGGACGAATTGATTCAATTTCGGTGAAGATGCAGATCCAGATCCGGATCCAGTTACTAGAATTTTTAAAGTGATTCTTCACCATTGAGAGAAAGGGCTAAACCTATAGAGAGCAAGATATCTCAAAAAGTTGTGGACTGATTTGGACAAAACTTGGTGGACAGGTTGGGTGTGTGACAAGGAAGAATTGATTCAAATTTGGTGAAGAGCTGAATGTGGATCTAGATCCGAGAAATATTTCATTTTTTAAGTGATTCTTCACCATTGAGAGATGTCGCCAACGACGATATACAGCATAATATTTCAAACATGTATTTAGGCTGATATGTTATCGTGGGTCAGGCATTGCGTGGTGGAGTTAGGCATTCTACCGAGTGCCCTTCTAGTTATAAAATGTTTTTTCAGCCTTGTTTAACTATATCTCGGAAATTATTTTGAGGGGCGTCTGCATGGGGAACTCCCCGACCCACACCCCCTTCATGATATATCTCATACAAGTGTCTTCCCTAGTTTCCTTAATGTCCCGTCCAATATTCCCATCCCTTCCGACTCTATTCACACTCTGCTACCTTGTTAACTTTTGGGGTCATCAATTTATTTTGGATGCCAACATGGCAGAATTTTTCTTTACTCTTTCTCCTTTCTCTACGCCTTCCTTTCTATTATATCCCCATACTCCTACATCCCTGCAATCGTTCTCCCCTTCTCTCCCAAACTCCACTCACCTCCTTTCCCTGTCCTACCATCATACATTCTCTAATTTTCCTCAATTTACTCCTTACCTATTCGTACACAATAAAGAGATACCTCCATTCCTCTCTCCTCCCTTCTGTTCTCTCACTCAATGTTGGCATTTCCAATTTCTTCACTCCCTACCCCTCCCTACCCTGAGTAAGCATCATAAATAAATGCTTTCTAAAGGAGTCTCATGATAACATATATTTACTTAAGGAGTACCTCGCCTTGTACCTTAACTGACTTGAGCCGCAGACTCCATTTCATGTGGGCTCATTCAACCACAGCATAAGCGGGCTTCGGCT
>NC_140974.1:53644904-53649904 GCF_056783735.1 Eptatretus burgeri
CAGGTGTTTTTAATAACGTGGTGGTGAGGTGCTTTTAAAAACATGGCAGTGAGGTGTTTTTAATAACGTGGAAGTGAGGTGTTTTTAATAACATGGTGGTGAGGTGTTTTTAATAACGTGGTGATGGTGTTTTTAATAATGTGGTGGTGAGGTGTTTTTAATAACATGGTGGTGAGGTGTTTTTAACAACATGGCAGTGGGGTGTTTTTAATAACATGGTGGTGAGGTGTTTTTAATAACGTGGAAGTGAGGTGTTTTTAATAACGTGGAAGTGAGGTGTTTTTAATAACGTGGAGGTGAGGTGTTTTTAATAACATGACAGTGAGGTGTTTTTAATTACATGGTGGTGAGGTGTTTTTAATAACATGGCAGTGAGGTGTTTTTAATAACGTGGAAGTGAGGTGTTTTTAATAACATGACAGTGAGGTGTTTTTAATTACATGGTGGTGAGGTGTTGTTAATAACATGGCAGTGAGGTGTTTCTCTCGTGTCAGGTCAGGTTAGATCTGTGACCTGCTACAGGTACCATGTAAACCTGTACTAACCTGTTCCATGGTCGGGTTGTCGGCGACTAAACCGTCTCCCCCACCAGGTATTCTGGTGAGGAGGGTGTTTGGATATGGACACCCAGCAGGATTAAAAACAAAACCTGTCAAAGGGCGGAAGAGCTCCTTGTGAGCCAACGGCCATCCATATCTAGTGCCCAGCTGTGTATACAGACATCCTCCTGCAGTTGGGTTACTTTTTTATTTGGAGGTTGGTGGCAGGATTTGCACTCCAGCCACCGTAAAACCCTTCATTCCGCAAAACACAAAAACGCAAAAAAATCTGAAAACCCACTCCGTGGGAGTACCTCCTGTGCAGTTTCCCTTCGCAGGGCAGCTCACCGGATGACGGGATTGGGGCAAAGCCTTCAGGACCCCCCAATCTTTGATGAAAGGAGGGAAACCACGGGGTAACATCCCTGGATCAGATTGCGGGAGAGTGTGTCGGAGTGGTGCTGAGGTGTCGTCCACCAGACGGCGGTCTCCTTGGGTTAACCTGAGGCGTTCCCTTCGGGTGGGTGCCTGGAATGTCCTATCCCTAAGAGAGGATGATCACCTGTCTCTGTTATCATCTGAGCTCAAGTGTTTGGACATCAGGATTGCAGCTCTCTCTTAGCTTCGGAGACCGGATTGCGGAGAGATAATGGTGGGTGGTCACACCTACTATTGGTCTGGTTGCTCTGATGGTTACCATACCCAAGGAGTTGCTGTAGCTGTGTCCAATAAGCTGACCCCAATGATAATTGAGGTAACACCGGTCAACGAGCGTATTATGAGATTAAGGATTCGTCACTCCTTAGGTGTCATTTCCCTGGTCTCTGTTTATGCTCTAACTGAGGCGAGTGATCTCACCATGAAGGATGCATTCTATGCCACGCTCGAGTCTGTGGTTGATCAGTGCCCGAGACGAGATACACTTCTCGTCTTGGGGGATTTCAATGCATCGAATGGAACTGATAGGAATGGTTATGAGGTGTGTGTTGGTCCCCATGGGTCAGGAACTATGAACCAGAATAGCACTAAGTTCCTTGACTTTGCAAGAAGTCATGGACTTAGGGTGACTGGTTCATGGTTTCAGCGCCCACAAGCTCATCGCTGGACTTGGTATTCCAACGCTGGCGGTGTGGCAAAGGAGATTGACCATGTCCTCATTGACGGTCGTTGTAGGATGATCCAGAACTGCAGGGTCTACCGGAGTGCTCAGTTCCTCAATACTGACCACAGGCTTGTTGTAGCAACTCTAAAGCTGCACCTTAAATCCTGGAGAATGGTACCATCCCAGCCTAGGCTGGATGTTGGCAAGCTCAGGGATGAGAGAGTAGCTGAGGAGTTTGCGAATAGGCTGAGTGGACACTTGGAGGGTCTGGGTGCTTTGGGGGGTCCTGAAGAGTTGTGGAGTGCCTTCAAGACCACCGTCCTTGATGTTGCTGGTGGATGTCTTGGAACTCACCGCAGGGCAAAGAAGAATTTTGTCTCTCAAGGGACACTGGATACCATTAACCAGTGTCGCAGGGCCAGGCTGAATAGCAGAGCTGAGCTGTTCAGGGAGCTGAGGCGTAAAACTGCACGTGCACTGAGGGTGGACTAGGAGGCCGATGTGCGAGGAATTTGTGAGAGGGTAGAGCATCACCTGTGGACAGGTGATTCTCGTCCTGCTTACAGGGGAATTCGCGCATTGCATTCATCCAAGCCCATCCTTCGGAGCACTGCAGTTAGAGCAGAGAGTGGTAGGCTCTTGACAGAGGAGTCTGAAGTGAAGGCCCGCTGGGCCGGTTACTTTGAGCGGTTGTACCAGGCTGATCCCCCAGCTGTCGAGTTGGACGTCAAGGGTGTTACAATCCCTGTTGCTGACTCTCGAATCAACTGTGGTCCACCTTCGCCTGTGGAAACACGGGCTGCGGTGAACCGATTGAAACGGGGCAAATCTCCACGGATCTGTGGCATCCATGCTGAACTTCTCAAGGCTGGTGGAAATGCTGCACTCGTGTCGTTGCATGCAGTTTTGTGCTCTGCCTCGAACACAGGCATCATCCCAACTGAATGGAAGAGGGGCCTTGTTGTTCCTCTCTGGAAAGGGAAGGGTGATCGCCAAGACTGCAACAACTACCGAGGGGTGACGCTGCTCTCAGTGCCGGCAAGGTCTTTGCTCGGAGAATTCTTGAAAGGGTTCGCCACCATCTGCTTGAGCACCAGCGTCCAGAGCAGTCAGGCTTTACACGAAAGAGGTCAACGATTGACCGTATCCTTGCTCTTCGTGTCCTCACCGAACGCAGGCGAGAGTTTCGGCAGGGGCCGCTTGCAGCCTATGTTGATCTCTGTAAAGCGTTCGATTTAGTGAATCGGAATGTCCTCTGGAGGATTCTTGGTCTTCGTGGGGTGCCACCAACACTGATCGATCTGATGTCTGAACTCTACTCTGGTACTGAGAGTGCTGTGAAGTGTGGTGGTACCATCTCTGACTTATTTCCAGTTGTTACTGGAGTTCGTCAGGGGTGTGTACTGGCCCCCACACTTTTCAGCACTTGTATGGACTGGATTTTAGGGAGGATGTCGGAGAGATCAAGCTGCGGTGCATCGTTTGGGAATGTCAAGATCTCGGACCTTGATTTTGCAGATGATGCAGTCATCTTTGCGGAGACTTGAGATATCCTTTTGGGGGCCCTCGAGGTGCTGAATGAGGAGTCGGAGCCACTGGGATTACGGGTTTCTTGGGTCAAAACTAAGATCCAGGCTTTCGGTGACATCTTGGATGCTGCTGTCCTGTCTGTGTCTGTTTGTGGTGAGGATGTTGAGGTCGTGGAGAGATTCACTTACCTTGGCAGTGATATTCATGTCTCTGCTGGCTGTGAGTCAGAGGTCAATAGATGTCTGGGTCGGGCCTGGGGAGTCATGGATTCACTGGATCATGGGGTGTGGCGCTGCCGGTACTTGTGCAGGAGGACGAAAGTCCAAGTCTTCAGGTCCTTGGTACTTCCAGTCTTGCTCTATGGATGCAAGACTTGGATTCTGACCAAGGATCTGAGATGGAGACTTAATTCCTTTGGTACCAGGTCTCTTCAGAGAAACCTTGGCTATCGCTGGTCGGATTTTGTGTCCAACGAGCGGTTGCTGAGAGAGACTCAGATGAGATTTGTTACCTGCATAGTCCGTGAGCGTCAGTTCCGGCTGTATGGACATGTGGCTCGTTTTCCTGATGCTGATCCTGCTCACCAGATTCTCTCAGCGAGGGAGTCTCATGAGTGGAGGAGGCCAGTGGGCCGACCACGTGCCTTTTGGTTGCAGCATGTTGACCATCATCTCAAGGAGATGGGTAGGGCCTGGCATCTGCCTGGGGAATGGCCAGACGGAGGCCCCTGGAGTACCGGCGGAAAGTGGACGCAGCGACGCGCTGTTCTGGCACAAGCTCCCATACCTGACCTGACCTGAGGTGTTTTTAATAACGTGGAGGTGAGGTGTTTTTCATAACATGGTGGTGAGGTATTTTTAATAACATGGCAGTGAGGTGTTTTTAATAGCGTGGAGGTGAGATGTTTTTCAAATTGCGGTGGTGAGATGTCTTTAATAACGTGTCAGTGAGGTGTTTTAATAAGGTTGCGGTTACGCATTGGTGAGGAGTTTTTAATGCCATGGCGGTGAGATGTTTTAAATAATATGGTGGTGAGGTGTTTTAATAACATAGCGGTGAGGTGTTTTTAATAACATGGCAGTGAGGTGTTTTAATAACATGGCGGTGAGGTGTTTTTAATAATATGGTGGTGAGGTGTTTTAATAACATGGCGGTGAGGTGTTTTCATAACATGGAGGTGAGGTGTTTTAATAACATAGCGGTGAGGTGTTTTTAATAACATGGCGGTGAGGTGTTTTTAATAATATGGTGGTGAGGTGTTTTAATAACATGGCGGTGAGGTGCTTTAATAATGTGGCGGTTATGTGGTGGTGAGGTTTTTTTCGGAGCATGGTCGTGAGGTGTTTTTTATAACGTGGTTGTGAGATGTTTGAAATAATGTGGAAATGAGGTGTTTTTAATAATGTAGCAGTGAAGAGTTTTAATCACATGTCGTTTGTTATGCGGTGGTGAGGTGTTTTTAGTACCATGGCGGTGAGGAGAGTGCAGCGAGTGGATTCACACTCGTATTATATATATATGTCTATATGTATATACATACATATATATATATATATATATATATATATATATATATATATATATATATATATATATATATATATATATATATATATATATATATATATATATATATCTTATTCTTCTTTCGGCTGCTCCCGTTAGGGATCGCCACAGCGGATCATCCGTATGATCCGCATAGTGATTTGGCACATGTTTTACGCCGGATGCCCTTCCTGACGCAACCCTGGTCGCCTCTTATGACACAGGGATATGGTACACCTATTTTAACCTGGGTATACACCGGCCCAGTACACTGGTACTCACCT
>NC_140974.1:53654904-53744904 GCF_056783735.1 Eptatretus burgeri
CGACGAATAACACCGCTCGGTTGTCCCGATAGTACGGAACGGGTCGCTTAAGTGGCCCGTGTCCGAAGTCGACCTGCGGCGAGGTGCGATCGCCCGGTCTACCCTCCGCGTGGGTACTTAGGTAGGTCGAATTTGGCGAGCAACCCTATCCCACGCGGGGGCTGATTGGCTCGATCGCGGTGAGACCGAAAGGTCCACCCGTGACTGGTTCCCGGCGTTAGTCCGAGAGGGTCACGACTGGATTGTCCGTCCGGTGGGCGACGTGCCGCGATTCGAGTTACGTGGCCGTCAGCACGCCGGCGGGCGCGAATCCGCAACAATATATATATATATACATATATATATATATATATATATATATATATATATATATATATATATATATATATATATATATATATATATATATATATATATATATATACATATACATGAGGTGTGTTCAAAAAGTATCCAACCTTAATTTTTCGTGCGTAAACAAATGAGGATAGGGAGGTGTGGTTTGGTGCACATATGTAGGCGATCCTAATTCGTATGCGTGAATATTTTCCCGCCTACAGAAGCTGTCAGTCGCCGACAGACCGCCGATGAGTGAGGAAATGTAAGTGAGCGCCGTAGGATTTTCGTTTTTGACAAAATGACGGATCACTGTGGTCTCATCGCCAGTGATCACTGTGTTGAAGAAGTTGGGATCGATGTTCACAGTCTCCAGCATGTTCTGTGCGATCTCCAAACGGACTTGCTTCTGCTCGATCGTTAGCAGCTTTGGCACGAACTTCGCTGAGATTCTCCTTAAGCCCAAATCCTCAGTCACAATGGAATGGACCGATCCAATGCTGACGCCCGCCTTGTCTGCAAGTTCTCTGATCGTGATTCGACGATCCTGCATCAGCAGGGTCCTCACTTGGTCAATGACGATCTCATTTCGGGATGTCGAGGGCCTACCAGAATATGATTCACTTTCCACTGATGTGCGACCATCTTTGAAGTGGTTGTATCACTCTTTTATCTGTGTGGTGCCCATTGCTTCGTTCCCGAAGGCCTGTTGAATCTTGCGGATCGTTTCCACTTGGGAATCGCCAAGCTTTACACAAAATTTGATGCAGTGGCATTGTTCAATATTTTCCGTCATTTTGTCAAAAACGAAAATCCGACGGCATTCACTTACACTTCCTCACTCATCGGCGGTCTGTCGGCAACTGACAGCTTCTGCAGGCGGGAAAATATTCACGAATACGAATTAGGATTACCTACATGCGTGCACCAAACCACGCCTCCCTAGCTTCATTTGTTTACGCACGAAAAAGTAAGGTTGGATACTTTTTGAACACACCTCGTATATATACATATATATATATATATATATATATATATATATATATATATATATATATATATATATATATATATATATATACAGTATATACGTGTATATATATATACAGTATATACATGTATATATATACATATATATATACATACTAGTGATACCCGTGCACATGCACGGGATAGCAGTACAACATAGCTGGTAGCAGACGACAGACCGTACACGGGGAATGACAAAAATACGCATTGTGCAAAATGCAAGTGGTACTATGGAACGCTAATACTTCCCAAGCATTGTCGGCATGTCCGTTAAGTGCCACAGCAGTTTTATAGGGATCGTGTGATGGCGAGCCGAGTTTTTAGTGTGCAAGCTTGGTATATATATATATATATATATATATATATATATATATATATATATATATATATATATATATATATATATATATATATATATATATATATACATACATACCTGAATTCATCTTATACATCACAATCATATATCTTAAATATCCAATAATCAATAATATCTGAGACGTCACCTCTCAACCTTACTACATCATATAATCATACAATCATGCAACATATGTAACAATTAAATATGTTTTACATCATTACATCATAATCCTCTATCACCTTGTATTATACATATATCATGTCACAATCATGGATGTTGTACATAATGATCCTACATCTTAGATATAATAAGTATATATCTCATACACTACATCACAATCCTTTATGTCATGGATTTCATTACAATCATAGATGTCATTCAGCACAATCATGGATGTTATACATCACAATCAAATGTTACAGTTCATAATCACGCAACATAATCATACATCTTTTACATCACAATGCAAAATCGTACAAACCATGATCCTCTTCCTTCAACTGCACATCACAATGCTACATCCTGTATGTTTTCATCCTGTATTATATACAGCACAATTATAGATGTTATTCTACACTGATACATAATATTCGATTGACGTACCAACCCGAGTACAAAGTATGGTATTACATTGAAAATTCACATTCTTTTCGAAAAAGAAATCCTCGTAGTGTTGCGGAAATGGCCCTTAGTGTGTTACTAAATATTGGATTAGCCCAGATCCCCCCTTAAATGCATGTTTCGCCAGGTTGTTCGGTAATTGGACGTTACCTGTGTGTCGGGAGGTGTAGCAGGCTGTCCAGTGTACGTGCAGTGGTGGTGTACCGGGAGGCGCCTTGCTTTTTTTTCCTTCCCCTCTCCGAACTATCCCCGCCCAGCGCTCTGAGAGCGTCGGTTGGCGAGACGTGTCGGCAGCCGATTGGCGGAGGGCAGTTGCAATCTCGAGCGATGGACCAATCACGGGTCCCTGGGGGAGTGTCCAGAAGAGCGAGTGCCGGGAAGGCAAGGGTGGAACTGCATGAGGTCTCTCTGCCTTCTGCTGGATGAGAGGCTGCTGGTGTGGAGTCTGCCTTCTGCTGGATGAGAGGCTGCTGGTGTGGAGTCTGCCTTCTGCTGGATGAGAGGCTGCTGGAGTCGAGTCTGATCTGCTTGATGAGGAGTGACTTGACAGCTGTTCCTCCTCGGCGATGGACCCAGCATGCAGGTCGTCCCCAGGTTCATCCTGAATTCAACCACGGAGCCTCTGACTGTCTTTGCTCCCGGCACGGCTCGACACGTTTTTCCATCCCGTCGATCCGCCTACGGAGCCCAACGCCCCGATTTGGCCTAATCTGGTAAGCAGGCCAGACCTGGATTTGTATGCTGGACCTTGTGAAAAGCCAACTGGAGCACACCATGGATCTTTCGCTTTTGTGCTGTCGACCTTATGGGGGCTGAAAGCGTCGAGGCTGCGTGCGCAAGCGGTGCCGGGAAAAGGAGTACGAGCACCATCTTGCCATGCGGCGTGTTCGAGCTTGGGCGCTGGAATCAGTTGACATCGGCTTGTCATGAGCCACATTCGTGCCTTTGACACTTTCCCCTCGTCCATGAGGCATCACCAAGTACTCTGTGTCTTGTCTGCATGTTGTCTAAGGTTTATCTCGCTAGGGTTCCCTTCGAAACCCATATCCGAAGCTCCCTAGTTAAGAGCGGGTTATAGATTAGTTACAACATTGTCGTGAATACTTTGCTTGTGTTGTGTTCCCCGATGTGTCCCCAATAAATCTGGCTGATTCATATGAAAGTTGCCGCCTTGAGTTTATTCGTGCCATGCTGAGGAACAATCGCTCGATTTGTATATAAAACCAAAACGGGCCACAGACTGGCAGACTTCGCTTAGTCTCTGACAAACCCAGTCTGTGGCTGGGGTCTATTTCCCCAACTGGTAAGGTCCAGTTGTACTTTGGTACAGGTGATCCGAGGTGCGTGACCCGAGACCTGTGCCGAGCCAGCCGGCGTTATAACCCCGGAGACGGCGGTGCTGTTAAGTGACGCCGAATCTTCAACATTTGGCTGTCAAGAGTAGGGTGCGAATCCCACCACCGCCGAATCCTTTACAATACCACACTGATATTTAACATTCGATTGACGTACCAACCCGAGTACAAAGTGCGGTATTACATTGAAAATTCACATTCTTTTCTAAAAATAAATCCTCATTTTCATTGTTTTGATAAGCAGAAGTTTAAGGATGCTGTTAATTTTATTTTATTTTATACTTTTGTGGTTTTTTTGTGGGACAATGTTTCAACAGGTTAAGGGTATTTCCATGGGTGGGAATTGCAGCCCCCTACTCGTGGACATTTTTCATATTTTCTGTGAATTTTCATTCATGCAGAAACTGATGAAGGAGAAAAAACATTAGGATTAGCTAAAATATTATCCCATACATGTCGTCATATAGATGATGTTAGTGTGGTCAACTATAATTTTTTTGAAAGGCAGCTTCACAAGATTTATCTAGATAGCCTAATTGCAAACAGGAGTGGTAATGATTGTACAGTTGCTGCATATCTGGATGTGTTGGTTCGAGTTAGAATGGTTTTAGTACGAGTGTTTATCATAAAGTTGATGATTTCAGTTTCCCTGTAGTCTTGTACACCTTTCCAGGTAGCAATGTACCAACTAAAATGAGTTACAATGTCTTTTAATCTCAACTACTGAGATTTGCAATAATTTTTTCAGCAAAGGATGATTTTGTGGAACGTGCTGAGGTTTTTTCCATCATGTTAAACAGAGGATGTTTGGCTGATTGTTTGATCAGGTCTTGTGAGAATGTCCTTTGACTCCAGTCACCTTTTATTTTAGTTTGGTTGGTTTTCATGCAAACAAGTTCCTATTTTATTGCATTTGATAGGATAACAATGAATTAATTATGTTAGTGAGGTTAATGATTTTAATATTCTTGAACAAACATCGAAATGTACATATATGTATAAATATCTATCTATCTATCTATATATAGATCTATATATATATATATATATATATATATATATATATATATATATATATATATATATATATATATATATATATATATATATATGGTATTAAATAATGTGGAGCTATTTAGATAAAAATAAAATAAATAAGTATTAATATAATTTTTGGTGGTTGCTAAGATATGCAGTGCTGTATGTTAAAATGGGTTGTTAATGACAGTTTGAATATTTGAATGACAGTTTGAGTCTATGGTTAGATGGAGGTGCTGTGTCATGGACATGTCTGCAAGGTAAAGTGTTTATCACTTAATATATTATCATATCAAGTGATGTCTGATGAAAGTTAGTCATATCAAGTGATGTATGATTCAAATGTAGTAATACTTCAAATAAAAGTAATAATTAAATATGTTTGAATAAGGATATTGCATTGCTGTGTTGACTGACTGTCTGGACACAACTTTGAGGTTGTGGGTCCATTGATGTTTAGTCATCTACTGATGTGGACCTGCGACCAGGGTTGTAGATCCGCCGTTTAGAGAGGTTCTGGGCTGAAAGGATTGAAACCTCGATGTAAAACGGTGCCCAGCTGATGATCTGGGCAGTTGGGAAATCAGTAAATTGTTGATAAGTTATAGTTATAACTTCAAGTATAATAGATTTTGTGATTACTTACCAGTACAGTGTGTGTGTGTGTGTGTGTGTGTGTGTGTGTGTGTGTGTGTGTGTGTGTGTGTGTGTGTGTGTGTGTGTGTGTGTGTGTGTGTGTGTGTGTGTGTGTGTGTGTGTGCGCGCATGTATTATTATGTCTGGCTTCCTTCTTGGGACAACGGTGCTGTAATTGATCTTTATCTTGATGGTACCATTTGCTCAAATGGAAACACAATTTTTGTATTTTTAAACTTCATTTGTGTGTTTTATCTTAAATAACCACTATTATAAAACAGACACAATTGATGTAACGTGTCAGTAATTCGCTGTGGGAGTGTAAATGACTTACCGAGTAATTCCTGTAAATGGTACAAGTAAAGATCAAAGGTGTAACAAGGTTATTGGATTATTCCTTGTTGGATATAACTATGAACAGAGCGTATCAACTCATTACTCGAATGGATCCTATTTCTATCACCTGGACACAAACTCTAAACGACCTTAATCTGCCCCAATGCACCTTGAGTAACCATTCGCTTGTGTTCATCACGGTCGCCTCCAGGTCATGCATCCGCCTCGTCGTCTCGTCCGCGACCGTAGACTCTTCGGGGGCACAAGGAGCTGCGGGTTGGGGCAGCAGGAACGTGTACGAACAACCGTCGCTTCTTGACTCCTCGCGACCCCGTTCGCACCAGCTGGTACTCAACGTGGCTCCCAGCAAGACCACTGTCGCCAAGACCTGCAGGAGCATCTCGCCGTAAGAGCGTCTTGTCCCGCGTACGTCTGGATACGCGTGACCCACCCTCACCTCATCCCCAGGGCACCGTATGAGCGCAGCTCCATGTGGAGGGGGGGGATTGGAGGGGTCGCAACGACGCGATGCTTGCTGTTTGCCCCCCCCGTCTTCCTACAATTATTATTGTTTCCTGTACGAGGTCCCGGATTCGCGACCAGTAGGCGTGCACCCTAAAGTTGTTAATGAACAAACGACTGTGCACAGGAGGAGGGCGCTCGGTCTTCAAAGCACCATCCCACACGACCCACCCATCGGCTTCTGCGCAAATCGTTTGGTCTCCCTTACTAGTGACCTCCACTCCGAACCGTGCCGGCGAAATGCTCGGGTTGACCGGCTGGGGTTGACCCATGCGTGACGAACCGATCAGGTGAAATTGTGGGAGCAAACCGTGCCGAACAACCTGCTCTGTTCGAACCGTGCGGGTCGAGCCGTGTGCATCCCACGACCCTCAGCTTTTCCTGCCCCTGTCATAATAATAATCATAATAATAATAATAATCACAACTATGAATGAAGTGTGAACATGACGGTGAACAATCTGAACCATTTCCCCTCCTGCCGAATACAACATGTACAAGGTGTCCACGATGTCTTGTCACCCCTTGTAATAATTGTTGACATTGCTTTTGTGTGCAGTGTTAATTGGTTTCCTTTTTCCCAGATTGAGTGAAAGTAACCACCATGGGTGATACAAACAATTAAACCATTGAACAACAGATTATTGTGAATGTCTGCGTTGCCACTTGACCTGCCACCTCGACTTGTCGACAGGTGATCATTCCCTTTGGGGATTCATAAAATGAGATTGTTGTTGCACAGCAACCCCACAAAACTACTGATAACCTCAAACAAGCAATCGGACTTCCTTTTAATCAGATCAACCCACAAATGATCCAGAAAATGTCCCACAGAACATACGGCGCAAAATCATTCTCTGTAATGACAATGATGGAGCACAAACGGATCCAGCGGACACTTAAGGCTCGTGTCATGTGCTGCAAAGAGTCCTGCAAATGTGTGTGCTGTAACTTGTATGACCCTCAGTGATGTCAGCTAATAGTAAAAAAGGCAATGTCACAATTTTTACAACGGGTGACAGGACATTATGGCCATGCTGGAGATAGAGGCTGCACCTGAGATTTGGATCATGTGGCACTGATAACTTCACTGACAGGTACGTTCCACACTTTCCTGGTATAACTCCAAACGTTCAAAATATGAATCTGATAGAACTGGAAAAAAAAAATTACTTTTGTTTTGTAAGAATTAAAGTGAACATTTAATATATTTTTAGTTCATAATCTAAGCCTGGTGTTGGCTTTGTGGTTCGGGTGGTGGCTTGGGATCCTAGGGTCCTGAGTTCAAACCCCGTTGGCTGCTGAATTAAAAATACACCAGGAGGTTGACTCAGCCTGTCATCCTTCCAAGGTCGGTAAAATGAGCACCAGTGTACTGGTCAGGGGGACACTGCATCAGCAGCATAGCCACGTCCCAACCAATGATGCAACCAGCAGCCACAGGCTGCACTCTATGGAGAGAGAGTTCATAATCTGGAAAATTAATTATTATTTAATTTTGAATGTTTCTCACAGGGAGTTTATTTAATTTTCCAAGAAGGATGATCACATTCATGAAATGTGAAGGGAAGTGGGATCAGAGGAGAGAACGTGGTCTCCATTAATATAAACATCATCGAACAATAACTTTTTACTCGAGAAGGATGTGCCAATCCAGGATTTTAGATGCCTGACCTTATTTGGCCAATGAGAGACCTCCTGTGAACATTCAGGGCATAGGTTTGAAGCACATTAAGGTTACCAAAAGTGTGAGGAAAGGGTGTGACCGACAAGGCTTCTGTCCTACCACCAAGGTGTGGAGGGAAAGTTGTTGGCACAATGGCATGATGTAAGAGTTGCCTCGGTCCAAAAGCAACAGGATCCTGCCGCTGCGTGGAGGTCAGTGATGCCCAAATGGAACAGTAGAGTCTACAGAGTGGATGAGCCTGTTTGATAATCACATTTTGGGTGGAGGTATGAGGTGGTGGTTATTGTGTGCTATTGTTGAGTGGAACATTGCTGGTCAGTGACAGCTGAGTCGGTCGTTCCAAAAGCTGAGGTCTGTGCCTCACTCAAGCCCTCTTGGTTCACCGACACTCCGGCCTACATGGCGTAGTGGGCAGGCCGGTTGGTGCTTGGGCACCCTTTGTCGTGCTGCCATTGGTGGTGTACAAAGGGGGGTAATTATTCTTCCATTGTTTTCTAGTTATGTACTTGTGGGCTCTCAAGGGCCCATGAACTTTATCGACTCTCAATGCATACTCATCCGGACACTGTGCGTGCCTGGCTGGACTCCATGTGTGCACCCGACTGGACTAGAAAAGATCTTGGTTTTGGATTGGGGACAAGGTTTTTTTAGGGAAGAAGATAAGGGTCCTTTGGGAAAGACAGAGTGAGTGTTGGATTTGTCAGGATTAAGATGTATTATGCCTGTTGTACCAGCTCCTGATTCCATCAAGAGACGAAGAGGTTGCTGCCTGCCGATCTGAATGATGGTCACATCTTTTTTTTTTTTCCTTTTTTTTTGTATACACACTTAACAGACAAAACCAGGACACAAAATACACATCCATGGATTGGACAACATGGATACAGAAAGAAACTCCAACGAGAGAAAACTGGAGAATTAGAAAGAGGAGGGATTTGTGTGGAGTTAACGACGGAAGAAAAGATCATGGTTTTGGATTGAGGATGATCTGAGATGGTGGTGAACAGCTGTTTTGAAGACGTGGAAGGAAATGTGAGGTTGAAGAGGATGTGGATGTTTGTTCCACAGGGCAGAAAAAAGAGGAACGAATGAGTGGTAGTGAACAGTGATCCTAGATTGAGGTAGTTTCACCAGAAGGGGTTTGATGGTGGACCATGAGCGTCCTGCAGAAACCTGGGGGGACAAAGGACGGAGAGGGCAGAGGATGCAAGACCAGAGAGGAGGGAGTAGAAGACCAACCTGTCTGCAATGGGAAAGTAATAGGCCCATAGACTTGGCCTCAGCGCAGGAGATTCCAATGATCTCGATGGCCTTGATTTCTACGGCACCAAGCTGAGTAAGATGTGAGGCAGGTGAGCCAGTCCAGAGGGGAGAGCAGTACTCAAGCTGCGGATGAAGACTTTTTAGGTGGAGAGAAGTTCAGGTGAGCCAAGGTAGGACCTTGTATGACAGAGAATACCCAATCGGTGGCTATCTTTGGAGGCAAACTTTTTGAATTGTGGTTTTTTTCCAAGAAAGATCATGGCTGATAGTGAGATGCAGGAGTTTGAATGATTGAACTTCCTCAAGAGGATTGTTAAGAATGTACATTGGAGGATTTGCCAGACGGTCCTTTCAGAGAGAGATTGTGAGATTTGTCAGGATTGAAAAACATATTCCAAGTCTTTGACCAGCTTGTGATTTTGTCAAAGTCTGAAGAGAGGGAGGAGGCTGCAGCCTACCTGTCTAAAGGAGGGTGGAGGCATCAGCAAATAGATAAAGAGGATCACAGAGTCAGAGTTAGTTACAGTCAGAGTTACAGAGTCAGAGAGATCATTAATGAAGATAAGGAAGAGGACTGGGCCCACAACACTGCCTTGGGGCACTTGAGCCTTGACAGGGAGGAAATATGAAAGGATTCTATCGAGTGCCACATGTTGGCTACGAGAGTAAAGCAAGTCAGCAAGCCATGTGTGGAGTTCACCTTAGATGCCATAGACAGAGAGTTTGGAGAGTAAGACAGGATGCCAGACTGTATCAAAAGAACGGGATATGTCCTGAGACACGGCCATAATCTCATGTCTGACATTGAGGGCCTTCATCTATTGTTGGGTGAGTATAAGCAGCATGTCCAAGGTTGAGTGACTTGGTTTGAAACAAATTGGTGATCTGAGATGAGGTTGTTGGAGAAAAGGAATGATTTCACATCAACTGTGTTGATAGATTCCATGACCTTGCTGATGTTTGGAATTAAGCTGATAGGTCTGCAGTTAAGGGGATCAGTTTTTGCACCTTTTTATACAATACAGTGATGTTGGTAGATTTCCAAGCAGATGGAAAATGACCGAGCACAAATCATCGGGTGAAAAGGCCAGAGAGAGAATGTGAAAAAGCAGAAGAGCAGGTTCAGAGCTAGCATTGAGGGTTGTAAGAAACTTTACCTTCTCAGGTGCAAAACACACAGAGTCAAGCAACAGCTTCTTCGCTCTCTGCAGATCTGGGTAAAATCACAAACTGGTCCAACACGTGTAACACGTCCTTCAATCCTGACAAATCTCACACTCTCACTATGTCTCTCTGAAAGGACGGTTTGGAAACCCTCCCCCATCTACTTTTTCAACAATCCTCTGGGAGAAGTCCTTTCATTCAAGCTTCTGGGTCTCACTAACTGCCATAATCTTTCCTGGGAAAGCCACATTTCCAACCTGGCCCCCAAGGACAGTAACCGACTGGGAATCCTCCATCGTGCAAAGTCCTTCCTCGGCCCACCTGAGCTCCTGACCACATACAAAGCTTTCGTCCACAGCTTGATGGAGTACTGCTCTCCCCTTTGGGCTGGTGCTCCTGCCTCCCACCTTTCTCGGCTTCAAGCTGTGGAAACCAAGGCATTTCGGATCATTGGTATCTCCTGCGATGAGGCTGAGTCTTTGGGTCTCTCACTCTCTCAACGCAGGCAGGTTGGTGGTCTTGCTATATTCTACCATCTCCTCTCTGGTCTCCCCCCCCCCTCCTGCTCTGTCTGCGATTTGTCCCCACCATATTTCCACAGGGTGTTCAAGGTCTGCCAACAACCCCCTTCTGGTAAAACTACCAAAATCACAAATCACTGCTCACCTTCACTCTTTCATTTCTATTTTCCCACCTTTGGAATAAACTCCCTCACTCTGTTCAATCCCATTCTTCCCTCCAGGTCTTCAAAACAGCTGTTCACCACCACCTCTTATCGTCCCCCATCCAAAACCTCGATCTTTTCTACCCCCGTTAATCCACCCCAAACCCACCTCCTTCAAATTCCCTGCTTTCTTTCCTGAAAGTCCCTGTATTGTCCATCTATATACCCCATGTTCCCCGCTCCACCCCTCTCCCTTCCACAGATCTCCTAATGTCTCTGTTCCCCACTGTTTTGTCCTTCCCACTCCCGCCCCTCTTGTCGCATGCCCCCTTCACTGTGCGTTTTGTGTTAGCTATCATACGAACCTCGACAAGGTATACAAAAAATAGTCCAGGAGCAGTTGGGCACAACAGGGAAATATGGGAACCAAGATTGAGGGGATGGGGACACAAGATTTGGAAGCAAAACATGAGGTATTCGGCCTTCTCACGAGAATTGTCGGCTGTGGTGCCATTTGAAGAGAGGGGAGGGATGGAAGGGGAGAAAGTTTGTCATAACCAAGTCCAGAAGGGAGGATTTTCTCCATTGGGAGAAATCCAGATCAGAAGGTTTACAGATTGATTCAGTCCCATGGAGTCACAGTAGTCCTTTGGTAAAGTGCCGTGGCTCGCCAGAGAGGGACCAACACCCAACCAAGTTGCATGGTGACCAATGAAATCACCATATATGAGGAAGAAGGAGTGGGATGAGTGGTTAAAAGTTGTCCATTTTTTCTGAGATAGATGTAGATGGAGTTGTCACTGTAAGGACGGTACGATACAAAAATGAACAAGAGGGGTGAACAGAGGAAGTGGAGGAAGCGCAGGGGAAATTGCAGCCAGACGTACTCCTGCGGTTGGGAGGTGTAAGATTGGTACAAGGGCAGGGAGAAATTGAGTTCTTGATGCCGGGGCATGGTTCAGGCCTATCAAATCAGAGGAGACAGTGACCGGGGAGAGTTACTGAGGAGTCCAAACATCCTGTGGGAGGAAGGATTCTATTAAACAGATGATATCTGGTTTATTGGCAGCGGACTGGATTGAGAGATCTGTCAGGTTGGAAGGGAGCCCTCAGATGTTTGAGGTACACACAAAGATAGGGGGAGGATGTAGGATGGGGGGAGGTTTTGCAAAGGAAAGTTGAGGCTTTGGAATGGGGGAGGGGGGTGTTGGAGTGAGGGGGAAGGTTTGAGTGTGTGGGGAAAAGTTCAGATGCAGCTGAGGGTTTGAGTGTGTGGAGTGCAGGAGAAGGTTTGCGTGTGGGGCGTGGGGGAAGGATTGTGTGCATGGGGTGTGGGGAAAGGTTTTAGAGGGTGGAGTGAGAAGGGATATAGAAAGGGAGGACATGAAGCTTTGAAGAGGTGGGATGGGGGTGGACGTTGATCCTTTTTTTGATTCCAAATTCTGAACTTTGACTAATAGAAAAAAAGATCATGGGACAGGAGATAAGATCACTTGTTAAACACATGGAGAAATGCAACGCTGGATGAGTGGGGATGTGGGTAGTGGTGGAGGGAGGGTGGTTGGTGGATCAGGTGCAAAACATGCAAACAGCTCCGAAAAATAATTCTTTTGAAGAAGAAGACACATGTCATGGTGGAGAAGAACACGTGTCATGTTTATAAAGGAGATACAAGGGTTTGAATGCATTCTTAAAATTATTTATTTTCAAAAGAGGAATCACGTCGATTCAGTTTAGAGAAAAGAGGGATTTGAAATATTCACCTAGTTTTAGCATAACTCGTTCACCCCTTTTTGAAATATCATGGTATACATCGTTTTTGACCCTACCTCTCGATGGTGAAGAATTAGTTTAAAAATTCAAAACTTCTCCTATCCAGATCCGGATTCAGATCTTCACCAAAATCTTATCAATTCATCCTTGTCACACACCCAACTTGTCTACCAAGTTTCATCCGAATCCGTGCATAACTTTTTGAAATATCATGGTATATGTGTATCGTTTTTGGCCCTATCTCTCAATGGTGAAGAATCACTTCAAAAATTCTAGTAACCAGATCTGTTTCTGGATCTTCATCAAAATCTAATCACTTTGTTCTTGTCACACACCCAACATCTCCACCAAATTTCATCCGAATCCATCTGTAATTATTTTTATTTTTTGGAGATATCGATGATAAAATTTTTAAATATTTAATCCATTTTAAATCCATGCTGTAACACAACAAAATGTGACAAAAGTCAGGGCGTGAATACTTTCTGAAGGCAATGTAGATACGTAACTTATTCACGAATCCACAAAACCCATCCGGGGATTTGCTTGTCCCCTGCAATATTTTAGGGTGAGGACCTAACATGACCCGTCTCATCCCATTCTCACCTCATTGTGAACTATTCTATTTTTGTGCTGTATCTCTTCCTGTATGGTTATCATTCACTGAGTCCCCATCAGTTTTAAAACCTCATCACGAAGCTTGACCGGCGTATCCACCCGGCGTACAGAGGGCGCTCTCTGTATGGATAATCTTCACATGGAGCACCCACCTGAAGTGTTATTTATTCCCGAATGGGTGTCTTTAATTCTCATACGGAGCCCTCATTCGAGTGTGATTCATTCACACACTGAGCTACTTTTATTGTCACATGGAGCATCCATCCTCTGTTATTACCTCCACCACCGAAGGTGAAGGAGGTTATGTTTTCACCCCCTTTCTGTCTGTTTGTTTGTCTGTTTGTGTGCAGGATATCTCAAAAAGTTTCGGATGGAATTGGATGAAACTTCGTGGACAGGTTGGGTGTGTGCCCACGACAAATTGATTCCATTTTGGTTAAGATCCAGATCCGGATCCGACTATAATTTTTTTTAGTGATTATTCACCATTGAGAGATAAGGCCAAAATACGATATAGTAATGCACAGCATGATATTTCAAAAATGTATTGGGCCCGATATGCTCTTGTGGATCAGGCATTACAGGGCAGAGGTATGCGCTCTACTGAGTGCTTTTCTGGTTCATTCTCAAACAGACGCTTCATTCTCATACGGAGCATCCACAATGATGCTATTCATCCCACATGCTATATATTTTGAGAGAAATAACGTGAGCAACAGCAACAATAGCAATAACAACTAGAACGGTACTCGGAGGAGCGCATACCTCCGCCACGCTGAACAGTTTACATTTTGAATCCCACTGATGGGCCGGATCTGGATCCCGACCTGAACCAAAATCGAATCAGCTTGTTATTGTCACCTAACCAACTCATCCACTGAGCTTTTATCATAACTCATCCACAACGTTTTGACATATCATGCTATCTATCGTTTTTTGGCCCCATCTCTCAAAGGTGAAGAATCACTTATTTAATAAGCCTGGTGTTAACTTTGCAGCTTGGGTGGCTGGCTTAGGATCTTAGAGTCCTGAGTTTGAGCTCTGTTTGCTGCTGAATTAACACCAGGTGGGATTGACTCAGCCTGTCATCGTTCCAATGTCAGTGAAATGAGTATCAGTGTACTAGTAGAGGGGCACAGCATCAGCAAAACCACCATGCTTCCGAGAAATGATCGCTGCCAAGCTGCCATATGCAAGGACAGAACTCATTTAATAAATAAAAATTATTGTATCTGGATCCACATTCAGATCTTCACTAAAGTCAAATGGATTCATCCTTGTCAGACACTCAAAGCTGTCCATCCAGTTTTGTCCGAATCTGTCTAATTTTTTGAGATATCGTGTTATTTCTTGGTTTTAGCCTACTCACTCAAAGGTAAAGAATCACTTTAAAAATATTATCCAGATTTGGATCTTCACCAAAATCTTATAATTTTGCCCTTGTCACACACCCAACCTCTCTACCAAATTTTGTCAGAATCCGTCCACAACCTTTTGAGATATCATGCTCACAGAAAAACAAATAAGAAAGATGTCGTGCATCGTACGACACTTGCAAAATCCAAATAAACAATAATTGCCATGGAAACAGCAATTTGGTAATTTGTAAATTTTTTCTTATCAAGTGTTTTACATGATGGAATGTTGTGTGCAACAAATTTGGTTGATGCATTTTTAGCTCGCCTGTTCGAAGAATAGAGAGCTATAGCGATACCCCCGGCATGAGAGTCAGCGTCAGCGTGAAAATGTTAAAGTTTTTGGTGCAAGTTATTTAGAAGCTTGCCATTCATTAATATGTGTACTAGGATGCTGATATTTGGCATGGAGGTTCCTTGGGGTATATTATTGATGTAGTGAAGTTGAAATTAAAAAAATAATTTCCAATGTTTAAAATTTTGGACCCGTTTTGAACTTAACTTTTTTGTAGCACATCAATGTTAAAGTTTTTGGTGCAAGTTATTTAGAAGCTTACCATTCATTAATATGTGTACTAAGATGCTGATATTTGGCATGGAGGTTCCATTGGGGGATATTATTGATGTAGTGAAGTTGAAATAAAAAAATAATTTCAAATGTTTTAAATTTTTGACCTGTTTTGAACTTAACTTTTTTGTAGCATACCAACATTAAAGTTTTTGGTGCAAGTTATTTAGAAGCTTGCCATTCATTTAATATGTGTACTAGGATGCTGATATTTGGCATGGAGGTTCCTTTGGGGTATACTATTGGTGTATAGTGAAGTTGAAATGAACAAATGATTTTTAAAAAATCTTAAATTTCAAACTAAGATGGTGTCAAAGCCACCCAATACTCACCTGTTTATACTAGACGCTTGCCATTCATTTAATATGTGTACTAGGGATGCAATGAAGTCCAAATGAAATAAATTTTGTTGGTGCACCTTTTTCAGAGACTCAATATTTGTGAAGTCAAAACACTACATATTACTTTTTCTTTTAGATGCATTTCTCATGGCAAGGCAAGTAGGTAATGTATTATTGCATAATGTTGATAAATACCATTGCACATGCACTGTTATAATTGTGATGCCATCATAATCTATCTATAATTCCAGCAATCTCTATGTGTGTGTCTGTGTGTGTGTGACCGCTGTTTCTCGACAACCTCTGGTCCGATCTAATTGAAACTTGCCAGGTATATTGCTGGGGACTGGAGGATGTGCCTTTTCAAGGTTTGATATTAATCGGACAAGTGCTTCCCAAGTTATGGCCATTTATTTACCAAACCAATGGGAAGACACGTTGTTGCGTGGGCGTGGCCGATGGGGAAGGGAAGCACAGCCACGTTCCCCATTATGGGTTACAACGTACAGGCTTCCGGAGAGTGATGACTTCGTGTATTCTAATAATTTCTCGATTTCTTATGCGCATTTATAGATAAACACAATGGCCCAAGTTATGATCGTTTTCATAGTAGACGGTGTATAAATTTCAGGAACATCAGAGTGCTGGTATGCTCCAAACCAGGAAGTTAATTTTTTCTCTCTCTTCTCTTTTCTTTTTGTTTTTCCTTGCCACGACATTGCGAAAAGGTAAAATACGTTGGCGCTAATTGAATAATTGGGTATTAAAAATAAATTGCGAATAATCGACACTGCGAATAATATCGAACTTCCGGGTCACGCATGTACGGGCACGTGAGAGCGAAGAAACGGCCTGTGTGGTTTATTTATTTATTATTATTATTATTTTTTTTTTTTTTTAACGGGCACGTACTCGTTACAAATAAAAATGATACTGTATGGTAGTTCGACTTATTCATTAATAATGCTGCCACTGTAACATGATCTGCTCTCTGGGTGTCACTTTCCATTTTCAGCATTGTATTAATGATATTTTTGCATCCTCCTAGTCTTAATTCAATTACAATAAATTATCAAAAAAGTAATTTACTGAAAGTTTTTTGGTAAATTCATAGAAGGTACTTCAGTATTTTTGGCACAAAATATTTTTTCCTTTCTAATGTTTTTATCTACCACACTATTTTTTACTGATTACAATATACTAATACATATATTGCTTTAAAATTATTTGGATCAGACGTCACTGCAATGCTTTATTAAAAAATATATTATTCGACTAGTCTTTTAAAAATGATTTCCATATTGTACTCTTCCTGATAGCTTGGTATTGAGGTGGTTTACTAATGGGAGGTGGGGGGGGGGGCTTTTGATTATGACAGGAGACACTCAAGTGTTATTGCAGAAGGCCCTTAGACAGAAGGTCTAACAGGGTCTATAGAATCTTGCAGGACTAAGGGTTCTCATGGGGTATATAGGGTCTACAGTGTCTTCGGGTCAGCGTCTTAATGGTCCAAGAGGTCTTAAGGGATCCAAAGGGTCTTAGGGTTCGAAAGCGTCTTAAGGTTGTAAAGTGTCTAAAGAGTCTTCCGGGTCGAAAGTGTCTTTGAGGATGTTAGTGGTCTTAAGGTTTTTAGGGTTATAAATGGTAAGATTGGAGTAAAAATGTGACCTGTAGGTGATTGACATACAAACAGACAAACAGAACAGACCAGACCAACCAATACACTTGTGAATCTTTGATTTCACAAGTAACAAACAGACAGACAGATCGGGCTGAAAACATAACCTCCATCCACCTTCGGTGGCAGAGGTAACATGGGACAAATAACAATAGTAATAGCAATTACAATAACAATAGCAAGAACAGCAAGAGTAATAACTAGAGAGTTTATAGAACACGTTACCCCACGCAGTGTTTTAGTATATACTTAAAATAAAAGAAAATGATGATTTTAAAGATCATGAAATTTTTTTTATAGAAGTTTAGTGCAATTGAAGCAGTCTTATACACCACCCTTATAATACACCACCCTGTTTAACACATCCAAGTACTGCAAAATAGAAGGATTTTGAAAGTGACTCGAAGGCAATTTGTGTTCTGCAGTGTTTAAGTATCCTTACTTATAATTCATGAACCAGTGTTTATGTGTTTGTGGGTTTGTTTGTTTGTGTGTTTGTTTTTCATGCTACTCCTCCTACATTTCTGGGCACATTAAATCCAGACTTGCTATAGAGGATCAGCATGACCCGAATTAATGTATTGGGACGGTTTTTTTTCTTTTATCTGAGTCGGTGGTCTTGGGGGGCAGGGGTGGTTGAAGGCAGGAGTTGGGGGGGGACACAAATTCTCTATGTAAACCTGTATCGTGTAGCGCCACCTCCAGGTGGGGGAGGGTATTACAAGTCTCCACCATTTACGGCACAGTATTCCTGTCCCCACGTTTTCCAGTGCAGTGAGATGTTTTGAATTATAAGCAATAGGTACGTTTTTGCTTCATGCATGAAACTAGGTTATTTATTTTTCCTATAAAGATCCATCACTTGCCTATACACCGCCCAAATAAAGGTGTGTCAGAAAAACATGTTACATGCCTGGAACAAGATCGCCTGTAGGGCAGGTACTCTGCGAGTTTAATACAATTTAAATAAAATAAAGATTGTAAAAGTGGTACAAAAAAATTTAATTCCGGAATTTACCGCCATTGACGCAGTGTCTATTCCACCACCCAATCTAACATGTTACATTTGTTATTCATTCCTGTAGTTTGTGTCCTTTATGACGTCCTTAAAAACAATAACTTTCCTGTTTGGAATGATTTTAAATTTTGTTTCACTGCCAGACAGGCAGACAGAGTAAAAATATTATCGCACTCCTCTCTGTGCATGTGCAATCGAGATGAATTCAGAGACAAAGTCCTGCTAAATTACACGATTGTTTTACCAATTAATGTTCCGATTGTTGTTCAAAATGTAACATTCAATTTCATCATCATCATCATAATCATCATCATCATCATCATCATCATCATCGATATTGACCCCATGATGTTCATTTTCATAGATGGGTTTCACAAAGTACGTTTCTGCAGTACTGTGTCTATTTTAAAGATGTTAATAATAATCCAAAAATAAAGCAGATAATAAAAAAATAGAAATTCCATTTCCAAACAAAAATGGTTTTGGCAGCAGTCGCTTACAGTGCCAACCTTGGAAAAAGGAACGGCGGGGAGGGTTGGGGGGTGCCTTGCCAGCCCCTCCGCTGCCCAAGCCACTCACGGAACTTGCCGAGCAGTTGTCTTCGGCCCAACTCAAGCCATGTGAAACCCAAGTGAAGCACTGCCTTCTTGGCCTCACCCAAACTGCAGGAAAGCACCACCAGCAGCGAGAACAGTTCTCCATCAAAAGATGGAGAAAACCACCCACCGTTAAGAATGATCCAAGGAAGAAGCTCGTTCTTCGTGTAGTCAGATCTTGTGATTGAAGGAACCCTTTAAATGTCTGACTAATCACCTTGGACGAACAGCAAAGCTGACAGAGGCGAGCATCTCACTGCACTGATTTCAAGAGAAACCCGAGGAACTCGTGCGCATCTTCCTGATTGCCTTCAACAAAATGTTGCGGAATATGATCTGATGATTATCTCCATGCAGACACGACCTCCATTGTGCCCCCATGTTCAGTTCTTTCTGATGATCGCCTGAAGCCACTTCATGGTCGATCACTCATTATTCCACAAAGATTAATGCAAAATGCTGATAAACAAAATTTGTTGCCTATCTGTCTATGTGTCTGTTTGTCTGTTTGCTCGCATTTTTTGCAAAGACCACTGGACTGACTACCACCACATTTGGAATACAGACCATGTCCGACCTGGGGATTGTCTTAAATGTATTTTCATCCATCACCTCAGCCTTTAAATACCCCCAAAGAGCCGATAAGACCCCAAAGACACTAAAGACCATCTCAAACCTTTTAAGTGCACACCACACAAACATCTAAAGTATTTTTTACAAAACTCAGACTATACATTTTAACTCACCTGGGATGTAGTTTCCGGGAGCTTATGGGATGGTGCGTTATCCGTCCGTCGATCCACAAATATTTTCAACTACTTCTCCAAAACTACAAATACGATTTTGATGAAACTTCACCACAACGTTCATCGCTGTGTATGTACAAAGTTTGTTCAAGGCATTAAACAAATCGGGCCCTTAGGGAGTCTATGGGGGTTGCCCCCCAAAATAGGTATTTGCTTTCTTCTCAGAAACTACACATACAATTCTGATTAAACTTGCCCACAACCTTCATCACCTGTGAAGTATCAAAGTTTGTTCAAGGCAATAAAAAAATTGGGGTCTGAGGGGTCTATGGAGGGAGTTATGGGGGGGTTGCTCCCCCCCCCCAAAGAGGTATTTGCTTTCTTCTCAGAAACTATACACACAATTTCAATGAAACTTGACCACAACCTTTATCACCCGTGATGTACCAAAGTTTGTTCACGGCCTTAAAAAAAATCCATAGGTATTTACTTTCTTTTCCAATACATATTTTGTGGGTTAACCATACCTCCTAGTAGTTCCCTAGTTATCTTATCCAGCTGCTACCAGGTGAGTGCCCTGGGGTATTGCCCCTATGTTTCAGTAAATCATTTGCAAACTCTCCCCATCCACTGCTATCTCCACTAATAAATGTCAGTGTGTCTCCTCCATAACTCCAAAACCATGAAACCTTGCACGCATACGAACAAAAGTTCAAGAGTGAAAATTGGGTGTTTGGGTTATTTAAAACGTCCCTTTTGAAAATAATTAACAGCCTTATTTAATTATATATTTTATCATATGAATCCTTGGTCACCGTTCTGTACGGGGTCTTAAGGCGTGTCCTCGGTTACCTCGCTTGGGTCTGAAGCCGCCAGGTTTTTTGGCCTGCTCAACCATGCCTTGACTTGAAACAGGCCGCAACGATTTCTTAATAATAAAGTTTTTTTTCACTTTCCTCACTCATATTATCGAATGCCTGTTCATCATAGCTATGAATCACTGGGTACATTGCAATGCTTATAAACGCACAGAAACGTCAGCATTCGTCGCTTTATTTCATTTCCTCACATGCGATCACTGCGAGAATCTCTTAAACTGAGCAGAATTACAAAATTTAGCTCCGGAATCGAACTTAGAAGCAGTTCTGACTCCTAGAAAAGTGGAAATTTGTCCAATTCGAACATAATTAACATGTTGAGCGCTCCGGGAGGTGTATGTGTAATATGACAGTTTGGTGATTGCCTATCACATGCCAAGTGAGCCGTTTCTTATCAACTGTTTTGTTTGAGTGCTGAAGCCACATGGAGAGTGCGCTACAATATTTGCACCGTCACTGAATGCTGTATATCAATCGACTTGTACAAAGTTCAGGGGTCACTCGCCTGCATTGGCCACGTGGTGTTCTGTGGTGCAACAGGCGGTGGCTGGCTCGCTGAAAATGTGAAATTTTATTTTCCACAACATTTCCCCCTTTTTGTGTATTCTTCCATTTTATGACCCGTCACTTCGGCAAAGATAAATATAAATAAAAATTAAACGTTTTGCTTTTAAAAGTTTTTTTCAACTGTTTCGTGGATTGCTTGGTGAAGCCACTTGGCACGTGTTCAAGTTACAATAGTGATTTCACGGTTCTATACTGGAGGTAGGAAGGCAAAATAAATTATTTGATCACAATGAGTAAAATATATTTTCAGTTATGAAGTGAGGAATCGCCACACTCGCTGAGAGGTATGCATGCCCGCTCTGTGTAGCCTGAATTTGAATCACGACCCAGCTGTAAACTGTCAACCTGGTATTTCACAGGCAGAGGGATTCATCAATGTGTGTGTCGTCTCTCAGACGGACGATAAACTGGGCATCACATCTGCCGAATCCCTCACCCCTCTCCCTCCCAACCCTACCCCCTCTCTCCCTCTCTCTGACCCCTCCTCGCTTTCCTCTTCCCTCCCTCTCTCTCCACCCGTTTATCTCTCTTCCAAGCCTCCCCCTCTCTCCCACCCCTCTCCCTCCCAACCCTACCCCCTCTCTCCCACCCCTCTCCCTCCATCCAACACTGACCCCTCTTTCTCTCTCTCTCTCTCTCTCTCTCTCTCTCTCTCTCTCTCTCTCTCTCTCTCTCTCTGACCCCTCCTCCCTTTCCTCTTCCCTCCCTCTCTCTCCACCCGTTTATCTCTCTCTTCCAACCCTCCCCTCTCTCCCACCCCTCTCCCTCCATCCAACACTGACCCCTCTGTCTCTCTCTCTCTCTCTCTCTCTCTCTCTCTCTCTCTCTCTCTCTCTCTCTCTCTCTCTCTCTCTCTCTCTCTCTCTCTCTCTCTCTCTCTCTCTCTCTCTCTCTGACCCCTCCTCCCTTTCCTCTTCCCTCGCTCTCCTCACTCTCCACCTCTTTATCTCTCTCTTCCAACCCTCCCCCTGGTCCCCCACCCCTACCCTTCTGTTGAAGGGATTAGCATATATGAATCAGATTCGGAGTGAGCCGACCGGTGGGGTGCAAAGGTCCGAGCATACGTGCATGCAGGCAAACTTTTGCCAGGAAGATAGTGTGGGTTTTAAATGCTCCTGCCCCAGGTCTCAGTGTGTGTGTGTGTGTGTGTGTGTGTGTGTGTGTGTGTGTGTGTGTGTGTGTGTGTGTGTGTGTGTGTGTACGTTCATGTTGCTGTTGTTGCCTGCTATCTCCACATGTGGTGGGTGGGTTTCAGGAGGTGAAACAGAGACTGACCAGGTCTCGAAGTATCCACCTCCATGAGTGTGTGTCGTGATTTGTATCGGCATATGTGGGTTTCAGAATGTGGAATGGAGTCTTCCCAGGGAGGCCCCAAAGTATCCACCTTCATTTTGGTAAGGGACCAAGCTGTGATGTTTTCTGTTCTCTAAGTTTTGTGACAAGGGCTCTCTTCAGGATCGTTGCTGAGCCCCAGACAACTTTGAACTGTAGTCAGTTTGTAATCATATTCCCAGGGCTGGTTTTCAATATCCCTGTGAGGTTCTTTGTTATCATTCCCGTAACTCCCACTATCACTAGCACAACTTTGGCATTCTTCAGCTTCTAGGATCTTTTCACTTCATTGTTGAGGTCCTGGTGTTTGGTCATTATCTTGATTTCTGCATTGTTTAGTCCAAAATTACTGATGTTAACACCCAAATTAGCAATGCTTTCTTCTCTTTTTTTTTGTCGCTAAGTGTGATATCTGGTCGCAACGCTTTGTTTTCGATGTTCATGCTCGATGGGAGCATGACGTCATACGTGAGCAGTACTTCCATGTTTTCAGCCCATGCTTTTGGTTCATGTTCTCACAAATTTTCTGGAACTGGGATATCAAAGTTTCTGCAGATGTGCCAGGGGTTAACTTTACAAACTCTGTGGTGTCGTTGTGTGTACAGCTGTTCTGACATGAGTTTCTTTTTGTGTGTGTGTGTTCGGTCATTAAGCATAACATATTCTCTTTGCTCACACCACCTAAACCCCTCACCTTTCTCTCTTTTTATTCTCTCCTCTCCCCCTTCCCCTCAATTTCTGGCTTTCTCCGTTTCTGTCTCTCTCTCTCTCAACCCCTCCTCGCACCCCTCCCTCCTGCAGTGTATAGCAACGTTTGGTGTGGTGACACTCTCCCCACCTCCCCCCTTCCTAGCTTCCCCTCCCTCCTCCCTCCATCCTCTCTCCCCTCCCTTCCTTCTCTCACTCCTCTCCCCTCCTTCCTCTCTCCCTCCCTTTAATATCCCCATCAGCAAAGCGACGGACGGGTTGTATTTGGTAGTCTATAAGAAATTAATTAGTCGGGAGGCCACCAGGGAAATTGCTGAGAGATATTTTTTATTTCCTTTTTCAAAAGTTATTATGTACATGTACACTTTAATATACACCCTGCAAAAATTCCTTTGAGGGATGAGGAAGGAAAATGGTGGAAGTGGAGGTGGAGGTAGGATAGGGGAAGGGGAGTGGGATAGGTGGAGGATGGGAAGGGGTAGGGTGGGAGTCTGTAGGGGGTGGAGAGGGAGGGAGGGGAAGGGGTGGTGGGAGGAGAGGGGAAGGGGTGGGGTGGGAGGCTGAGGGGGGGTTGGTGGGATGAGGGAGGGGAATGTGTGGGAGGAGGGACAGCAACGCCGGGTTACTCTGCTAGTTACAAATATAGTTGATCTGCATCGCTGTGCAATTTACATTACTTGTTCCTCGATCAATAACTGACATTTACAGACAGACATTGGACAGACATGAAACAATTGCTTTACCCCACTATTCACTTTGTGTGCACAGGGTAACTCCAGCAACAAAGCAACTGCACCACCGCCGCCGCAACCATCACCTCCATCAATACCACCTTAAAACTCACTGTCATATCTCCCTCATGTTTAAATGGATTAAATAATAATCTGTTATATTTACCAAACTGATTTTAATGATATGGTCTTGAGAAGACCTAGACCCCAGCCCCTCCCCCAAACCTCCACACAGGTGTTTTTAATTTCCCCCTTGATCCTCCATTATGTGGGTTTCATATGACCACATATGCACATGTTATTTAATAAAAGGGATTTGAGAGGGTGTTTGACTATTTCTGAAATGACCTCATGGCTATTTGGTTCTAGGAATCTGTCGGCTAGTGTCGAGCTTTCCCCACCTTAACAACAATGAAAGAGCAGGTAAAAAAAAAAATACTAGACAATGTAAACTGGTCCATGAGAACTTGCCGGTTGGTCATACTTGCCATGATGGCCAGGATGACCCCCTTACATCTGTGGAGTAAGATAGCTAGGCAAGATGTCTCCCTCGATCCTTTCATTCCATATTCAGAACGAGATCCTATGAGGACGCAGATCAATGTCGAACCTGGACTGAAGAGGTGTTCTGTAGGGCAGGGAGGAAGGTATGTGATGATGCTGTTGTTATTGATCGTGTACTGGTTTGTTCCAAACACACCAAACATACCGATGACGTCACGTCAGGGTGATCCATGTAAAAATCCTCACCACTCGATATACAAAATCTTATTGGTCATGACTGTAGTTACAGGAGCGAATTAACACAATCAGCAAAAGTCATCAAGGCTTTTATATGCAGAACGAAGAAAACTTCACATATAGAACAAATCATTTGGCAAAGTGCAGGAATCCAGTTTAATTTGCCATTTTAATCCTTCCATGTTGCAACTGGGCAAGCCTGAACACCATCGGGCCGAAGGAGGACTGCCCTTTCAAAATGGCTCATTCGGTGTTTGCACCTCAACTATGACGCATTGTCTCACCCTGCATGAGCCTGTCTACACCATTATAACCACCTGTCTCTGTGCGGATTAAATTTGTCTGGTGCTCCACCATTAGTTTAAACAAAACCAATTCCATGTATATATATATATATATATATATATATATATATATATATATATATATATATATATATATATATATATATATATATATATATATATATATATATTGTTGTGGTTGACGAAATTCACAAACCACCATTCAGGTCCCTTAGGTGAGATATCTCGGTAAGTATATGTGTAGTTAGGCCCAAACCCGTTGTCTAGAGGGAATAAATGTCATTCATGCGGGCTGCGACTCTTCAGGATAGCCGTTTTTCTTTTACTATCTTTATTTTGGACCAGCCGCCATTATTACCACCACCAACCACGTCTCAACAGCCATCACAACAACAACCACCAACCACAACGCCGCTTCACAACAACAACCACCAACCACAACGCCGCTTCACCACAACCGCCACGACCTTTACTGTCACAACTCGCCACCATCGCATCACCGTCATCTCGCGCCACTCGTGGGCACCGATGCTGGACTCGTGCGGGGCGCGCACCGAGCAGCGTGTTCAAAAACATCACGGACTTTCCGCAGAAAAACGGATCAAAAACGACTCACGCCCACTTTTGTTCCGTCCAATCGGTGAGCGAGGGGCGATTTGGCCCCGCCTCCAGGGCGTTGGAGGGCGGTCGCTATATGCAAATTCATGGATCAAAAAGCATTCACGCCCACTTTTCCTCGGGCCAATGGGGAGCCAGGTGAAGGGTCGGAGGCAGAGGGTCAAGGGTGAAAGAGCGAAGCCACGGGGCTTATAAAAACGACTGCGTTCGTCAGAAGAGTGGCAGTTCGCAGTTGGGAGTTCGCAGTTGGCAGTTCGCAGTTGGGAGTTCGCGGAGCCAGTGAAGAGTTGGGACAAGTCCAGAGAGGAGACGGAGAGGGCGATCGGACGAAGCTGTGGAGAGGCGGCGGCGGCGAAGGCGGTTGAGGGGGTGCTCGCGTCGGATTCGGGGAACTGCGGAGGGAGAGGCCGGCGGCGCGACTGAGGTCGTGGTGGAGACGCTCGTTGCGGGACCCGAGATTTTGTGAAATCCTCCTTTCCCCGAGCATCAGCAACCCCCTCCTGTTTCCCCCCGTGCTGAGATAGTGCGACAAAAGGGGGCCCCCTTCCCACCCCCTACCAGACACTGTCCGCGAGGCCCGCGGAGTTGAGGCACCACCGCCACTTCGCGTCTCATCATCAGACGGGTAGGCCCGACACGGTCTCGGCCCCAGGCCCGCCTACCCCCTCATCCTGGAGGGTGGTTCTCTTTTCTTTTGCTTTGGGAATATGTGTTGTCGGCGCCGTCTGTGAAGTAAAATTGTATGTGTTGCCGAGTGCCCGGTAGTCGGATAGATCTGCATTGTTGCATTTGCTTTTTGTCTTCTTCTTTTACATGTGCTTTTGGTGGAATTGTATATGTGTGCTTTCCGTTCATCGCGAAATAAATGTGCTTATTGTTGAACTGTTTTCCCGCTTCGCTTCGTCATTTCTTTCATTGAATCCCCATCTTGCTTCACGTAAAGGGTTGGTCGTGGGCTAAGACGCCCGATAATTAATCGAACCGTCGAGGCCGACGAATAACACCGCTCGGTTATCCCGATAGTACGGAACGGGTCGCTTAAGTGGCCCGTGTCCGAAGTCGACCTGCGGCGAGGTGCGATCGCCCGGTCTACCCTCCGTGTGGGTACTTAGGTAGGTCGAATTTGGCGAGCAACCCTATCCCACGCGGGGGCCGAATGGCACGATCGCGGTGAGACCGAAAGGTCCACCCCTGACTGGTTCCCGGCGTTAGTCCGAGAGGGTCACGACTGGATTGTCCGTCCGGTGGGCGACGTGCCGCGATTCGAGTTACGTGGCCGTCCGCACGCCGGCGGGCACGAATCCGCAACAATATATATATATATATATATATATATATATATATATATATATATATATATATATATATATATATATATATATATATATATATATATAAATTATATATATTTGTTATTTCTATATATATATATATATATATATATATATATATACATATATATATATATATATATATATATATATATATATATATATATATATATATATATATATATATGACAATGGTCTGATTGTTATAATGCTATAATTCTCTCACATCTGTGCGTCACAGCAAATCTTGAAGGTCACCCATATCAACGGATCGTAGCTGCCTGAGAACAACCATGACCGACTATTTCACAGCAAATTCTGAGGGTTAAATGGATGACCAGCCATAACTAAATCCATCACAGTGAATCCTTAAGGTTGAATTGATGATCAGCCATAACTAAATTCAGCACAGCGAATACTTAGGGTTGAATTGATGACCAGCCATAACTAAATTCAGCACAGCGAATCCTTAGGGTTAAATACATGACCAGCCATAACTAAATCCATCACAGTGAATCCTTAAGGTTGAATTGATGATCAGCCAAAACTAAATTCAGCACAGCGAATACTTAGGGTTGAATTGATGACCAGCCATAACTAAATTCAGCACAGCGAATCCTTAGGGTTAATACATGACCAGCCATAACTAAATCCAGCACAGTGAATCCTTAAGGTTGAATTGATGACCAGCCATAACTAAATTCAGCACAACGAATCCTTAGGGTTAAATAAATGACCAGCCATAACTAAATCCAGCACAGTGAATCGATGACCAGCCATAACTAAATTCAGCACAGCGAATCCTTAGGGTTGAATTGATGACCAGTCATAATTAAATTCAGCACAGTGAATCCTGAGGGTTAAGTGGGTGACCAGCCATAACTAAATCCAGCACAGTGAATCCTTAAGGTTGAATTGATGACCAGCCATAACTAAATGCAGCACAGTGAATCCTTTTGGTTGAATTGATGACCAGCCATAACTAAATGCAGCACAGTGAATCCTTTGGGTTGAAGTGATGACCAGACATAACTAAATCCAGCACAGTGAATCCTTAAGGTTGAATTGATGTCCAGTCATAACTAAATTCAGCACAGCGAATCCTTAGAGTTAAATGGATGACCAGCCATAACTAAATCCAGCACAGTGAATCCTTCGAGTTGAATTGATGACCAGCCATAACTAAATGCAGCACAGTGAATCCTTTGGGATGAATTGATGACCAGCCATAACTAAATTCAGCACAGCGAATCCTTTGGGTTGAAATGATGAACAGCCATAACTAAATCCAGCACAGTGAATCCTTTGGGATGAATTGATGACCAGCCATAACTAAATGCAGCACAGTGAATCCTTTGGGTTGAATTGATGACCAGTCATAACTCAATTCAGCACAGTGAATCCTTAGGGTTGAATTGATGACCAGTCATAACTAAATTCAGCACAGTGAATCCTTAGGGTTAAATGGATGACCAGCCATAACTAAATCCAGCACAGTGAATCCTTAGGGTTGAATTGATGACCAGTCATAGCTAAATTCAGCACAGTGAATCCTTAGGGTTAAATGGATGACCAGCCATAACTAAATCGAGCACAGCAAATCTTTAGGGTTGAATTGATGACCAGCCATAACTCAATGCAGCACAGTGAATCTTTTGGGATGAATTGATGACCAGCCATAACTAAATGCAGCACAGTGAATCCTTTGGGTTGAATTGATGACCAGTCAGAAGTAAATTCAGCACAGCGAATCCTTTGGGTTGAATTGATGACCATTCATAACTCAATTCAGCACAGTGAATCCTTAGGGTTGAATTGATGACCATTCATAACTCAATTCAGCACAGTGAATCCTTAGGGTTGAATTGATGACCAGTCATAACTAAATTCAGCACAGTGAATCCTTAGAGTTGAATTGATGACCAGTCATAACTCAATTCAGCACAGTGAATCCTTAGGGTTAAATGGATGACCAGCCATAACTAAATCCAGCACAGCAAATCCTTAGGGTTGAATTGATGACCAGTCATAACTCAATTCAGCACAGTGAATGCTTTGGGTTGAATTGATGACCTGCCATGACTAAGTCCTTCAGAGCAAAACTTGAGGGTTATGTGGATAATGAACCACTCACATAAAAATGTCGAAAGGATGAAAATTTTCGTGAAATATATGAAAAAGAGGCTGGTGGTGATTCGTGGTAAATAATAGTGGGGGGTCGGTGGAGGACAGGTGGAGGATAGGTGGAGGTAATTTAACAATTCTTCTCTCTTTATGTGGCACATGGCTGCGATTAACATCATTGTCTGACGGCGTGGCTGTGCCGCTGATGCAGCACCCTCTAGGTTAGTGCAACAATTTGTCATTTGCTCAGAGTGCCGGCGATAACTCATCTACTGTTCATAAAGGACATCATGACATATTTAACGTCCACCAACTCATGCTAACAGACAGGACATCCAGCTTAATGTGCATCGGCAGGACAGCACACACATTGATCAATCACCCTGCTTCTCAAACATCAGGATAACAGTTAATATCTGGGTCAGGATTCAAACCCAGGCTACACGGTTCAGAGGCAAATATGCATACCTTTCGGGCTTAAGCCACCCTGGCAGCCCTTGACTTGAACAATGGACAGAGCATACATATACTAAAAAATAAACAGTAATGACATATTACACAGGTGTGGCTCATAGAGCACGGCATCACATTCACAATAATAGGTCATGATCATTGAGCACGATTATAGTATAGAGCTCATCATCATGGTCCTGGAGAAAGATCAAAGAGCACATCACCTGGCACCAGGTGTGCACACACGTGGAAATGTACCCTTTGTCTCACCACATCGATGTTGCCCTGGACTCCGCTGCTGCTGCTTTCATGATAATCGATTTTACTTTTCATTTCGTCACGTGAAAAGTGAAGAGTTTGATGTGTTGGGAAATGTAACTGCTCCAAATTTAAATCGAAATTTATTTCTTTATTTGTCCACAAAAAAACATGGAAAATTGCACGATCAAATGATCCATCCATCCATCCATCCATCCATCCATCCATTGGGACCACACTCTGTGCAGAGAGTTGGTGCTGCCGAAGCAGTCTCCTTGGCTATTGGGTACAATCCTGGACGGGTCGTCACTCCGACACAGGATACCAGCAAGCTGGCACTCATTTTGCCGACCACGTAAGGATGACAGGCAGAGTCAACCCCACCTGGTATTAATTCAACAGCTGAGAGGGATTTGAATTCAGGATCCTCGGATCCTGAGCCCAACACACTAACCATTAAGCCAACACTTGGCATACCATCAAACTATCAAAATGGCACAAAGAGGACAACTCAACAGACAACTACAATATTCACACCACCACCACCACCACGTAATGACCCCTTTAACATCTCTGACCGTCATTAACAACCCAAAACAGAAAACGGTACAAATTATTTTTTTTAAATCTACTGGTTCTGCAACTCAAACCTCTTAAACTCCTACCAGACCTCATCTGTTCATAAAATGTACGTAATATGTGTAACCTATTTCACACAATGCATTTTTATCCTTCGTTAAAACTCATCCAGGAGAAAATGTTCACACCACTAAACCAGACAGAACAACCGCACAAGATAGCGCTGAATTACTGAAGCCTCACAATGGTTTTTATCAACCATATATGATTTCAGTTGCTGAAGAAAGTTTCGCCCTGATTATCCTTTGGAAAGCCTGGCGTTGGCTTCGCGGTTAGGGTGGTGGCTTGGGATCCGTGAGCTGCTGAATTAACACCAGGGGGTTGACTCAGCCTGTCATCGGACCTTCCGAGGTCGGTGAAATGTGCACCATTGTACTGGCAATCGGGGCACTGCTTCAGTAGCAGAGCTGTTCCCCCAAACCAATGATGCAACCAGCAGCCAAAAAAAGGCTGTCCACCAAGGGATTGTCCTTTGGAAAGCATGAGTTACAGTGTTCTGATCATGAGACATTATATCCTCAATGATTTTTGCCTAAATACTTAAAGGAGTGAACAATCTGAATGTCAACATTGTTGATCATGACTGCGCTAACTGAGCTTTGGGTTTCCTGATGTCAAAAATCATCTTAGTCTTTTGAATGTTCAACTCATGAAAATTATCACGACACCGTGTGACAACATTCGGAAGTGAATCCATTTCGCTATCTTTAAGAAAGGGACAATCACAGTGTCATCTGCATAGTTAACAAGTACCTGATGATACTCTCGGTCCCCTCACCTTTTTGGGCAAGTATAAGGAATAGATCTGTGTAATATGAAAGCCAAATCTTGAATGTTTTTGTTTTTAATACCGCGTACACAAAAGTACATGGATGGGTCATAAATGTTCATGTGTGTCAATCCATCAGTGTCTGTGTGTGTGTCTCCTCCATTAACTCCAAAACCACGAAACCTAGTGGCCCCAAACTTTGCGTGCACACTAAGGGAACTCCAAGGGAGTGCATGAATGAAAACTGGGTGTTTGGGTGAATTTAAACACACCTTTTGGAGATAATTAATGGTTTACCTTCAGGAAAGGCTTATCCTTGGTCAACCCAACTTCACCTCACAGGGGTCTGAGCTGCCATATTGATTTGGCTGACTAAAAAAAACAACCCTCTCTCCCACTCTTCTCCCCTCTGCTGCTTTCAATTTTACTTTCACAATACCCCCCATCGGCCCGTTCCCCCCTTTGCCTTTCTCAATCCTCCAATAATCCCCTTCACCAAACCTCATTTCCACAATCCCTCCTTCACCCCATCGGTCCTACCTTCGGCCCCGGGGCTGTTCAGTCGTCCCTCGGTCGAGCGGCATCCCTCTCCATTTTAACTCTATTCACGCATTGTTATATTTCGGCGCATTCAGTCCGTCTGTGGTCATCAATCCTTCGGGCAGATCGAATTACCTTCACTGCATGGGTCGGTGTCCATTCTCACATGAACGTTCGTGGCACGAGGTGCGGCCTTGTCCCCGTGCATGGTCCGGCGTGGCACATCTCGCAGGCAGGTTACAGTGTCGACTGCACGGATAAGGTTTGCACGTGAGGGAGGGCTGGAGGGCACCCGCGGTGTCTTTCATGCACCAAGGACGCGGCAAGGACTGCGGGGAAAGTTCCCTCAGAAACGGTGGCATTTCCCACAAGCTGCGTCATGGATGCGCACCAATGAGAAGGAGGCTCGCACAGCCGAGACTGAGAAAGCGATATGAAGAAGAAGAAGACGGAGTGCAAGAAACGAGACGAGAGAAAGCGATGTCCTGCAAGTAAAGGGGAGCACCGAGCCGGTCCTTGTCCTTGTGGGGAAAAAGTGATGTCCTGCAGGCACAAAGGAGCTCAAAGCTTGTCCGTGTCCTAAAAGCTTGTCTTGTGAGGAGCAGAAGCCTCAGAGATGGGGGGAAAAAGTGACATCCTGAGGAGGAAGAAGAAGCTGAGGCAGTGGGGGGGAGTCACAAATCTTGCACGCCGGAGAGGACTTGCCTGCCGAGTACCTACACCTCAGGGATGCTGCTGCTGTCCCAGCACGATGCATTGCCACTGCCCATCTTCCCAATCGTTTCCCTCGCATTCTCTCGTATATTTTGACGATGGCGCAGCCCCATTGGGCTGTGTGAGGTGAGGGGAAAAAAAAGATTCGACCTTTAACACTTATTTTTTCTGCCTGCTTTACTTTTCTTTTCTTCTCAAGTTCTTCTTGTCTTCTTCTCCCTTGATTCAATGATGGCCATGTCTCTTATGAAAATAAGATTGCATCTATCTATAATTCCAGCAGAGTGTGTGTGTGTGTGTGTGTGTGTGTGTGTGTGTGTGTGTGTGTGTGTGTGTGTGTATATGTGTATGTATGTGTGTGTGTGTGTGTGTGTGTGTGTGTGTGTGTGTGTGTGTGTGTGTGTGTGTGTGTGTGACTGAGACTGAGACTGCTGTTTCTCGACAACCACTGGTCCGATTTAATTGAAAGTTGCCAGCTATATTGTTGGGGACCTGAGTATGTGCCTTTTCAAGGTTTGATATTAATCGGACAAGTTCTTCCCAAGTTATGGCCATTTATTTACCAACCAATGACAGGACACGTGGCTGCGTAGGCCGGTGCAGGGCTGGCCGACGATGACGTCACGGGCCGTGCCGATTACGATGGGGATTGATTGGTGCCTTAGTTCCCGTGGCGTAGCAGTGGCAATGGTCAATAGCAGCGAATGTCATGGCAAGCAAAGACAGGGAGGTAAACTTTATTTTAATTAGGATTTAAATTAACTCTGTGTGTGTAAGTATCACAAGTTACTTCAATACAAGCGATAATTCGTGGAATGCATGTGAACATTCCGTACGGGCACGCACCACTCCGGATAGTGATGACACTGTATTCTCATAATTTCTCAATTTCTTATGCGCATTTATAGATAAACACAATGCCCCAATCCAGTCGTCGTTTACGAGAGAGAAGGAACTGCCTGTGTGGTTGTTGTTTCTGGCTCACGGTTTGAACGTTTTTTTTTTTTTACTTTTTTTTTTTTGCACGTACAGCCACGCACATACGGGCACTTACGTACGGCCACACATGTACGGGCACGCACGTACGGGCACGCAAGAGCGAAGGAACGGACTGTGTGGTTGTCATTTCTGGCTCATGGTTTGAAAGTTTTTTTTGGTTTGCACGTACAGCCACACACGTATGGGCATGCAAGAGCGAAGGAACGGCCTGTGTGTTTGTTCTTTCTGGCTCGGTCGCTTTTTTGAAAAAAAAAATTTTGCACGTACGGCCACGTACGTACGGGCACGTACTAGCAAGAAAGAATACGTGTATGGTTAAATCTGCTCTTATGTGCCTTTTGCTTTCTTGCCTGTAGATTCTCGCTTTTAATGATTGCTTGCTTGTGTGTGTAAATAAATAATTTCTTGTTCTTATTTCCAATCTGTCTCACTTGTCCTTTCTTTCATTGGGACGAATGTAGTTAGACGGGAAGTTGTACCCCACCTGATTTGCTCTGTTAGCCAGTGCTGCACATATCTGTTCCGATTGGTAGAAGATCACCAGGTGTGGCGCTTGAGAGCATGGCCTCGAGTTAGGTTGCCATGCCAATAGAATGACATTGTGGAAACATCGAAGCATAACCCTGCTAGGCCGATAGCTGTCTAAGTCAAGCGGCTGCGGCTGTGTAAGAAGTACAGCCTGTCGGACCACGGTGTTATCTGTGGTTGGCGGACTCAGGACCAGGTGTTCGAGAGAAATTCGAGTGCTTCCCCTTGATGAACTCCAGAGTTGGAACACCAAACAATTTGCATGTTCTGACTTTTGATGGAAAAACATTCAACATTGTGTCCCCAAAAGCATGACAATAATATCTTCATTTTTGTTGATATTTCTGTTCAATATTTTGCAGCTTGATAAATAAAATGGTTTTCTCTAAATATGTGCTTCATTGTGGTCATTCTATAGATGTACGCGAGACCCAGGGCAAGGCCGGGTACCTTTGTTAGAGGAGGGAGGGAAAGGGTGAGGTGGAAGGAGGGAGGGGAATGGGTGAGGTGGAGTCTAGACTCTAGAGGTAGGTGGGTGGGGTAGGAGGAGGCAAGGGAAGAGGTGAGAGGAGAAGGGATCAGGCATTGCCTGGCAACACCAGGTACCTTTGTGGGAGGAGGGAGGGAAAGAGGCGGAGGAGGGAAGGGAAGGGGTAGGAGGCCGAAGGGAGGGTGCGGTGAGAAAATGGAGGGAAGGGTGGAGTTGGGAGTTTGGAGGGAGGGGGTGAGGTGGAGGAGGCAGGTGTAAGGGTGGGAGGATGGAGGGGAAATGTGGGAGGAGCAGGACTCGGCATTGCCCAGCAACGACGGGTCCTCCTGCTAGTCCAGAATAAAAAGCAATGGTGAAACAACACATCCTTGTGGGGTCCCAGTGTTCATTGTTATCTGTTCTAATAAAGTATTTGTACTTGCTGAGTCTGATCATGTAAGAAGTTGCCGAGCCACAGAATGAGAGATGGGTTGACATTCAGGTTTTCCAGCTTCTTGAATTGTTGGTGTGGTTAAATTATGTTGAATGCGGATGAAAAGTTTGTGAAGGTAGCCCACACATAATACCCAATTGTATCAATGTGTTGTTGGACAGCGTTCACCAAGCACAGGACTGTGTCGTCAACAGATTTGCCCGGTTGGATAGGCAAATTGAAGTTTTTCGATGCAATGCAATTCACTAGTGGCTGGAAAAGAAATCTCATGACAATTCTCTCCAAACACTTCATTGTCAACGAGTTCAGTGTGATTGGCATTCAATTTAGAGGGTCGTGCTCGCTCAGGTACTGGAACAACAAAACCATATTTCCAACAGGATGGAATTTAATGTAAATCCATTGACTGTTGGAAGAGAGCAAATGTGGTTTTGAATATCACAAATTCCCTTTCTTTGTATGTTTGAAGATACCTGTTGAACTTTCTGCCCCCAGGGGAACCATACACTTTGGTTTTGTATAAAATGAATAACATCAGACGACAACAGATTTCATAAAACACAACAATGAATTGTGCAGGTGTGGCGGTTTAGAAAGGATCCAGAGAACTATGTACTTGTTAGCTTGACAAGTTGTGGGAAAGGTGTTGGAGAGATTAATTGAGGAAGTAGAGGAAAACATTTGAACAAGTTGAACAAATTACTGGTAGTCAGCATGGATTTGTTAAAGGTAGATCTTGTTGAACAAATTTATTGGGGAGTTCTATGAAGCAGTTTCTGATTGGGTGGATGAGGGAATGGCAGTAGATGTTGTGTATGAAGATCTTAAGAAGGTATTTGATAAGGTACTACATCGGAGGTTGCTCGCCAAGGTGAGGGCTTGTGGAGTGGCTGGTCAGGTAGCTAATTGGATTGCAAACTGGCTTAATGATAGGAAGCAAAGAGTGGCTGTGAGTGGGAAGATGTCTTGCTGGGAGGATGCAAGTTGCGGGGTACCTCAAGGATCAGTACTCGGACCATTACTATTCATTATTTACATCAATGATTTGGATAATGGGGTGAAGAGTAAGCTTTCCAAATTTGCAGATGACACAAAGCTTGGAGGTGAGGTGGATAGCAGAGGGGGTGGTGATCAGATTCAGGAAAGTTGATAGTCTAATAGATAGAACACAAGATTGGCAGATGTAGTTTAACATGAAGAAGGTAAAGTAATGGGGATGGGAAAATTATGAAAATGGGGATTACATGATGCAATCTGGCAGTCATGGAGCTTGTCACACAGGGCAACGATCTGGGGTGTTCATTGAAAGTGAGGATGGGGTGGGGGTGACAGCACAGTGCCAAGCAGCTGGAGGTAACGCGAACTCTTACAGGGTTTTTCGTTGTATTTGTCGTACAGGAGACTGGGATTGGTGTATAGTAGGCATGACGGGCCAAATGGCCCCTCTCTGTGCCGATTCCCGAATACAGTTCCCTGTATTTTTTTCATCGGATGAAGTTCAATATCGTGGATAATCAATCCGTTCCAACCGGACGAAATGGGGACACCACCCTCCCCCCTCCATCCTCACGCCTACCCACCTTCCCACCCACAACCACCCCCTGACCGCTCCAAAACAGGAAAACCTGAACCCAGAACATAAAGACCCTTCTCGAAGCTGGTCGCGTATTGCAAATCTTGTTTCGTGTTCCCACTTGAACCCAGTGTTCCGCCATTTTTGGAATCCCTCCTCCGAAAGAAGCCCCAAACCTCGTTCTCTCGACTCTTTCTCTCTTGGCGGCCTCTTTGTTACGTTGCCAACGTCGCTACGAGATGGAATGGCGGGAGCCAAAGCGCGGGCCCCGGATAAACAGGTTGAGTTAGCTTCGAGGGTCCCTCAAACTGTCATCCCTGGGCCCCGCGGCGCCACCCCCTGAGCTCATGGACCGCGCCCCGTCGGCCTTCATCACACGACTCGGCGACAAGATCATCCAGCAAGAGAAATCCACATCCAAATCCAAATCCAAATTGGACGTGCTGCGAGTTACTCTGGCTGTTCACATCATCCGCTCGCCGTTCACTGTGGGCGATATGTCAATGCTGCGCGTTCGAGTCCGGACCGAGCACGCCGGTGGTGAGGGAATCCCTAATTAAATATAATTAATCACAAACTCGTGCACATTCTGGGGAAAAAGGTTCATGACGTCATCGTTTGGGCAAGCTACTGTTTGAGGGAATAAACCGTGAAAATAGAACCGCGGTATCAGTGGTGGAGTCGAGATTGGGTGGGGAATGATCCCAGAATTGGTCTTGGTTGGGAGGAAGTGCCACAGCACAGGCCTAAGATCGGTTTCTATTGCGGTAAAGGGTGGGGCGGGGAGGGGGTCGGGGAAGAGAAGGATTTGCCTTTTCACAAAATCAGAGTTAACACACCCAGCCTTTTGTGTGAGTCGGGTTCACCATGAGTGTCATTCAGAAGGAAGGAAGGAACAGATGAGGAGCACGTACTCGTGAAGGAAGTGATGAAGTGCCACCATGGTGATGCTGATGGTGTAAGGGTCTGTATAATGAGACTTGGGGTTATCCTGATGTTATATGCTCTGTTACTACTATTACCACTACTACCACTACTACTACTACTACTACTACTACTACTAAACAATTCCCCAAAATAACCAAACAACAAAAAATCCACATTTTCCACTGCAAATCAGGCCACAACACCACCACCACTACGACTACTACGACTACTACTACTACTAATACTACGAAACAATCCACAAAAAATAACCAAACAAAAAAAATCCACTTTTTCCACTGCAAATCAGGCCACAACACCACCACCACCACCAATACTACTACTACTACTACTATGAAACAAACCAAAAAAAATAACCAAACTAGAACGGGCACTCAGTAGAGCGCATACCTTCGCCAACGCTACATTCCCCCCCCCCCAGAAACCGTTGATTATGAGGGTATTTAATCCCATACCACATCTGCCATCTCATATGTGTTATGATGGCTTAAAAACATTAAATTTCCTGCTGTTTGACACTGATTCACGTACATTGTGCAATTTCTGTATGAACTCCCTGACCTTTTTGGATGTCGGTGTCAAGTCAATCTGATGACAACTGATCACATTATAAGAAATCAAATATTACACATCACAGGATAGGGAATTGAATTCTAAACATTTTGAATCTACTTACATTCAAATTGTATAATAATTTACCGCGATATGATAATAAAGGTCGTTGACCCCCCTGACCTTTGACCCAAACCGCTAACAAAGGTAATGACGTCATTGTGTAATATCGTATATCACAAGACTGGGCATTGAATTCACAACATTTTGGCATTGGTTGCATGCAAATTGGATAAAAATCGACCGCACGTTGGCAAAATGACGATTTTGACCTTTTTATGACCTCGACCTTGACCTTTGTACTCTTAATTTTGTAATTAGTATTAGAGTGTGGGGAACAGAACAGTCAACATTTTGGTGTTGGTTTCATGCAAGTCGGATAAGAATTGACCATGTTATGACTAAAACCGCACATTTTGCAATGTCGTGACCCCCCCCCCCTGACCTTTGACTCCCAACCGCTGATAAGGGTGATTACGTCATTGTGTCATGTTACATATCACAAGATGGGGCATTGAATTCTGAACATTTTGGCATCAGTTGCATGCAAATTGGATACAAATTGACCACGCTCTGGTAAAAAGACGATTTTGACCTTTTCATGACCTTGACCTTGACCTGTGACCCGATCGCTCCCAAAATCTAATCAAATGGTCCTCGGATAATCACCAATCATCCCACCAAATTTGCTGCGGTTCAGTTCAATACTTTTGGAGTTATGCGAATAACAAACAAACAAACACACATATTCACAAATAAATAAATAAATAAATACACAGCGATCAAAACATAACCTTCGCAACAAAGTTTGCACTTTTTCCACTTCCACAACAAAAAATCCACTTTTTCCACTGCAAATCAGGCCACAACACCACCACCAATACTACCACTACTACTACTACTACTATGAAACAAACCAAAAAAATAACCAAACAACAAAAAATCCACTTTTTCGACTGCAAATCAAGCCACAACACCACCACTACTACTACTACTACTACTACTACTACTACTACTATGAAACAAACCAAAAAAATAACCAAACAACAAAAAAAAACATACAAGCTGACCAACATATCTTGCAAAAACTTCGTTTTGGCAAGATAAAAATCCACTTTTTCCGCTGCAAATGAGGCCACAAAACTACTACTACTACTACTACTAAACAAAAAATCAACTTTTTCCACTGCAAATCAGGCCACAAAACTACTACTACTACTACTAAACAAAAAATCCACTTTTTCCATTGCAAATCAGAGCACAAAACTACTACTACTACTACTACTACTACTACTACTACTACTACTACTACTATAACGGGCCCAATTATTTCCATCTTCATGTGGGATTGGTCGAGGAAAGTTTTTGGCCCAAGCCTTTCAAGAACCAACTGACCAGACCTGACATTCCACTGAAGGTGATTTGGGTGGGAATTTGGAATTTGTTCATGCTGTCGGCGATAGCTCGCTTACTCTTCGCGAAGGACACCGTGGGATCTTTAACGTCCACCAACGAATGCTAGCAGATGGGACGTCCGGCTTAACGTCCGTCCGAGGGACGGCACACACATTGATGAATCACCCTGCCTGTGCAACACCAGGATGGGGGTTTATAGTTAGGTGAAAGACCAAATACTGCATTGGAATCAAAATATGGAACTTGAATAAGCAAAGAGTAAAGATAGAGAAATCAGGAAAAACCGGGATATAGGATTCGGGTTTCAGCCGCCACTATGTACCCCCAAACCCATCCAGGTGTAGCCAAGTTCGCCTAAGAAATAATTACGTAATTGTAAGAAATCATTTCTCCGTCGATAGATAAAGAAAGAGAAATTAAGAGAAAAAGAGAAGTAATCATGAAATGGAGATCCCAACTTCGGCTACACACCTCATCACACACCTCAGAGGAGACTGGGGAGTGTGCATACCTGAAGGCTATTCTGGGGAGTGTGCATACTTGAAGGCTATTCTGGGGAGTGTGCATACCTGTAGGCTATCCTGGGGAGTGTGCATACCTGTAGGCTATCCTGGGGAGTGTGCATACCTGTAGGCTATCCTGGGGAGTGTGCATACCTGTTGGCTATCCTGGGGAGTGTGCATACCTGTTGGCTATCCTGGGGAGTGTGAATAGCTGTAGGCTATCCTGGGGAGTGTGCATACTTGTTGGCTATCCTGGGGAGTGTGAATACCTGTAGGCTATCCTGGGGAGTGTGAATACCGGTAGGCTATCCTGGGGAGTGTGCATACCTGAAAGCTATCCTGGGGAGTGTGCATACCTGTAGGCTATCCTGGAGAGTGTGCATACCTGTAGGCTATCCTGGAGAGTGTGCATACCTGTAGGCTATCCTGGAGAGTGTGCATACCTGTACTCATTTGATCAAACAATACACAATGATTTACAATGAGAGTGTTACTTAGAGACAGATTTAAAAGATTCTGTGTGGTCTTAACAAGTCATGAAAATATAATCCTTAATGGGGTTTGGGGGGTCTTATTCGATACCCCAAAATGGTGTGAAGTTCACCTACCCTTACCCCCCAACTCGCCCCAGATAATGAATTAATGATCCCTTGTCTGGTTAGATCATGGTGAACACATTCACAGGTTATGAACTTGGGTGAACATTTCCAAATAAACCAAGGCCGCCATTGTGCTATGAAAGGAACTCTGTCGTCAGCGCACACACACAGCCATGGATGGTTGTCTCTCTGGTGTGTCGGATCGACCTGCGATTCAGGACTAATTGTGCATCGAGGTTCACCTGCGTAGAATACTGATGGCGGGGTGTGCGCAGGATGTTACAGAACAGTGAGGCCCCGGGGTGAGGCCGGGCCTGGACATGTTTAAATCTGCGGTGCGTGGAGGAGGGAGGGTGGGAGGGTGCGGGGGGTCTCGTACGGAGGATTTATTTAATTATTAGTTTGTGCACCGCCCTGCGAGCTCCTGCTCCCTGGAATGTTACCAGTTCGCGTGGAATTCCCTGCACGGGTGTGAAATGATCTGTCGCTCACCAGAATGTCCCAATTGCGACGGAGATGGAGCATCCTGAGTGTGAAGTCAATTGATTGAAACAATGAATAAAACTCGAAGCATTTCGTGAATCATTCCGATTAATCAACAACATCGATTAATAACGATGCCAGACAAGAATATATTATGGCCTCCGTCGTTTTGGTGCGAAGGACCCCACTCCCATTGTGTGGAAAGGGGCGGGAGAGGTGTTCCCCAGAAAACTTAGGCTTACCCCTAAAATGAATGCTCTTCAAACACCAGCAGCTCTCGTGTTCCTGAATATGAATAACAAACTATAATAAGCATTTGTTTTTTTCACCACCAGGGTGCAAAGTGTTTTTGTCACTCTTTTGCCTGTCCCAAGAAAAACGGCCACAAATGTGGCATGACGTAATGAAGCTTCGTATCAGATACGTGGGCTGAGCCTCCCACGTGGGGCGTTTCCACGTCTCAGTGTCACCTGAGAATCCGCACGATGGGGAGGCAGGACCACCATACACCCACTAAGGAGTGGTACTCTGGGGATGAAGCCATACGCTCGTCTGTCCCTCTGGGAGGATCTCACTGACATTGTGAACAGTTAGGAAAATGAGTCAGGCTGGGGTTTGAGCCCCATTTCAGTTAAGCACAAATGGATGTTCCTGCTGTTAGCTTGATGAAGTATAGAAACTCCTTTGGAGGCAGAAATTAATCCAATTCTCTTACGTTTATCCAACTAATAGAGTTCATAGAGCACATTACCCCACCTAACCCTGTCTTGAGAAACAAGGACACGACTGGGTCCACGAATGGCAAATTTGATTTGTAGTGGTGACATAAAATGCTGCAACAATTTGTCCTAGTCCTACTAAACGGGCTTTGAAAGTGCCAACAAGGGGATTTGTGTTCCACAGCATTAAAGTATTTAATTAAATTCAAATAAAATAAAGATTTCAAAGGTTGTAGAAAAAAACGTTTTCCGAAAGTTTGCCACCGTTGATGGCAAATGACTTTTACACAACCCGATCCGACACGTCGCATTAGTTATTCATGCCTGTTTGTGTCATTTATAACGTCCTTTAAAACAATAGCATTCCTATTTGGAATGGTTTTTAATTTTGTTTCACTACCAGGCAGACAGAGAGGAAATAAAAATCTCACCCGTGTCCGAAAGAAGCATTTCAGTTTGGCGTTTTTAATATGAAATAGCCAAAGCCGAGAAACAAATGAAACACATTGGAATTACCTTTTAGAATTACCCTTTATAACTTTATAGAATTACCCTTGAGAGCCCACCAGAATTACCCTTTTTAACCCCATGGAATTACCCATTAAAATAAAGATTTAGAACGATTTAGAATTACCCTTGATAATTACCCATGAGAATTACCTTTTAGAATTACCCTTTAGAATTATCCTTTTGAATGACCCTTTAGAATTACCCTCAAGAATTACCCTCTAGAATTACCCTTTAGAATTACCCTCAATAATTACCCTCTAGAATTACCCTTGAGAATTACCCTCCAGAATTACCCTCCAGAATTACCCTCCAGAATTACCCTTCAGAATTACCCTTCAGAATTACCCTTCAGAATTACCCTCCAGAATTACCCTTTAGAATTTCCCTCCAGAATTACCCTTTAGAATTACCCTTTAGAATTACCCTTTAGAATATCCCTCTGGAATTACCCTTTAGAATTACCCTTTAGAATTACCCTCTAGAATTACCCTCAAGAATTACCCTTGAGAATTACCCTTGAGAACCCACCAGAATTACCCTTTTTAACCTCCTAGAATTATCCATTAAAATGAACCTTTAGAACGATTTGGAATTACCCTTGATAATTACCCATTAGAATTACCTATTAGAATTACCCTCAAGAATTGCCCTTTAGAATTACCCTTTAGAATTACTCTCAAGAATTACCCTTTAGAATTACCCTCGAGAATTACCATCTCGAATAACCCTCAAGAATTACCCATGAGAATTACCCTTTAGAATTACCTATTAGAATTACCCTCTAGAATTACCCTTTAGAATTACCCATTAGAATTACCCTTTAGAATCATCCTCTCCAATTCCCCTTTAGAATGTCCCTCGAGAATTATCCTTTGGAACTCATGAGAATTACCCTCGAGAATTACCCTTGAGAATTAACCTTTAGAATTATTCTCGAGAATTACCCTTTAGAATTACCCATTAGAATTACCCTTTAGAATTACCCTCAAGAATTACCCTTGAGAATTACCCCTAGAATAACTGTTTAGAATTACTCTTTAGAATTTCCCTCTGGAATTACCCTTTAGAATTTACCTCCCGAATTATCCTCTATAATTGCCCATGAGAATTACCCATTAGAATTACCCTTTAGAATCATCCTCTCCAATTTCCCTTGAGAATGTCCCTCGAGAATTATCCTTTGGAACTCATGAGAATTACCCGCGAGAATTACCCTTGAGAATTAACCTTTAGAATTACTCTCGAGAATTACCCTTTAGAATTACCCATTAGAATTACCTTTTAGAATTACCCTCTAGAATTACCCTTGAGAATTACCCATAGAATAACTGTTTAGAATTACTCGTTAGAATTTCCCTCTGGAATTACCCTTTAGAATTACCCTCCAGAATTCCCCTTTGGAACTCATTATAATTACCCTCTCGAAATACCCTTGAGAATTACCCTTTAGAATTACCCTTGAGAATTACCCAATAGAATTACCCTCTAGAATTGCCCTTTAGAATTTCCCTCTCAAATTACCGTTTAGAATTATCCTCTAGAATTACCCTTTAGAATTACCCATTAGAATTACCCTTTAGAATTATCCTCTAGAATTACCCTTTAGAATTACCCATTAGAATTACCCTCTAGAATTTCCCTCTCGAATTACCCTTTGGAATTTCCCTCAAGAATTACCCTTTAGAATTACCCTCAAGAATTACCCATTACAATTTCCCTCCAGAATTACCCTCCAGAATCACCCTTTAGAATTACCCTTTGGAATTACCCTCTCGAATCACCCTTTAGAAATTCCCTCCAGAATTACTCTTTAGAATTCCCCTCGAGAATTACCCTTTAGAATTACCCTCGAGAATTATCCTTCAGAATTTCCCTCAAGAATTACCCTTTCGAACTCATTATAATTACCGTCGAGATTTACCCTTGAGAATTACCCTTAAGAATTTCCCTCAATAATTACCCTTTAGAATTACCCTTTAGAATTTCCCTCGAGAATTACCCCTTATAATTACCCTTTAGAATTTCCCTCCAGAATTACCCTTTAGAATTACCCTTTCTAATTACCGTTTAGAATTGTCCTCTAGAATTACCCTGAAGAATTACCCATTAGAAATACCCTCTGGAATTACCCTTTAGAATTTCCCTCGAGAATTACCCTTTAGAATTTCCCTCGAGAATTACCCCTGGGAATTACCCTTTAGAACTACCGTTTAGAATTACCCTCTAGAATTACCCATTAGAATTTCCTGCCAGAATTACCCATTCGAATTACCCTTTAGAATTACCCTTTAGAATTACCCTCTAGAATTACCCTTTAGAATTACCCTTTAGAATTACCCTTTGGAATTATCCTCGAGAATTACCCTTTAGATTTACCCTCGAGAATTACCCATTAGAATTTCCCGCCAGAATTACCCTTCAGAATCACCCTTTAGAATTACCCTTTAGAATTACCCTCAAGAATCACCCTTTAGAATTACCCTCTGGAGTCTAGAAGCACCCTTTAGAATTACCCTCTAGATTTACCCTCCAGAATTACCCTTAAGAATTTCCCTCTCAAATTACCCTTTAGAATTACCCTCTAGAATTACCTTCTAGAATTACCCATTAGAATTTCCCGCCAGAATTACCCTTCAGAATCACCCTTTAGAATTACCCTCCGGAATTACCCTTTAGAATTACCCATTCGAATTACCCATTCGAATTACCCTCCAGAATTACCCTTTAGAATTTCCCTCTTGAATTACCCTTTAGAATTCCCCTCTAGAATTACCCCTTGGAATTACCCTCTAGAATTACCTTCGAGAATTACCCATTAGAATTTCCCTCTCGAATTACCCTTTAGAATTACACTTTAGAATTACCCTTTAGAATTACCCTCTAGAATTACCTTCTAGAATTACCCATTAGAATTTCCCACCAGAATTACCCTTCAGAATCACCCTTCAGAATTACCCTTTAGAATTACCCTCTAGAATTACCCTTTAGAATTATCCTCGCGAATTACCCTTTAGAATTACCCTCGAGAATTACCCATTGGAATTTCCCTTTAGAATTACCCTCAAGAATCACCCTTTAGAATTACCCTCTGGAGTCGAGAAGCACCCTTTAGAATTACCCTCTAGATTTACCCTTTAGAATTACCCTCGAGAATTACCCATTAGAATTCCCCTTTAGAATTACCCTCCAGAATCACCCTTTCGAATTACCCTTTAGAATTACCCTTTAGAATTACCCTTTAGAATTCCCCTCGAGAATTACCCTTTATAATTACCCTTTAGAATTTCCCTCCAGATTACCCTTTAGAATTACCCTTTGGAACCCATTAAAATTACCCATTAGAATTACCCATTAGAATTACCCTTGAGAATTACCCTTTAGAATTACCCATTAGAATTACCCTTTAGAATTACCCTTTAGAATTTCCCTCCAGAATTACCCGTTGGAACCCATTAGAATTACCCTCGAGAATTACCCTTGAGAATTACCATTGAGAATTACCCTCTAGAATTACCCTTGAGAATTACCATTGAGAATTACCCTCTAGAATTAACCATTAGGATTACCCATTAGAATTACCCTTTAGAATTTCCCTCAAGAATTACCCTTTCGAATTACCCATTAGAATTACCAATTGGAACCTGTTAGAATTACCCTTTATAACCCTATATAATTACCCATTAGAATCACCCATTCGATCCTTTTAGAATTAACCTTTGGAACCCTCTAGAACAATTTCGAAATTCCAAGCTGTTAGAACTCAAAATAACTCACCAGTCATTTAGAACTCCTCAAAAGTGTGTGCACTAACTCTGCCACCATCCTGCCAGACAAACAGTCGTGTACCCTAAAGGCATAAAGCAATCAGAAAATTAAATTACGAGGACAGTCCATAATATATGTGCACCCATCATTGTGCAAACAACTGATAATCTAGCTCTATAAAACACAGTGTGTATTTATGTATCTCTGTCCCCCCTCATAAGGACGTTTTGAATAGGGTTTTAGAGGCCAATCTTTTAATATGACTGTGTGTTCACGACGGTATATTTTTGAGGAAAAAAAAAAACCTCGAAAAACGTTTTCCATAAAAGAGTAATTACATCTCTTCTATTGGAATTGTAGAAGGTGACTTGCAAACCGAGCCTCAAGGGCGGTATACAGAAGCATTTTTAAAATAATAATAATAATAAATACAGGGTGCAGGGAGGTGAAATTTGCTGCACGTGATGTGCTACGCTCACGGAGTAAAACGGGTATTCATTTATATCAGTAGGATATCTAATAAATAACGAAGATGGAAGATGTAAGCACACCTGATGCTTGGCTGAGGCTTTGGACTTTGGCACGCTCACATGGCTGTTCCGTCGAAAGGAAACATCCCAGAAGCTCAAGAAAATAGAATCCAGTATCCTTGAATATTTTGAGCTATCAAATAAAACCCGACGCTTCACTGACGGGTACATTAAGAGGGAGGGGTGGGGTGGGGGGAGAGAGAGGGAGGGAGGGAGGGAGAGGGAGAGAGAGAGAGAGAGAGAGAGAGAGAGAGAGAGAGAGAGAGAGAGAGAGAGAGAGAGAGAGAGAGAGAGAGAGAGAGAGAGAGAGAGAGAGAGAGAGAGAGAAGTGAGAGAGCAGTGAGAGCAGTGAGAGAAGAGAGGGGTAAAGGAAGGAAGAGCAAGGGAGGTGGGTAGGAGTGATGAAACGAGTAATGGGTGTGATGAAATGAGAAAGGGGGGGGCAAGGTGGAAAGAAATGCTAAGCTCAACTATGGAGCTTAAATTTTGTAATTCAGCTTAGTTTAAGAGATTCTTGAGTTATGGCATGTGCAGAAATTAAATAAAGCCACGAACGTTGGCGTCTTCAGGTCTTTATAAGCATTGCAATTTATTCAACAATTGTACGATGAACAGGCAATTGATGATATGAGTGAGGAAAGTAAAAAAAAACCCAAAACCTTTATCATTAAGAAATCGTTGCAGCATGTTCCAAGTCAAGGCATGGTTGAGCAGGCCGAACAAAATAGTGACTTAAGACCTGAGCAAGGTAACCAGGATGCGCTTTAAGACGCCAGCGAGGTGGCTGAGGATGCACCAGATAAAGGATAAAATTAAATAAGGCTGGTAATTATCTTCAAAAGGGGTGTTCTCATTAACTCAAACACCCAATTTTCACTCATGCACTTCCATGGAGTTCCCTTAGTATGCATGCAAAGTTTCAGGCTGATAAGTTTCATGGTTTTGGAGTTATGGAGTAGACCCACACACAATGATACACACTGACATTTATTAGTGTGGATAAAATAACTCCAACCCATCATTTTTGATGGGCTTTTATACAGGTGCCAAATAAAAAAGAAAATAAAGTGAACAGCACTTGGTGGAGTGCTGCCAGGTTGAACAATTTACGTTTTGTAGCCCACTAAAAGGCCGGATCTGCATCCAGACTTTAACCAAAATCGAATCGGCTTGTACTTGTCACCTAACAAACTCATCCATCAAGTTTTGTCAAAATCCGTTAACAACTTTTTGAAATATCATGCTCTATATCGTTTTTTACCCCATCTCTCAATGGTGAAGAATAACTTAAAAAAAATTATTAAAATTTATCGTATCTGGATTCGGATCTTCACCAAAATCGAATCGATCCATCATCCATGTCACACACCCAACCTGTCCACCAACTTTTGGCCGAATCCGTCCACAATGTTTTGAAATATTGTGCTACATATCGTTTTTGTCTCTATCTCTCAATGGTAGAGTCACCTAAAAATAAAAAAATAACAAACATTCTCGTATCCAGATCCGGATTTGGATCTTCACAAAAAGGCATTCATCTGGATGTCCACCAAGTTTCATCCTAATCCGTCCATAACTTTTTGAGATAGCCTGCTTACAGACAGTGAAACAAATAGACAGACAGTCAGACGGACAGGAGTGGGGGGGGGGGGGGACATAACGGATGTCCACATTCGGTGGCAGAGGTAATGGAGATTAGAAGCACTGTAGCTTTATTACGAACATAATGAATCTCAGGCAATTTTAACCCTCAAACGCATGTAATGGGTCCCGGGGATTGGAAGGGAACGGGACGGCACTTTAACATCACACTTATCTACTCTACCATCTCCATCAAAACTCGAGGATGTAGGTATATTATCTCGACCAGGAGCTTTATCATCCCTTAATTTTTCAGGCTGTTTCTTCACTTGGTCTCCTCCAACTTGCATCTCTTCGAAAGGCTCTTGCTCACCCCTAAGATAGATACTCTCCAGCCTTCACTACTGGCAGTTCTCCCTGACTATTCCTTTCTTCTTCTTGCTTGCTTCCTGCTTCTGCCAAGTTAGCTTCTGGGGTCGCTATCATTTCTTGGAAGCAAGACTGTGTCACTGATGCAGTGCCCCTCTACCAGCACAAACTGGTACTCATTTCGCCGATCTCAGAAGGATGACAGGCTGAGTCAACCCCCAAGTGTATTAATTCAGTGGCCAACAGGGCTTGAACTCAGGACCCTAGGATCCGAAGCCACCACCCGAACCACAAAGCCAACACCAGGCATATTGTTCCTTTGTATACTGAACAAAAATATAAACGCACCAACCTAAATATCTAAGTCAAGATTGCCATTATGGGAAAATGGTCAAACCGATGATATGTTTGAGCAATGGTTCCTTTGTTTTGCTCAAGACAGATGTTCCCATTGAAATTGACCACTCTGAGTGTGTGGACTCACACGTTGAGTAATCCTTCCCATGAGCACCATGGGGCTTGACAGAGTGATGGTCAGTGAGCGTGACCAGGACACAAACACTCCCTATAGCTTGCCCTATAAAAGGCCTCCCCAAAATGTGGACTGGTGCCAAATGTCAACATGCCACAGATGTCACAAATCTTGAGGGAGCGTGCCATTGGCATGCTGAATGCTGGGACGTCAGTCCGGGCCGTTGCAGCACACTTCAATGTCCACCACTCCACCATTAGCCGCCTGAGAACGCGCCTCAGAGAGACTGGAAGCACCGTGAACCGCCCACATGCCCGGCGACCACGTGTGACCACCGCCGGTCAGGATCGTCACATGAGGCTGCAACATCTCCGGGATCGACTCCGACCGGCCAAGAGGACTGCCGATGAGACTGTCGGGCTGCATAACAGGCGCATTTCAGCCCAGACGGTGCGTAACCGCTTGAGGGAGGCCAACCTCCGAGCCCGCCGACCACACCGGGGACTCGACCTCACTGCAGTCCGGCGTCAGACCCGACTGAACTGGGCCAATGTTCACTTGCGCTGGACCCTCGCACGATGGAGGAGAGTGCTGTTCACCGATGAGTCGCGGTTCTAGCTGTATCGGGCTGATGGCAGACTCCGCGTCTGGCGTCGGGCTGGGGAGCGCTACACTGACGCCAATGTCCTTCGTCGGGTGTCACATGGTGGTGCCAGTGTTATGGTGTGGGCAGGCATATGCCATGGAGAGCGCACTCGGCTTCATTTCATTGAAGGCAACTTGAACGGGCAGCGGTACAGGGACGAGATACTCAGACCCATCGTCGTGCCGTTTGTGCGCCTTCACCATGTGACGTTTCAGCACGACAATGCTCGCCCCCATGTTGCCAGGATCTGCATGGACTTCCTCGGTGAGGAGGACATTGATGTCCTCGACTGGCCTCCATATTCTCCTGACATGTCGCCCTTCGAGCACCTTTGGGACGTTCTTGATCGACGCGTACGACAACGTTACGCAGTCCCAGAGAACGTCCGCCAGCTCCGTGTGGCTCTCCAGGAGGAATGGGAAAACATCCCTCAGGCCACCATCGATAATCTGGTGATGTCCATGCGCCGGAGATGCACCGCTCTGCGCGACGCCAACGGTGGACACACCCGCTACTGACTGTGTGAACTCTGACAGTGACACCTCGGTTGTGTAGGCTGTTGTAGCGCAAAGACTGTCGCCAGAATTCTCAAGGAACTCTTTGAAATTTAATGCTCAATTGTCATGGATTCTATAACCAAATTGTTGTGAAGATTTAGTATTAATGAGTTCGAGGTAAAATAGTAACAATCGCTTGGTGCGTTTATATTTTTGTTCAGTATAAATGTAGAAGCAAACAACAAAACGAATTTCCATACCGGATCGGTCGAGGCCCGGGTTACCAACGACCGCCACCGGTACCGGTGGTCAGCAGGGTACCAGTGGAAATTGTGCTACTGCTGGGCGAAGGAGGAGAAGGAGACGGGGAAGGCGAGTCCGGAGGCAGTGGGAGAGGGGGAAGGGTAGAAGTATGGAGGTGAGAGTTGGAACTCTGAATGTTGGGACAATGACTGGCAAAGGGCGAGAGTTGGCTGATATGATGGAGAGAAGAAAGGTGGACATACTGTGTGTACAAGAGACCAAGTGGATGGGGAGTAAGGCGAGGAGCATTGGAGGTGGTTTCAAACTGTTCTACCATGGTGTGGATGGGAGGAGAAATGGTGTCGGGATAATCCTGAAGGAAGATCATGTCAAGAGGGTATTGGAGGTGAGGAGGGTGTCTGACCGAGTGATGAGTGTGAAGTTGGAAATTGAAGGGGTGATGATGAATGTCATCAGTGCATATGCCCCACATATGGGGTGTGAGATGGAATATAAAGAAGATTTCTGGAGTGAGTTAGATGAAGTGGTGGAGAGTGTATCCAAGGATGAAAGAGTGGTGATTGGAGCAGATTTCAATGGACATGTTGGGGAAGGGAATAAAGAGGATGAGGAGGTGATGGGGAGGTACGGTCTCAACAAGAGAAATGTGGAAGGGCAAATGGTGGTAGAGTTTGCAAAAAGAATGGAAATGGCAGTGGTAAACACGTATTTCAAGAAGAAGGAGGAACACAGGGTGACATACAAGAGTGGAGGAAAGTGCACACAGGTGGATTACATCTTAAGTAGGAGATGCAACCTGAAAGAGATTAGTGACTGTAAGGTTGTGGCAGGGGAGAGTGTAGCTCGACAGCATCGATTGGTGGTCTGTAGGATGACTTTAGAGGTGAGGTTGAGGAAGAGAGTGAGGGCTGAACCAAGGACTAGATGGTGGAAGCTGAAGGAGGAAGACTGTTGCGTGAAATTTAGGGAGGAGGTGAGACAGGCATTGGATGGTGGTAAAGATGGGTGGGACGATTGGGCAACGACAGCAGAAGTTGTGAGGGAGATAGCTAGGAAGGTACTTGGTGTGACATCTGGACAGAGGAAGGAAGATAAGGAGACTTGGTGGTGGAACGAGGAAGTACAGGAAAGTATAAGGAAGAAGGGGTTGGCGAAAAAGAAGTGGGATAGTCAGAGAGATGAAGAAAGTCGGCAGGAGTACAAGGAGTGGCGTCGAAAAGCAAAAGAGAGGTGGCTAAGGCCAAGGAAAAGGCATATGACGAGCTGTATGAGAAGTTGGATACAAAAGAAGGGGAAAAGGATTTATACCGATTGGCAAGACAGAGGGACCGAGCTGGGAAGGATGTGCTGCAGGTTCGGGTGATAAAGGACGCAAATGGGAATGTGCTGACGAGCGAGGAGAGTGTGTTGAGAAGGTGGATGGAGTACTTTGAGGAGCTGATGAATGAAGAAAATGAGAGAGAGAGAGAAGGTTGGAAGAGGTGGAGATAGTGAATCTGGAAGTGGGGTGGATCAGTAAGGATGAAGTGAGGACTGCTATGAAGAAGATGAAAAGTGGAAAGGCGGTTGGCCCAGATGGTATACCAGTGGAGGCATGGAAGTGCTTAGGAGAGATGGCAGTGGGGTTGTTAACCAGATTGTTTAATAAAGTCTTGGAAAGTGAGAGGATGCCGGAGGAGTGGAGATTAAGTGTACTGGTTCCGATTTTCAAGAATAAGGGTGATGTGCAGAGCTGTGGAAATTACAGAGGGATAAAGTTGTTAAGCCACACCATGAAGTTGTGGGAAAGAGGAGTGGAAGCTCGGTTGAGAGGAGAGGTGATGATCTGTGAGCAGCAATATGGGTTTATGCCAGGAAAGAGCACCACTGATGCGATGTTTGCTTTGAGAATGTTGATGGAGAAGTATAGGGAAGGCCAGAAGGAGTTACATTGTGTGTTTGTGGATTTAGAGAAAGCTTATGATAGGGTGCCAAGAGAGGAGTTGTGGCATTGTATGAGGAGGTCGGGAGTGTTGGAGAAGTATGTGAGGATCGTGCAGGATATGTATGAGGACAGTGTGACAGCGGTGAGGTGTGCGGTAGGAATGACGGACCGGTAAAAGGTTAAAGTGGGATTGCACCAAGGATCGACTCTGAGCCCTTTCCTGTTTGCAATGGTGATGGACAGGTTGACGGACGAGATCAGACTGGAGTCTCCATGGACCATGATGTTCGCGGATGACATCATGATCTGTAGGGAGAGTAGGGAGCAGGCTGAATCGAGCCTTGAGAGGTGGAGGTACGCACTGGAGAGAAGGGGAATGTTAGTCAGTAGGAGTAAGACGCAGTACATGTGCGTAAATGAGAGGGAGGGTGGTGGTATGGTGCAGTTGCAAGGAGTTGAGGTGGGGAAGGTGGATTGGTTTAAATACTTGGGATCAACTGTCCAAAGTAACGGAGAGTGTGGGAGAGAAGTGAAAAAGAGAGTGCAGGCAGGATGGAGTGGGTGGAGAAGAGTTGCAGGAGTGATTTGTGACAGAAGGGTAGCTGCAAGAGTGAAGGGGAAAGTATACAAGACGGTAGTGAGACCAGCTATGTTGTATGGTTTGGAGGCGGTGGCGCTAACAAAAAGACAGGAAGCGGAGCTGGAGGTGGCAGAGTTAAAGATGCTGCGATTCTCGTTGGGAGTGACGAGGATGGACAGGATAAGAAATGAGTGTATTAGAGGGACAGCGCAGGTAGGACGGTTTGGAGACAAAGTGAGAGAGGCGAGATTGAGATGGTTTGGACATGTGCACAGGAGGGAAACGGAGTATATCGGGAGAAGGATTTGAAGATGGAGCCGCCAGGCAGGAGGAGAAGAGGAAGGCCAAAGAGGAGGTTCATGGATGCGGTGAGGGTGGACATGCGGGTGGTTGGAGTGTCAATGGAAGATGTGGAGGATAGAGCGAAATGGAGACAGTTGGTCCGCTGTGGCGACCCCTAACGGGAGCAAGCCGAAAGAGGAAGAAGAAGATAAATGTAGAAGCAAAAATACTGTTTAATAATCCTGCCATCTCATCTTCATCCTCACCATCCACCAACTCTCCTGTGCTATTCCTCAATGGGCCCACACTCCTCCTAACTCTTTCTTTACCCATTATAGATGAACGAATGCCTTGTGGTTATGGTTAATATTCATGGTTATGTTCTTTTCATATTCCCTTTTGGCTTGCAGTTATTTTCTTAACTAGTGTCTGCTTCCTGCAAGTCCAATACTGATGTGAGTCAGACTCTCGTCCTGTTATTTTGTATTAACGACTGCCCTCTGCTTATCCCAATTCACATTCCACACCTCTCTACTCCACTGCCCTGGTCTTTCTCTGCCTCCACCTTTACAGGTCAGGTGAGGTCAGGTCAGGAATGGGAGTATGCGCCGGAGCAGTGTGTTGCTGCATCCACTTTTCGCTGGTACTTCAGGAGCCTCCATCTGGCCATGCCCCAGGCAGATTCCTGGCCCATCCACATCTCCTTGAGATGCTGATCAACCTGCTGCAACCACGAGGCATGGGGTCAGCCGATTGGCTTCCTCCACTTACGAGGCTCCCTCACTGAGAGAATCTGGTGAGCAGGATTAGCGTCAGGAAAACGAGCCACATGTCCATACAGCCGCAGCTGTTGCTCACGGACTATGTAGATAACAAATCTCATTTGAGTCGATCTCAGAAACCGCTCATTGGACACAAAGTCCGACCAGCGATAGCCAAGGATTCTCTGAAGAGACCTGGTACCAAAGGAATTAAGTCTCCATCTCAGATCCCTGGTCAGAGTCCAAGTCTCACATCCATAGAGCAAGACTGGAAGTACCAAGGACCTGAAGACTCTGACTTTGGTCCTCCAGCAACTGACCCAGACGTCTGCCGAAATTCTTGTCTGCGTTCGGTGAGGGCCCGAAGAGCAAGGATATGGTCAATCATTGACCTCTTTGGTGTAAAGCCTGATTGCTCTGGGTGCTGGTGCTTAAGCAGATGGTGGTGAACCCTATCAAAAATTACCCAAGCAAAGACCTTGCTCGGTATTGAGAGCAGCATCACCCCTCGGTAGTTGTTGCAGTCTTGGCGATCACCCTTCCCTTTCCAGAGAGGGACAACAAGGCCCCTCTTCTAGTCAGTTGGGATGATGCCTGTGTTCCAGACAGAGCACAGAACTGCATGCAACGACATGAGTGCAGCATTTCCACCAGCCTTGAGAAGTTCAGCATGGATGCCACAGATCCCAGGAGTTTTACCCCATTTCAACTAGTCAACCACAGCCTGTGTTTCCACAAACTAATGTGGACCACAGTTGATTGGAGGGTCAGCATTTGGGATAGTAACAACCCTGATGTCCAACTCGACAGCTGGTGGATCGGCCAGGAACAGCCACTCAAAGAAACCGGCCCAGTGGGCCTTCACTTCGGACTCCTCTGTCAAGAGCCTACCACCCTCCGCTTTAACTGCAGCATACTGAGGGATGGGCTTGGAGGAACACAATGTGCACATTCCTCTGTAAGCAGGAAGAGAATCACCTGACCAAAGGCGATGCTCTTCCCCTCACAGATTTCTCGCACATTGGCCTCCTTGTCCACCTTAAGTACACATACAGTTTTATGCCTCAGCTCCCTGAACAGCTCAGCTCTACTTTCATCCTGGCCTTGTGACTCTGGTTAATGGTATCCAGTGTCCCTTTTGAGACAAAATTCTTCTTTGCCCTATGGTGAGTTCCAAGACATCTACCGGCAACATCAAGGATGGTGGTCTTGAAGGCACTCCCCAACACTTCAGGATCTCCCAAAGTACCCAGACCCCCCCCCCCCAAATTGACACAGCCTGTTCGCAAACTCCTCAGCTACCCTCTCATCCTTGAGCTTGCCAACATCCAGCCGAGGTTGGGATGGCACCATTCTCCTGGATTTAAGCTGAAACTTCTGAGTTGCTACAATAAGCCTGTGGTCAGTCTTGAGGAACTGAGCACTCTGGTAGTCCCTGCAGTTCTGGATCATCCTCCAGCAACCATGAACGAGCACATTGTCAATCTTCTTTGCCTGTGGGCACGTGGCATAGAATGTGTCCTTCACGGTGAGATCACTTGCCTCAGTCAGAGCAAATGCAGAGACCACGGATATGACACCCAAGGAGTGACAAATCCTTTGTCTCATAATACGCTCGTTCTCCGGTGTTACCTCAATTATCATTGGAGTCAGCATATTGGACACAGCTACAGCAACTCCTTGGGCATGGTAACCATCAGAGTGACCACAGCAACAGTAGGTGTAACCACCTGCCATGGTCTCGCCACATTCCGGTCTCCGAACCTCAGAGAGTGCTGCAATACTGATGTCTAAATGCTGAGCTCAGATGATAAGAGAGACAGGTGATCATCCTCTCTGAGGGATAGGACACCTCAGCACCACCATGACACACACTACCGCAATCTGACCCTGAAAGTTTACCCCGTGGTTTCTCTACTATCATCAAAGATTGGGGGTCCAGAAGGCTTTGCCCCAATCCCGTCATCCGGTGAGCTGCCCTGCGGAGGGCAGCTGCACAGGAAATACTCCCACAGAGTGGGTTTTCAGATATTTTTTGTGCTTTTCGTATGTTTTGCGGAATGAAGGGTTTTACGGTGGCCGGAATACAAATCCTGCCACCAACCTCCTAATAAAAAGTAACCCAACTGTAGGCGAACGTCTGCAGACACAGTTGAGCACTAGATATGGATAGTCATTCGCTCACAGGGAGCTCCTCTGCCATTTGTCATGTTTTGTATTTCCTCCTGTTTGGTGTCCATGCCATACACCCTCCTTACCAAGAAACTTGGTGGGGGAGATGGTTTAGTCGCCAACATCCCGACTATGGAACAGGTTAGTGCAGGTTCACATGGTCCCTAAAGCAAGTCACAGTTCTAATCTGACTTGACCTGACGATAATCACTACCTAACAATATTAGGATCACTACCTTTACACCTCGCTGGAATTTACCCACTCTACACCCTACCATACTCTACACCTCTTTCCCTACTCTTTACCCTACTCTACATATGCTCCCTACATACCTCTTTACCCTACTCTACACTCTACACCCTTTGCACCATGAAGATTGGCCATTTATCCGATGGTAACCACCCACTCATTAACTTTACCCAATCAAAAGCTCCCAATTCACTGATCACATCCTCAAAGTCTGTCCTAAAATACAACAACTTTCCACCACTATCCCGAACTTCACATCTCAACAGTAGAGTTGCGCTGACTATGTTGTGGTCGCTTGTCCCCAAATGTTCTCTCACCTCCACCTCCTCAACAACATTAGGATCACTACACAAAAAGAAAAGATGTCGATATCAACACAAATAATATTATAATCACATTCATTATACATATTATAATTACAAATGAGGATTATAATTACAAATAAGTGATTTCTCTCTTTGTTTTTCTTTTTCTCTCATTTTTCTATGTCTACTGAGAGGTGAACTCTTGGAAATTGTTTTTCTCATTCTCACTTAGCTGCACCTGGATGGCTTTGAAGGTAGATAGTAGCAGCTGAAACCAGTTTCTTATCCAGGTAGGTTCCACTTGATGATTATCTTAGCTCTTTACCTGTTTGGATTTCTCCTGATGGCTGCAAAGCTGTATTTGGTCTTTTATTTGATTCTTTATTGACCTTTAACCTCTTTAGTGAGTAAACAAATGTATTTGAATTCTAAATATGTTTACCTGTCCATTGTGATTGGCCTTAGAGGATCCAGGAAGAGCACGTTTTAAAGTGAAACGTTTAGGTTCGAGTTCAGCTTTCAGTTCTGTGTGGTTTCCCCTGAGATTTTCTATGAGTTCCAGTGAACATCATATGGTCTCACGTTCCCATCTCCATGTCGTTTACTTCGGTCCTGTGGGTTGGGGATGGAAAATGCGTGGATCAAGTTACACATCAAGGGGTCTCTGTAATCTCAATCTGTCTCTGTCTCTGTTTGTAATCTCAAAATATATATATATATATATATATATATATATATATATATATATATATATATATATATATATATATATATATATCTTCTTCTTCTTTCGGCTGCTCCTGTTATGTGTCGCCACAGCGGATCATCCGTATGATCCGCATAGTGATTTGGCACGTTTTACGCCGGATGCCCTTCCTGACGCAACCCTGGTCGCCTCTTACGACACAGGGATATGGTACACCTATTTTAACCGGGGTATACACCGGCCCAGTACACTGGTGCTCATTTCGCCGACCTCTGAAGGATGACAGGCTGAGTCAACCCCCTGGTGTATTAATTCAGTGGTCCAACGGGGCTTGAACTCAGGACCTTTTGGATCCCAAGCCGCTGCCCTAACCACTGCGCCAACACTAGTCTCCGCCTTTTTTTTTCGCCTTTCTATCCCCTTTCACATCGTTTTTCACCTCCCTTCCTTTGTTTCCTTCTACGCATCGTTATTTATGCTCCACCCTCCCCTCTTCATTAGACCTCGCGCTCCAGCCTTCCCTCGCGTCGTCGTCACCCCATCCCACCCATCTGTCCTTGTTATTTCACGGTTTGCCCTTCAGTTCATCTCTTCCCCTTCCCTCCCCATCCCTCCCCATCCCCCTGTTTTCTCCTCGCATACCTTTTCCCCGAGATAGAGAGAGAAAGAGCCCACGGCTTCTTTGTGGTTATCTTTTAGTTGGCGGCCCATCCCGGCCCTTCAACTTATCGTGTTTTTCCTCACTATGGCTGTGTTTATTTCCTTTGGAAACCTGTCTCGGCTCGTATTTAATTAATTACTGTACGAGAGTAATCACCCCTCCTCCCCCCTCCTAAACATGACTTCGTATTCCCGTTATTCGGCATTTGAAACATTAACAAGAAAACATGGCGTCGTCTGTGTCACACCCGACGACGTCAGCGTCGAGGATCTCGTTAGCGCTACGGGAAACATAGTCGGTACTGACAAAGTTCGTGCCCCTCGCGAATGAACAAACGTGTGGTAATCTTCGTGTCTGAGACAGAACTGGTTCACGAAATCGTATCGACCGGACTATCAACAGACGACGGACATTTCGTGCTCGTCTCCCCTCTGGACACTCCGGCCGTGAAGGTCATTATCTCGAACGCTCCTCCTTTCCTGAAGAATCAGACACTGATCTCCGAATTATCTCGTTATGGTTCTGTGGTTTCTCAGATCACCATGTTACCTTTACGTAGCCAGGACGATCGGACGAAGCATGTGATGTGTTTTCGGAGACAAGCTTATGTGGTGCTTCCTCCCTCTAACGCTGAAAGAACCTTGAACATTGTTTTAAAACCCAAAATTGATCATCATGATTACCTAAGTCTACGTAATCACTGACACCCTGAAATGTTTCGAATGTGGTAATTTTGGACACTTGAAACGATCTTGCCCAAAGTCGACTTCGTCGAACGATGAAGCAAACCTCGTCAATAAGGATCCATCCTCTTCTTCTTCTTCTTCCTCGACTGTGAAGGAAGCAAATCCCGTGTCCGGTAATGACCTCCAGGCCTCCCAGCCCGATAGTCTAAAGAGCAAAACGAATGTTTGTGATGGTTTCACCATCGTTTCATCAAGGAAGAGAAAGACTTTACCTGATGGTCGTTTAACCCAGAAGAAAGGAGCATTTACAAACGAGGAATCTGTCGGTAATGTTCCTGCAGTTGTGATTGACGCCACTCTACGAGGCCTACCCGGTATGGACCCTGAATGGACCCGGAATGGACCCGGAATAGACCCGGAATAGACCCAGTACCTACGGAATAGACCCGGACCCCGGTACCTACGGCCAACAAGTTTACCCGACTTGCCGGTGAGGACATCGACGTCTCCCTTACAGAGACCACTTTACCTGTTATCGCAGTAAACAAAGCTGTTTCACTCGTTAAAAACTCTCCTATTGGAAAGTCCATCGACGGTGATACACAGACCACTAGTGATGATCCTGCTGTCACTTTGGTAAATGTTAACCTTGAATCCTTGTCAGCGGGAAATAGTGAAACAAATGTTAACCCTGTTACTGCTCCCAGTCCATCACGTGGTGAAGCTGGAAACGCAGGAAATGTTAAAATGGATGTTTTACGAGAGACCCCAAAGTACTGTATACCTCCACGCCGTTGGAGGTCGATAACACCGTTACGGTCGAGGGAAGCGATATCGCTACATCCACTGATGATGTTTCTGTTTCATCGACTCCCCCGATTATTTCCATTACTTCACCAGGAGATGTTCCCACAATGGAAGAGCACATACACGTGGTAACTAGTACAGATCTGTGTGTCAAAACTGACCAGAGTATCGATATGCAGGACGGTGCAAGCTTATGTGACTCGGAAACTAAAACTGACTCTGACAAATCTGACCTGTAGGAAGCAAACAGGAACAGTCAGGTGGAAACGGTGGAGAAGCTGACCAGTCAAAGTCCTACCCCCCCCTGAACAAATAAGACTCTTCTTACAAAATACATATAGGAAACGCAATATAAACCTGACGGAATACTTTCCAGATCTACCATCCTTCCTCGAGTGTGCTCAGCCTATCGTACTAAGCCTGACTTATTCGGTTTCCACCAGACACAGTCACCGCTTAAAAAAACTGATTGCCAAGGCGAAAAGGGATTCTCATCAACTATCCCACTTCTGATCTTATTCTTAGAAACTATTATTTTCCTCATGGCCAGTTTCAAGATTGGAACAATAGATGTTAATGGTGGTGGGAGCCCGCTCCGCAAGATCCAAATTGAACAGTTTGTAGAGGTCAACGGTCTCGACATAGCTTTTTTACAAGAGACCCATGCTGTCCAATCTGTTCAGGCTCAGTGGTGACTATTTATGGACAAGGAATGTTTCTTCAGTAACAACTCCACGTTGAAGGCAGGCATCATGTTTGTCTTAGGGAAACATTTCCATCCGTCCTGCCTTAAATTTACTAGTATTATTGATGGACACCTTGCCTCCGTGACCTTCTCTATCGATCAGGTCAAGTTCACAATTCTCAATGTGTTCGCTCCAAGCAAAAATGACGAGCGGATCTCCTTTTTTGCCGAACTGAGAAAATTCCTGCAAACACTGGATTTGCAGACTTGTCTAATTATTGGTGGCGATTTTAACTGTACTGTTAATGCTTCATTTGACCGGAACGGGCCGGAACCCCAACCATGTACGACAAAACTTTTTGCAAACATCATTGCGAAATATAATTTTCATGATATTTGGCGCATGCAGCACCTTTATGATCGGTCTTATACATGATGTCGTTGTTGAAACAACCACATCTCACTTGCGAGGCTTGATCGCATCAATGTAAATTCTCATTTATTACATGGAGTTTATAAATCCAAGATTGTGCCTTCTGGTTTCTCCGACCATTCCCTAGCTCGAGTCTTTATTCAACTCTCTAAACCATGTCCAGGGAGCTCTCACTGGAAATTCAGTTACAGTTTACTGGAAAACCTCAACTTCATTCAGGCCTTTGAATCCTTCTGGACGGCTCTCCTAGAACAGAAGTTAACCTGCTGATATGGTGGGATTTAGTAAAAACCCAAATTAAAGGGTTCTGTCAACAGTATCGGTTTTTTCTCAACAAGGGCTGACCATGAAATTAAGAAAATATTACAGTTAGAGACTTTTACATCTCCAATGGGTCATCGGACAAAATAATAGTAACATACAAAAATCCTTAACTGAGAAACAGTCCTTATTAAGGAAAATAACCGAGAGGAATGCACGTGGTGCCTTAGTTCGGATGAGGGTGCGACACCTGAATGAGGCAGACGTACCAACAAAGTACTTCTTTTCCTTAGAGAAACGTCTTCTCAGTAAACAGCTTTCTCAGCTGCGATTAGCAGATTCATCCATTACCTTTACACAATCAGAAATCAAACTTTTCGTGAAGGAATACTTTTCGAAAATATATTCAATGGAACAAATAAATCCTGTCAGTGTCGCCTCGATCTCCGTAGGCCTGCCAGTGTTGTGTGAAGATGGGCGTTCCCAACTGGAAAGACCCATCACCTTGGATGAACTTGGCACTGCCCTACACGGCCTTGCCATTGGGAAAGAACCTGGAATGGATGGACTTACAACCGAATTTTACAAGAAGTTTTGGCACTTATTGGGTCCAGAACTCATTAACACTTTGAACGCAAGCTGCCAGCTTGGAGAGCTACCTCGGAGTTGCCGACGAGCTCTTCTTACCCTCATCCCAAACAAGGGAGATATGCTGAGTATTGAAAATTGGCATCCTATCTCCCTGTTATGTATGGACTATAAGATCTTTTCAAAAGCCCTGGCATCGCGACTTACTCCTTATTTATCCTCGTTGATGAAGGAAGACTAATGTTAATGTGTCCCAAAACGTTCCATCTATGACATCTCCCTTGTGAGAGACATCATTGAACTGTGCAAGGAAAACCCTAAAGATTTAGGACTTCTTCTCCTTGATCAGGAGAAAGCCTTTGACCGTGTTGACCATCGGTACCTTTTCGAAGTACTTGAGCGGTTTGGACTTGGTTCAACCATCATCTCTTATATTAAAATACTATACAATAATATTTATAGTGTGCTTAAGATAAACAATGAACTTGTTGCATCTTTGTCTATTAACAAGGGAATTAGACAAGGTTGCCCTCTTTCTGGGTTGCTTTATGCTCTCTCCATTGAACCCCTACTGGTTTCTTTGCGCTGTAGACTAACAGGGGTTAGTTTGTCCCAGCTTGAACGGCCCATCAAGGTACTGGCATACGCCGATTACGTGTGTGTATTCGTACAAGATATCAATGACGTTAACATCATTCATTATTGTTTGTCCTTATTTGAAAAGGCTTCTTCAGCCAAAGTAAATTGGAACAAAACGAGCGCCCTTTGGCTCGGTCCGTTGTGCTACTTGGCACCAAGACTTCCTGCTCCACTGTCATGGGCCAATGATGGTGTGAAATACCTTGGAGTGTTCTGAGGTAATAATACCACAGTAGCAAAAAATTGGGCTGGTCTGCTTGAGTTTGTTGAGGGTAAACTGCAAAAATGGAAAGGTCTGATCACACAACTGTCATATCGTGGAAGGGTCTTGGTCATCAACACACTGGTGGCCTCCACCTTATGGCACAGATTCTTTGTGCTGCATCCTCCAGCGGTGTTGCTTCAACAGCTCCAGAAGTGATTCGTGCCCTTTTTCTGGGACGGAAAACACTGGCTGCCACCTGGGGTCCTCAGTTTACCACTGACCGATGGAGGACAAGGCCTGGTCGACATAAAAAGCCGGCTAATGGCCCTTCGACTCTCGGTTGCTTTTCGCATGCTATACACGTGACCCTCTCCACCATGGGTCAACGTCGCTCGTTACCTTTTGCAACAGGCTGGGAGGCTAGGCTATGACCACTCTCTTTTCCTGATGGACCTGTCCAAAATCAACACATCCCCCCCTCTCTGGTTTCTATCAGAGCATACTAAATGCGTGGCAAGCTCTGACAATAACAAGAGCTACACATTCTTACACGAAACAGATGTTTCTGGAAGAACCTTTGTTCGACAACTCCCTTTTCCATGATATTCCTGCTGATAGGTGTTTTATTCAATGCTTTACCGACAGGGCGTTAAATCTGTAGCAGATCTTCTCAGCCAAAACGGCAGCTGGATCGGAGCTGATGCATTGGCAAGCCTGGTCGGAGTGCGATCCTCTCCAATCATGGCACGCATACTATGTAGTGTGCTTTGGACATGCACATAGCTCGCACCTGCTTGGGAGCAAGACCACCAAAGCAATGAACAAAATGCACATCAAATACCTTCTCTCTCTACCTTTCCTGAACTCGTATGTGCTTTTTCTCTTGCCAGCCCTCTTCCTTGTGCCCCTTTTAACGTAGGCTTCAATGGCCTTCCCAAACAAAAAGACCTTTATTTGGGTTGTGTAAAATTTATTTCGCGACGGCAAATAACACAGCAGAAGGTTCGATGGAGAGACCTCTTACCTTGTTCTCCCCCTTATTTTCCTAACTAGAAAGGTTTTTATCATCCTCCTGTACCACCACGACATGGTGACCTCCAATGGAGACTAGTACACTGGATCCTTCCTTCTAATCACTTGTTACATCATTTTTCAAATCCGCTTGTAGATGAATCTCCTTTTTGTAAGAAGTCTGAAAACCTTTTTCACATCCATGTTGAATGCCAACATTTGGCACCTTTATTTATTTTACTTCAGAATTGTTTTGTGAGGTTTGGTTTGTTTTTTAACACTTGTGTGTTCATCTATGGATTGGATAACCCACACAAAAAATTCCAATGCTGTGTTAGCCAATTTCCTGCTTGCTCAGGCAAAGATGGCAGTATACAAGTCAAGGAAAAGAAAACTTGATGGTGTTGGAGTAAATGATGAAGATGCTTTGTTTTTGTTCCAAAACCTAGTAATAAGTCGAGTTAAATTGGACTTTGCTTTCTTTTCAGTAATGGGAAGACGACATCAGTTAGAATCAAAATGGTGTATAAAAGAAGTTATTTGCAAAGTCCGAGAGGAATGTTTATCCTTTTGTGAAATGTTTTGTATATAATCCACCCCATTCATCCTTTCCTTTCTTCAGAAATTGTTTCTTGGTTTTCCTTCTTTCTCTGACATGAAAATGTAACTCCCATTTGGGGGCTTTCTTTTCTATTTTTATAATAAAAATATACAAAAGTCTCTATCTCTATCTCTATCTCTGTGTCTTTCTGTCTCTCTCTATTTCTCTCTGTCTCTGTCTCTCTGTCTCTCTGTCTCTCTGTCTCTCTGTCTCTCTGTGTCTCTGTGTCTATCTCTCTATCTCTCTTCTGTCTGTCTCTCTCGCTTCTGTCTGTCTCTATCTCTATCTCTATCTCTATCTCGCTTCTGTCTGTCTCTATCTCTATCTCTATCTCGCTTCTGTCTGTCTCTATCTCTATCTCTATCTCGCTTCTGTCTGTCTCTATCTCTATCTCTATCTCGCTTCTGTCTGTCTCTATCTCTATCTCTATCTCTATCTCTATCTCTATCTCGCTTCTGTCTGTCTCTATCTCTATCTCTATCTCGCTTCTGTCTATCTCTATCTCTATCTCTATCTCTATCTTGCTTCTGTCTATCTCTATCTTGCTTCTGTCTATCTCTATCTCGCTTCTGTCTATCTCTATCTCTATCTCTATCTCGCTTCTTCTTCTTCTTCTTCTTCTTCTTCTTCTTCTTCTTCTTCTTCTTGCTCCCGTTAGGGGTCGCCACAGCGGATCATCCGTGTGATCCGCATAGTGATTTGGCACAGGTTTTACGCGGATGCCCTTCCTGACGCAACCCTGGTCGCCTCTTACGACACAGGGATATGGTACACCTATTTTAACCGGGGTATACACTCTATCTCTATCTCTATCTCGCTTCTGTCTGTCTCTATCTCTATCTCTATCTCGCTTCTGTCTATCTCTATCTCTATCTCGTTTCTGTCTGTCTCTATCTCTATCTCTATCTCTATCTCGCTTCTGTCTATCTCTATCTCTATCTCTATCTCGCTTCTGTCTATCTCTATCTCGCTTCTGTCTGTCTCTATCTCTATCTCTATCTCGCTTCTGTCTATCTCTATCTCTATCTCTATCTCGCTTCTGTCTGTCTCTATCTCTATCTCTATCTCGCTTCTGTCTATCTCTATCTCTATCTCGCTTCTGTCTGTCTCTATCTCTATCTCGCTTCTGTCTGTCTCTATCTCTATCTCTATCTCTATCTCTATCTCACTTCTGTCTGTCTCTATCTCTATCTCTATCTCGCTTCTGTCTATCTCTATCTCGCTTCTGTCTGTCTCTATCTCTATTACTATCTTGCTTCTGACTGTCTCTATCTCTATCACTATCTCGCTTCTGTCTGTCTCTATCTCTATCTCGCTTCTGTCTGTCTCTATCTCTATCTCTATCTCGCTTCTGTCTGTCTCTATCTCTGTCTCTATCTCTATCTCGCTTCTGTCTGTCTCTATCTCTATCTCTATCTCACTTCTGTCTGTCTCTATCTCTATCTCTATCTCGCTTCTGTCTGTCTCGATCTCTATCTATATCTCTATCTCGCTATGTCTGTCTCTATCTCTATCTCTATCTCTATCTCGCTTCTGTCTGTCTCTATCTTTATCTCTATCTGTATCTCGCTTCTGTCTGTCTCTATCTCTATCTCTTTCTCTATCTTGCTTCTGTCTGTCTCTGTCTCTTTCTCTATCTCTCTCGCTTCTGTCTATCTCTATCTCTATCTCTATCTCTATCTCTATCTCTCTCTCGCTTCTGTCTATCTCTATCTCTATCTCTATCTCGCTTCTGTATCTCTCTATGTCTATCTCTATCTTTATCTCGCTTCTGTCTGTCTCTGTCTCTATCTCTATCTCTCTCTCTCGCTTCTGTCTGTCTCTGTCTCTATCTCTATCTCTCTCGCTTCTGTCTGTCTCTCTCTCTCTCTCTCTCTCTCTCTCTCTCTCTCTCTCTCTCTCTCTCTCTCTCTCTCTCTCTCTCTCTCTCTCTCTCTCTCTCTCTCTCTCTCTCTCTCTCTCGCTTCTGTCTGTCTCTGTCTCTATCTCTATCTCTATCTCTATCTCGCTTCTGTCTGTCTCTATCTCTATCTCTATCTCTATCTCGCTTCTGTCTGTCTCTATCTCTATCTTTATCTTTCTCTCGCTTCTGTCTGTCTCTGTCTCTATCTCTATCTCTATCTCTATCTCTATCTCACTTCTGTCTGTCTCCATCTCTATCTCTATCTCTATCTCCCTTCTGTCTGTCTCTATGTCTATCTCTATCTTTATCTCGCGTCTGTATGTCTGTCTCTGTCTCTATCTCCATCTCTCTCTCTCTCTCTCGCTTCTGTCTATCTCCATCTCTCTCTCTCTCTCTCTCTCTCTCTCTCTCTCTCTCTCTCTCTCTCTCTCTCTCTCTCTCTCTCTCTCTCTCTCTCTCTCTCTCTCTCTCGCTTCTGTCTGTCTCTATCTCTATCTCTATCTCGCTTCTGTCTGTCTCTATGTCTATCTCTATCTCTATCTCTATCTCGCTTCTGTCTGTCTCTGTCTCTATCTCTATCTCTCTCTCGCTTCTGTCTGTCTCTATCTCTATCTCTATCTCTATCTCACTTCTGTCTGTCTCTATCTCTATCTTTATTTCGCTTCTGTCTGTCTCTGTCTCTATCTCTCTCTCTCTCTCTCTCTCTCTCTCTCTCTCTCTCTCTCTCTCTCTCTCTCTCTCTCTCTCTCTCTCTCTCTCTCTCTCTCTCTCTCTCTCTCTCTCTCTCTCTCTCTCTCTCTCTCTCTCTCTCTCGCTTCTGTCTGTCTCTGTCTCTATCTCTATCTCTCTCGCTTCTGTCTGTCTCTGTCTCTATCTCTATCTCGCTTCTGTCTCTCTCTATGTCTATCTTTATCTTTATCTCGCTTCTGTCTGTCTCTGTCTCTATCTCTATCTCTATCTCGCTTCTGTCTCTCTCTATGTCTATCTTTATCTTTATCTCGCTTCTGTCTGTCTCTGTCTCTATCTCTATCTCTATCTCGCTTCTGTCTGTCTCTGTCTCTATCTCTATCTCTATCTCTATCTCTATCTCTATCTCGCTTCTGTCTCTCTCTATGTCTATCTCTATCTTTATCTCGCTTCTGTCTGTCTCTGTCTCTATCTCTATCTCTCTCTCTCACTTCTGTCTGTCTCTGTCTCTATCTCTATCTCTCTCTCGCTTCTGTCTGTCTCTATCTCTATCTCTATCTCTATCTCTATCTCGCTTCTGTCTCTCTCTATGTCTATCTCTATCTTTATCTCGCTTCTGTCTGTCTCTGTCTCTATCTCTATCTCTCTCTCTCACTTCTGTCTATCTCTATCTCTATCTCTATCTCTATCTCTCTCTCTCTCTCTCTCTCTCTCTCTCTCTCTCTCTCTCTCTCTCTCTCTCTCTCGCTTCTGTCTGTATCTGTCTCTATCTCTATCTCTATCTCTATCTCTATCTCGCTTCTGTCTGTCTCTATCTCTATCTCGCTTCTGTCTGTCTCTGTCTCGATCTCGATCTCTATCTCTATCTCGATTCTGTCTGTCTCTATGTCTATCTCTATCTTTATCTCGCTTCTGTCTGTCTCTGTCTCTATCTCTATCTCTCTCTCGCTTCTGTCTGTCTCTATGTCTATCTCTATCTCTATCTCGCTTCTGTCTCTCTCTATGTCTATCTTTATCTTTATCTCGCTTCTGTCTGTCTCTGTCTCTATCTCTATCTCTATCTCGCTTCTGTCTGTCTCTGTCTCTATCTCTATCTCTATCTCGCTTCTGTCTGTCTCTGTCTCTATCTCTATCTCTATCTCTATCTCGCTTCTGTCTCTCTCTATGTCTATCTCTATCTTTATCTCGCTTCTGTCTGTCTCTGTCTCTATCTCTATCTCTCTCTCTCACTTCTGTCTGTCTCTGTCTCTATCTCTATCTCTCTCTCTCACTTCTGTCTGTCTCTGTCTCTATCTCTATCTCTCTCTCGCTTCTGTCTCTGTCTCTGTCTCTGTCTGTCTCTGTCTCTGTCTCTGTCTCTGTCTCTGTCTCTGTCTCTGTCTCTGTCTCTGTCTCTGTCTCTGTCTCTGTCTCTCTCTCTCTCTCTCTCTCTCTCTCTCTCGCTTCTGTCTGTCTCTGTCTCTATCTCTATCTCTATCTCTATCTCGCTTCTGTCTGTCTCTATCTCTATCTCTATCTCTATCTCTATCTCTATCTCTATCTCGCTTCTGTCTGTCTCTGTCTCGATCTCGATCTCTATCTCTATCTCGCTTCTGTCTGTCTCTATGTATATCTCTATCTTTATCTCGCTTCTGTCTGTCTCTGTCTCTATCTCTATCTCTCTCACTTCTGTCTGTCTCTGTCTCTATCTCTATCTCTCTCTCGCTTCTGTCTGTCTCTATGTCTATCTCTATCTTTATCTCGCTTCTGCCTGTCTCTGTCTCTATCTCTATCTCTCTCTCACTTCTGTCTGTCTCTGTCTCTATCTCTATCTCTCTCTCGCTTCTGTCTGTCTCTGTCTCTATCTCGCTTCTGTCTGTCTCTGTCTCTATCTCTATCTCTATCTCACTTCTGTCTGTCTGTATCTCTATCTCACTTCTGTCTGTCTCTATCTGTATCTCGCTTCTGTCTGTCTCTATCTCTATCTCTATCTCGCTTCTGTCTCTCTTTTGACATCTTCTTGAGTGGGTGTTAGAAGGTGAGGCAGAGTTCACCTGTTCACCTGGAGGAACCAATTACCATCCCCTTAAATCTTAATTGTTACTCGGGTTACATTTGTGGACCAAGTCCTCATATATTTGTTCCAACGGTTTGGTGAAGGGTTGATACTGAAGCACAGACAACTGGAAGACAGAGAGAGAGAGAATCAGTGTGTGTGTGTGTGTGTGTGTGTGTGTGTGTGTGTGTGTGTGTGTGTGTGTGTGTGTGTGTGTGTGTGTGTGTGTGTGTGTGTGTGTGTGTGTGTGTGTGTGTGTGTGTGTGTGTGTGTGTGTGTGTGTGTGTGTGTGTGTGTGTGTCCATCCGAGTAACCCTAAAATCCGGACCTTGGCCAGCGTGTTGCCTTTGTTGTCAGGAATAGTTTTTCAGTTTGAAAGTTTCTGTTGAAGCCCAAGGCCACACCCCACTCACTGCAAACTCCACTGTAAATGTAAACAAGGCCCCGCCTTCCCCATATCGCGTGGCCACGCCTCCGACCTATCACCGTGACAGCAAGGTAACCCCTCCCCTCCACGCCCTACCTCCCCTCCACGCCCTACCCCCTTCCAAATTCACTTTCAGTGAAACATAAACTCTCTTTTTCCTCCCTCTTGTCTTTCAATCCCTCAACCATAAACTCTGATATCCTCCAGTCTTCACTCTTCCCCATAATCTTCCATTTCTACCTCTTTTCGCCACCTTCGTTCGTCGTCCTCCTCTCACCTTCCCCTATCCCTCCCACCCCGACCACGAGTCCTCCTCCACCTCCTCCTCCTCCTCCTCCACCTCCACCTCCTCCTCCTCCGGGCGTTATCCGACTTTGCTGTCGAAAATTCTCGCAGGACGCAGCAGGGCCGGTGGAAGTAGTCGTCTTCTTCCTACCTTTACCTGACCTTGGTACCTGCTCGGACTCCACGGACTTCCCTTCTGCCCTGCTCGGACCGCCCTCGCGAGTCCGACTCACTTAGCATGGATAAGACCTTCTTCATGGAGCGGCGTTCAGCCCGTCAAGAGACGAGCTCGTTTCCCATGCAGGTGCAAGACCAGCAGCGTGTGATGCACAGCGGTCCCCTGTCCCCACAGGGCGGATACCACGTCCAGGTCCAAGGCACGGCCAATGGCTACTCGGACAGGTGAGCGTCGGACGAGTCATTGCCTCTGGAGGTGACATCACTCTTGTACCAGACATCCTCAGGTAGCCGTTTCTCTGTTACGTCATGATACTATTCGCTTATTTACTTGTAGCATCGCAAACAGCCTCCTTTTTGGTGGTGGTTATCCGTGTCAACGCCCAGTGAGATCACGATCCAGGGACCAGGCTGGTCCACACGTCCCGAAGGTAGCAAGAAACATTCCCTTGTCAACTTGTAATGTTCGTGAGGGTCGGTTTGTGTTGTTATAATGTAAACGGTAACATGTGCATCACCATGAATGTGGATAATCATGAAAAGGATGATTAGAACGAGGTAAACGATGACACGGGGGTAACACGAAATCTGGACCACCTGTACATTTGGGTGATATCAATACCTTTTATGGTGACGTCATAACCACAACAGCTTGCACAAGCAGGTAAATGCTTAAATTTATTATGTCGACTTGCAAAATTAGTATTTCATTTGTTCCAGAGATTTCGTCTTTTTCTTCTTGCTTATGGCAGCTTTACCTGCCGGGGTAGCTATCGTTTCTTGGAAGCACGACTGTGTCGCTGATGCAGTGCCCCTCTACCAGTACACGCTGGTACGCATTTCGCCGACCTGGGAAGGTTGACGGGCGGAGTCAACCTCCTGGTGTATTAATTCAGCGGCCGACGGAGCTTGAACTCAGGACCCTAGGGTCCCAAGGCACCACCCCAACCACGAAGCCAACACCAGGCATATGATCCAGAGACTAAAGAATGTGGAAAATCTTTAATTACCATTCTTTTATTTAACTGATCCATCCATCCATCCGTCGGGCACATACTCTGTGCGGAGCATTGGTGCTGCCTAAGCAGTCTCCTTGGCCATTGGGCACAATCTTGGAAGGGTCGTCACTCTGACATAGAATACCAACAAGCTGGAACTCATTTTGCCAACCTCAGAAGGATGACAGGCAGAGTAAAACCCCACCTGGTATTAATTCAACAGCCGAGTGAGGTTTGAACTCAGGATCCTTGGATCCCAAACCCACCACCCTAACCATTAAGCTCCCACTAAACTCATTGAATTGATACCGACCGGTATTTACAATAAAAGGCCTTTCAATTTTTTGTCTGCAGCGGAGGTTGGAGGAGGGTGTGGATGAGTCTCAATGAAGGAAGGAAAGGATGTTGGCTCCGGTCAGGCTTGGCCAGAAAAAAATACCTCGTCCTTGAGACCGAGACCATTGCGTGATGTGCGCCGTGTTGCATCTCCATGCACTTATCCAGCTCGGGCCTTAAAGGGTGAACGGCTTTATGACAGAGTGGATAAAGCCTTGATGCTCAGTGGTGTGGGTGAGAATCTAATAGTAATGGCTGCTCAGATAGGCGATTGACACTACCAGGTCTACTTTTTCCATAGAGGCAACACCATACACCACGCAGCCCCCAACGACCTGCATTCGTTACGAGAGCTCCCTCTACCTTGAAGGACGAGAGTAGTTCACAGCTCCAAAAGGTGACTGTTCCGGTCTACATTCCACTTTGCCATGCAGACTCTCACTAACAGTGGGAGGACTGTTTAGCCCAAGGCCTGGGAGTCGCTTCACTGACTGAAGTCTGGCAGCTGAGGATCAATAGGATTCCCACTGGCTGGCAAAGTTGAGGAATTTGTCCAAAAGGTGAATCGGTAGATGAGAACTCGTTTTGAATGGCCACTCTCACAATGTCCCTCAATGGTAAAGGCACGGAGGTAGCCGAGTTCATTGTCTGAAGAAATGTCGATATTTTCTGAATACAGCGGACCAAACTTATAAAATGGAGTCGGACGGCCGGGTCAGGGCTGTGTGTCCTATTATTGCAGGTTGTGGTCGAAAGAGGAAAGGTATGTGAGTGGTGGTTCACAAAGGACTCTGCAAAACTGTTTGGGAAATCAAGGTGAATAAGTGTTTGTCTGGATGTCTGAATGCAAGTGGACGAGTTAGGGTCATTGCTATCGGAGTACGCCCCACAATGAGGCCGTTGTTGGGAAGAGAAGGAAGACTGCTGGTCGAGCCTACAGACTCTATGAATGGACCAGAGGAGTTCAACCGGTCATCCTGGGAGGTTTTGATGCTCGTAGGGGCTCATGTTGATCATGCCATGGACAGATACTGGGACGGTTTGTACTGGGATTATGAGATCAGCGGGATTTCTGTAATTTTGGAGAGAACTTTTGATAAAGCAACTTGGGAACTGCTTGTGCCACTGCAGCAGTTCTATGGCTTTGTGGAGGACCTTGTAATGATGGTGGTGGTGGACTCGGATGCCGCTTCCATGCAAAAGTGCAGACAGCTTTTGGTGAAATGGTGTGCTTCAACGGGGGTAGGTTTGAGTTCCACTAGGTATCGGCGCTTCGTTCGGGCAGGCAGGGTAGCCTGGAGTTGCGCGCACTCACCTCTGAGCTTTCTAGCCTGCGTTATTATCTCGATCAACTATAAACTTCCCTCCTGGTGTTTCAAAGGCAGAGCGATTCATTGATGCGTGGTGCCGTCCCTCGGGTTGACGTTAACCCGGGCGGCCCATCTGCCAACATTAGTTGGTGGGCGTTAAAGATCCCACGGTGTCCTTCGCGGAGAGCAGGTGGGTTATTTGCCGGCACCCTGAACAAATTTTTACAAATTACTGCTCAAATATACAGGGGGCACTGCATCAGTGGCACTGCTGTTTCCCCAAACAATTCATCCCACCAGCAGCAACGAGCCGTGTACAAAGTAAGTGTTTTTGTTCATTGCTCTTCATAACTGTGATTACTTTAATATATGCAAAATCACCCCAATGGAAAGTGATCGGTGGTTTGTCAATGCAGACAATTTCGTCCTGGTGACTGTCAATGAGGAGGGAGGTTGATGCCTGGAACGGGGGGGGGGGGGAACTAAAATGGCGATGAACCCAAAATTTACTTTCAAAGAAAACACTGAAATGTCAGTGACTCATGCAGGACCAAGACAGATTCATATCAATAATCAATGTCAAGGGTCAACACCTAAACCAGGTCTTTGCTGGTAGTTGATAAATTAACAAAGAGTGGCAAGGAAAGATTCTGAATGAGTGGAGTGGTGCATGTAAGCAGATGCCTTGAATACCTGGCATGGAATTGTACAAAACCATGGTAGCATCGGCACTTATTTACGGATCTGAGACAAGGGCACTGAAAAAAATAAATAAAGGAGGAACCCGAGAAGACTTGAATCCATTGAAATGCGATGTTTGTTGGAAGTGAGAGCGGTGACATTGCTGTACCGTTTGTAAAATGATATCAGGAGTGAGACCAAGATGTGTGACGTGAGAGAATAGCTGCAACAAAGGAGGCTGACATCTGGTATGGGCCTGTACAAGAGGAAGAGGAAAAATATTGAAGGACGCAGGATAGGAGACAGAAAGTAGGGCAGATGAGTTGAGAGGAAAGGGCAAATGAGATTTGGAAGGGGCACAGAAAGGGTTGGTGTTGGGGTGCCGGTGAGTTTAGCATTGTCCATGTATAATAAATGGATGGGCCCAAAATACAGTTATCTTGATGAGTTAAGGAGCATAAGTGACTTTCAGGTTTTGGTAACATTGGTTTGGATATTATAAATTATTGGATGGGAAACAAACGTATTAATAACTCGAAGGTACTCAGTGATGCCTGGTGTTGGCTTAATGGTTATGTTGGTGGGCTTGGGATCCCAGGATCCCAAAAGTCAAATCCCCCCTGGTTGTTGAATTAATACCAGGTGGGGTTGACTTTGCCTGCCATCATTCTGAGGTCAGCAAAATGAGTGCCAGCTTTCTGGTATCCTGTGTCGGAGTGGTGACCCGTCCACTATTGTGCCCAATAGCCAAGGAGACTGTTTAGGCAACACCAATGCTCTGCACAGAGTATGGTACTTGGTAGAGTGCATACCTCTGCCAGCCTGATTAGTTTACATTTTGCATCCCACTGATAGGTCGGATCTGGATTAGGACCTGAGCTAAAATTTAATTGGCTTGTTCTTGTCACCGAACCAACTCATCCACCGAGTTTCGTCCAAATCGTCCATCACCTTTTGAGATATCATGCTTCATGTCATTTTTGGCCCGATCGCTCAATGGTAAAGAATCACTGAAAAAAAATTCTCAGATCCGGATCCAAATCCAGATCTTCACCAACATCGAATCAATTCTTCATTGTTACATACCCAAGCTCTCCACCAAATTTCGTCTGAATCTGTGCACAACTTTTGGAGATATCCTGTTCACAAACAACCAAAAATAGACAAACAGGGTTGAAAACGTAACCTCCATCCACCTTCGGTGATGGGCGTAACAAGAATAACAGTTAAGGGTAGGGTACCAGGGAGCACACCAGTCTTTGAATTTTTTTTTTAAATTTGTGTACAAAGTTGAGGCTCGTGAACAGCTGTCTTGAAGTCCTGTAGGGAAGATTGAAATGGAAGAGGATGTTGAAGTTTGTTCCACAGGTGGGAAACAGAAGAGGAATGTATGAGTGGAGGTGAGCAGTGATCCTGGATTTTGGGAGTTTCATCAGAAGGGGCTTGCTGGTGCATCACGAACACCCTGCAAAAACCTGGAAGGGTTGGGGGGATGGCAGAGCACAAAAATGTTGCAAGGTCCTAAAACCTGCTCTTCTGCTCTTGCGCACCCTCTTTCTGTTCTATTCACCCTTTCTTTGCTCAAGGTCATCTACCATCTGCTTGGAAATCAGCAAACATTTCTGCCCTGCATAAAACAGGTGCAAAGACAGATCCCTGCAACTACAGACCAATCAGCCTTCTCCCAATCATCAGCAAGGTTATGGAATCCATCATCGCTTCAGACATTAAATCCTTCCTCTTCTCCAATGGCTTGATTTCTGATCATCAATTTGGTTTCAGACCAGGTCGCTCTACCCTGGATATGCTGCTTCTGCTCTCCCATCAATGGATGAGGTCCTCAATGCCAGACATGAAATCCGAGCCGTATCCCTGGACCTATCACGTGCTTTTGACACAGTCTGGCACCCTGCCCTACTCACCAAACTCTCTTCCGATGGTATCCAAGGCCATCTCCACTCATGGCTCGCAGACTTCCTCTCCTGTCGCAGTCAACGTGTGGCCCTAAATGGAGTTCTTTCATCCCCTCTTCCTGTCCAGGCTGGAGTTCCTCAACGTAGCGTTCTGTGCCCTGTTCTTTTTCTGGTTTTCATCAATGATCTCTCCGACTCTGGAAAATCCTCTATATCTCTTTTCTGATGACTCCACCCTCTGCCGTACCATCTGCCATCCCTCAGACCGGCAAGCAGCAGCTTCTTTGCTCACTGCAGATCTGGATAAAATCACAAACTGGTCCAACACGTGGAACATGTCTTTCAATCCAGACAAATCTCACACTCTCACTATGTCTCTTCGAAAGGACCGTTTAGAAACCCCCCCTCCACCCCCATCCACTTTCTCAACAATCCTCTGGAGGAAGTCCTTTCTTTCAAGCTTCTGGGTCTCACTATCTGCCATGACCTTTCCTGGGAAAGCCATATTTCAAACCTCGCCTCCAAAGCCAGTTGCCGACTGGGAATCCTCCGTCGTGCAAAGTCCTTCCTCGGCCCACCTGAGCTCCTGACCACTTACAAAACTTTCGTCCACAGCCTGATGGAGTACTGCTCTCCCCTCTGGGCTGGTGCTCCTGCCTCCCACCTTTCTCGGCTTCACGCTGCAGAAACCAAGGCATTTCGGATCATTGGCATCTCCCGCAATGAGGCTGAGTCTTTGGGCCTCTCACTCAATCACCGCAGGTTGGTCGATGGTCTTTCTGTCTTCTACCGTCTCCTCAAAAGCCTCGCCCCCCTGCTCTCTCTGCGATTTGTCCCCACCACATTTCTGCAGGGCACTCAAGGTCCGCCAACAACCCCCTTCTGGTAAAACTACCAAAATTACGAATCACTGCTCACCTTCACTCTTTCATTCCTCTTTTTTCCCGCCTTAGGAATAAACTCCCTCACTCTGTTCAATCCCATTCTTCCCTCCAGGCCTTCAAAAAGGCTGTTCACCACCACCTCTTATCATCCCCCATCCAAATCCTCGATCTTTTCTACCCCCAATAATCCACCCAAGCCCACCTCCTTCAAATTCCCTGCTTTCCTTCTTGAAAGTCCCTGTAATATCCATCTTGTATACCCCGTATTCCCTGCCCCATCACTCTCTCTTCCACAGATCTCCTAATGTCTCTGTTCCCCACTGTTTTGTCCTTCCCACTCCCGCCCTCCTGTCTCATGCCCCCCTTGCTGTGCATTGTGTGTTCGCTCTCATACGAGCCTCGACAAGGTATACAAAAAAAAAGGTAGAAGGTGCAAGACCACAAAGGAGGTGGTAGAAAATAGTGACCAAGGCACTGTCTGTGGTGTGTGAGTAACAGTCCCAGAGACTCCACTTCATCCCAGGAGATTCCCGTGGTGTCGAAGGCCTTGGTTTCCACCGTATCAAGAAGTGCAAGGTGTGATGCAGGGTCACCCGCCCAAATTGTCCAAGTTTGAACTGTTTTTTTCATATCGATGTATTTTTACACTTTAGATGTTTCCCATGGTCATGATCATTTTTTTTTTTTTTTGCACTGTTTGTATGACAAACAAATGTGGAAATGGATTTCATTTTTGATCTTGTTGAATTCCCATGGATTGTGCACGTATCTCAGGGACGGGACAGATTCCTACAGTTTCATGGCTGATGGAAGTAAAATCTGATCCATGATGACCATTGGACGTGGATTGACTTGCTGGTTGGAGCCATTGGATAAGAAATGGGGGCAGTTGTCACTCGGTGTCTTTGTAACCCTACGTGGTACCATCACTGCTTCAAATTGAGAGAGTTAAACAGTTTTATGTTGAGTTCATCTTCGCTAAAAGCCTCGACTATATAAGGCATTCCTGTTGGTTGTATTAAAATCTCCTGAGTTGGGTGTTTGTAAGTGGAATTCCGTTTAGTGTCGGAATGGTCTCCAACGGAATGGGCTAGAGCGAGGCTGTCTTGAGATATGTACGCTCCCCTCTGAGTTGTCTAGCCTGGGTTTGAATCTCGACCCAGCTCTAAACTATCACCTTGGTGGAACTCTCATCGTGGTGTTTCAGAGGCAAGCCGAGGCATCGATGTGTGTGCTGTCTATTAGAAGAATGTTAAACCGGAGGATCCCTCTTCCAGCACTGAATCTTGGTGGATTGTATACCAGCATTGGTAGATGAGTACTCACCAGCACCCTGAACAAAATGACTAATTCCTGCCAAAATCACCTCGGAAGAACGTCAGGCCTGGCCAGATGGTTCGTGAAAGACTTGGGCAAAGATGCTTCCATCCGATGCACAAGAAGGTGGGAATAATTGGGCCTTTTAAATAATAGTAGTAGTCTGGTGCTGTAATTGTAATTGTCTTGCGATTGTGAATGTAGTTTCTTTTCTTTTTTTCCAGGAGCTGAAGGATAAATGGATAATATGGTAATTAAATATTCTATATCTCCTATCACATACATGGGAGGGGATGGGGGCAAAATTAAATAATAACAAAGAACTGATGCTGTAGGTCCCCACCTTTTGGGTGGTATGAGGAATAAATCTGAGTAATATGAAAGCTAAATCTTGAACGTTTTTCGAAATATTGTGTACACAAGCCAGGTTGCGAAGACGGTTGCCATGGCAACATAATTCATCCAATCACAGCCGTGATCTAAATAGGTTGAGATAATGTCATGGGGAATAGATATCTGCAATATGAAAGCTAAATGTTCAACGGTTTTTGAAATATTGTTGTGGGGCCGGGTGTCGGCGGCGAGCACGACCGCGAGGTGGAGCAGTAGAGTCGGCTACACCGAACACCCGGAATCTTTATCATGCTTCTTGGAGAACTCCGAGAGGCACGGGTCTCTTACAGGACCGTGGTCGCCAATATTTCGACGGCGTGAGGTAGGGTCCACTTGTCTAACCCCAATTTAACTAAGTACTCCCCCCGTCCAACTACCGGGGAAATCACACCCTCGGCCGACTCTGTCCGATCCGAGTCGCGGGTAACGGCTCGGATCCGGCGTAACCGAGCGGAGTCTCCGGCTCAGGTCTCCGCCCCTCGACCAGGAAGTCGAACAGCAATATGTTGTGCTGGCTCCCCATTGGCCGAGAGGCGGCAGACATACTCGCATCCCTCTGATTGGCTGAGAGGAGCGCCATGCCCGTATTTTGGGCGAAATCCAAGCCGCCAATGCTCAAAGAAACTCGGCCTGGCACATTGGACTCCGCCCACGTACGTGCTGACACGCACGCGTGCAATGATGCCAGTGGAGGATGGTGGAAGGAAGCGAAGGCAGGTGTCATCGTTGAAAAGTTGTTGTTGTTGATGTAAAAAGCCTAACTATAAAATAACTTCGTAGCGCACGTACACTTAATTACCCACTAAACAAGGGACGGGGCCCTAACTAGAAACACTCACCGATATAACTGTTCTACAAGGACCTGAATGTTGTGTGCTCATGGCTGCCAGATTCGTAACAATATCACGTACACAAAAGTACATGGACGAATGATCAGTCAGTCGGATGGAGTTCATTTTAATGTCCTCCATCTCTGACCTTGTCGGAGGGGCAGGAGACCAAAAAAAAAAAATGGAGAGGGAAGAGAGTGGAGGAGAAAAGGAAGAGTTGGGTCGTAGGGATCGGGCCGGAACTAAAGGTGTTTTGAAGGGAGGAGTGTTATTTAAATTTTTTAAAACTGTATTGTCCAATCGCATCAATATTGTTATATGGAAGGGTGCAGGGGGATGTGCGAGGATCCATAGATAGGTTGTCTTAATAATAATATGGACCATGTGATCATGTACCCTTGATATACCCTTGTGTTAGACATCTGTCAGAGGTAAGTCGTATGTAATATGTGCATCGAGAAGTCTGTGGTCGTAATCTTAGAATGGTACAGACTAAGGTTATATTATGTCTGATCCCCTCCATAGGCAAGGCCAGGTCGTGGACTTGTTAACACTAAAGGTACCAGGAAAACACGATGCACTTTAAAAGGAAACTATCACGGGCTGAGCCCTGGCTGACGGCAGAACACTTTATCAGGGGTCCGCCCCGTAGGGCCACCTCCATTGCATCTTTTTGTCTCCTGACCTCGGTCGGTCATCCTCATCACCATTCTTCACGCCCCGAGCCGCACGTAGCTCTGGGCTATATGATTCTGCAGCCACAACTAGTGAGTGGCTTGTTCATGTCTTCACCTGTTGTGTGTGTTCCCCATCGTCTTGCACGAGTCTGGTATTTTGGTGCCATAAGTGGATTATTTATTCATTCATTTATTCTTGTCCAAAAGTTTGGGTTTTTCGCATCTTACCTTCCCCATTTGTTTGTCCTCGTGCACCAGATCTGTCCGAGTATTAATGCCCCACGTCTCATTTCCAAAAATTAACCATTTTAAATAAAAGAAGCATTTTCCCACCTTTTTGCCTTCTGTGCATTTCACCACCAGTTTTGGCTTGGATTGGAGCGATCCTTGGCGTATTGTAAATCGTAATGAACAATTAATTCTGAAAGCACTACTGTAACATTCAACACATTTTTGGCCACTGATGTGGGTTTTATCCCAGCTCCATCTGTCTGTTTTAACAGACCGTCTGACACGAGAATATTATTCCTTAAAAAAAAAAAACCCAGAATCTGATGTTCCGAGGTTGAATGTTAACATTTGCAGCATGAAACATGCAAGCAAATTCACAAAAAGGTATTGAGTGTAAAACTTCATGAAGTTAGAATAAGCAATTGGACAGGTGTTGTGGATCGGCTTGTTATCCCATGCATAATATTGTGAGAATATAAAGTTTCTATCCGACCAGATAGCTCACAGGTATGACAGTTTGAGTGTGCTGCTCTTGGTTTGATTTGTCAATCATAATTGCTCAATAATGATTCTGAAGAGCTGGAATCCCATAGGAATTTAAAAGTTAATGAGAACCTCTTGGTTTATGTCAGAATATACTGATTGTTTAGTTACAGACTCTATAACTAATGTTAACAAGGACTTATTATGACTTCTACAACCACCACCTTAACATCCCCAATTATTCTCACCTTCTTGCGGTTTGACTGGGAAAAGTTTTTGGCCCAAGTCTTTCACGAACCGGCTGGCCAGGTCTTTTTTTATTTTTATTTTTTACCTCCGCCACTGAAGTTGAAGGAGGTTATGTTTTCACCCCTCTCTGTCTGTTTGTTTGTTTGTTTGTGTGCAGGATATCTCAAACAGTTGTGGACAAATGCGGATTAAATTTGGTGGACAGGTTGGGTGTGTGACAAGGAAGAATTGATTCAATTTTGGTGAAGATCCGAATCCGGATCAGGATCTGATCATCATTTTAAAAGTGATTCTTCACCATTGAGAGATGGGGCCAAAAACGATATAGTACTTTATAGCATGATATTTCAAAAATGTATTGGGCCTGATATGTTCCCGTGGATCAGGCATTACGTGGCGGAGGTGTGCGCTCCACCAAGTGCCCTTCTAGTTTATTGTTTTTTTTCTTCCTTTTTTTGCAAATTCCGAGCTGGATCTTTCAGATCTGAAAAATCTGAAAACCCACTTGACAAAAAATTGTCTCTCAAGGGACACTGGATACCATTGACCAGAGTCGCAGGGCCAGGCTGAATGGCAGAGCTGAGCTGTTCAGGGAGCTGAGGCGTAAAACTGTACGTGCACTGAGGGTGGACAAGGAGGCCTATGTGCGAGGAATCTGTGAGGGGGTAGAGCATCACTTGTGGACAGGTGATTCTCGTCCCGCTTACAGGGGAATTCGCGCATTACGTTCATCCAAGCCCATCCCTCAGAGCACTACAGTTCGAGCAGAGAGTGGTAGGCTCTTGACAGAGGAGTCTGAAGTGAAGGTCCGCTGGGCCGGTTACTTTGAGCGGTTGAACCAGGCTGATCCCCCAGCTGTCGAGTTGGACGTCAAGGGTGTTACAATCCCTGTTGCTGACCCTCGAATCAACTGTGGTCCACCTTCGCTTGTGGAAACACGGGCTGCGGTGAACCAGTTGAAACGGGGCAAAGCTTCAGGGATCTGTGGCATCCATGCCTAACTTCTCAAGGCTGGTGGAAATGCTGCACTCGTGTCGTTGCATGCAGTTTTGTTGCATCCCAACTGACTGGAAGAGGGGCCTTGTTGTCCCTCTCTGGAAAGGGAAGGGTGATTGCCAAGACTGCAACAACTACCGAGGGGTGACGCTGCTCTCAGTGCCGGGCAAGGTCTTTGCTCGGATAATTCTCGATAGGGTTCGCCACCATCTGCTTGAGCACCAGCGTCCAGAGCAGTCAGGCTTTACACCAAAGAGGTCAACGATTGACCGTATCCTTGCACTTCGTGTCCTCACCGAACGCAGACGAGAGTTTCGGCAGGGGCTGCTTGCAGCTTATGTTGATCTCTAAAGCGTTCGATTCAGTGAATCGGGATGTCCTCTGGAGGATTCTTGGTCTTCGTGGGGTGCCACCAAAACTGATCGATCTGATGTCTGAACTCTACTCTCGTACTGAGAGTGCTGTGAAGTGTCGTGGTACCATCTCTGACTTATTTCCAGTTGTTACTGGAGTTCGTCAGGGGTGTGTACTGGCCCCCACACTTTTGAGCACTTGTATGGACTGGATTTTAGGGAGGATGTCGGAGAGATCAAGTTGCGGTGCATCGTTTGGGAATGTCAAGATCTCGGACCTTGATTTTGCAGATGATGCAGTCATCTTTGCGGAGACTTTAGACATCCTTTTGGGGGCCCTCGAGGTACTGAATGAGGAGTCGGAGCCGCTGGGATTACGGGTTTCTTGGGTCAAAACTAAGATCCAGGCTTTCGGTGACATCTTGGATGCTGCTGTCCTGTCTGTGTCTGTTTGTGGTGAGGATGTTGAGGTCGTGGAGAGATTCACTTACCTTGGCAGTGATATTCATGTCTCTGCTGGCTGCGAGTCAGAGGTCAATAGACGTCTGGGTCGGGCCTGGGGAGTCATGGAGTCACTGGATCATGGGGTGTAGCGCTGCCGGTACCTGTGCGGGAGGACAAAAGTCCGAGTCTTCAGGTCCTTGGTACTTCCAGTCTTGCTCTATGGGTGCGAGACTTGGACTCTGACCAAGGATCTGAGACGGAGACTTAATCCCTTTGGTACCAGGTGTCTTTGGAGAATCCTTGGCTATCGCTGGTCGGATTTTGTGTCCAACGAGCGGTTGCTGAGAGAGACTCGGATGAGATTTGTTACCTGCATAGTCCGTGAGTGTCAGTTGCGGCTGTATGGACATGTGGCTCGTTATCCTGACGCTGATCCTGTTCACCAGATTCTCTCAGCGAGGGAGTCTCATGAGTGGAGGAGGCCAGTGGGCCGACCACGTTCCTCATGGTTGCAGCAGGTTGACCATCATCTCAAGGAGATGGGGATAGGCCTGGCATCTGCCTGGGGGATGGCCAGACGGAGGCCCCTGGAGTACCGGCGGAAAGTGGACGCAGCGACGTGCTGTTCTGGCACATGCTCCCATACCTGACCTGACCTGATCTTTCAGAGTGAACTTTTGCATCAATATTGGGAATACAAAGTATGCAGGGTTGACATTTTTTTGACCTTGACCTAATTTTTGAAGTCATGACCCATTTATGGCCATTGTAAACAATTTTCACCATAACTCGACCAAGATGTTTCCGATCAGAAGTAAATTGTGCTAACTTGATAGTCTCGAGCAAGGTGCATTAATGCTTAATTTACATCATAGCTCTCCGAGTTTAAGACGAAGGTTAAATGGTGGTCTGAAAAAAAAAAGAACATGTTTTTAGTCATCGCTCAATTTTGCCAATGCGGAATCTCAAAGACCGCTTTACCTTCGAAGGTATCCTGGCATTATAAGAGTGGAGCTGCATTGAAGTTGTGCATCTGATATTTGATTAGTTGTTGACCTACTTTTTTTGGATTATGACCTTGTCAACAAGAAATACCTTTTTACTCACAACTTGAATAATTTTCCTCCGATTTTCATGATGTTCAGTTGGATGGATAGATTGGAGATGGGTACATATTTTCGTAATTTAAACTCTATCCCTAAATGTTGAAGGTCAAGATCATATGGCGATCTGAAAATAAAATGGTCATCATTGCATCGCGGCGTGCTAGGGGAGGCTTATCCTTTGCGATCGCAGATATCTAGATTTATCTATTTATTTGTCTCAGGATAATCATCGATTTTCATTCGGCATATCTATTTATTGTTGATACCAACTATGATGCAATTTTTCACGAGCACCATATACAGTGGGGAGAACAAGTATTTGATACACTGCCGATTTTGCAGGTTTTCCCACTTACAAAGCACCGAGAGGTCTGTAATTTTTATCATAGGTACACGTCAACTGTGAAAGATGGAATCTAAAAGAAAAATCCTGAAAATCACATTGTATGATTTTTAAATAATTAATTTGCATTTTATTGCATGAAATAAGTATTTGATCACCCACCAACCAGGAAGAATTCCGGCTCTCACAGATTTGTTAGTTTTGTCTTTAAGAAGCCCTCCCATTCTCCACTCATTACCTGTATTAACTGCACCAGTTTGAACTCGTTATCTGCATAAAAGACAGCTGTCCAAACTCAATCAATCAGACTCCAACCTCTCCACAATGGGCAAGACCAGAGAGTTGTCTAAGGACATCAGGGACAAAATTGTAGACTTGCACAAGGCTGGGATGGGCGACAGGACAATAGGCAAGCAGCTTGGTGAGAATGCAACAACTGTTGGCGCAATTATTAGAAAATGGAAGAAGTTCAAGATAACAGTCAATCTCCCTCGGTCTGGAGCTCCATGCAAGATTTCACCTCGTGGAGCCTCAATGATCATGAGAAAGGTGAGGGATCAGCCCAGAACTACACGGCATGACCTGGACAATGACCTGAAGAGAGCTGGGACCACAGTATCAAAGAAAACCATAAGTAACACACTACGCCGTCATGGATTAAAATCCTGCAGCGCATGCAAGGTCCCTCTGCTCAAGCCAGCACATGTCCAGGCTCGTCTGAAGTTTGCCAATGACCATCTGGATGATCCAGAGGAGGAATGGGAGAAGGTCATGTGGTCTGATGAGACCAAAATAGAGCTTTTTGGTTCAAACTCCACTCGCCGTGTTTGGAGGAAGAAGAAGGATGAGTACAACCCCAAGAACACCATCCCAACCGTGAAGCATGGAGGTGGAAACATCATTCTTTGGGGATGCTTTTCTGCAAAGGGGACAGGACAACTGCACCGTATTGAGGGAAGGATGGTTGGGGCCATGTATCGCGAGATCTTTTTCAACAACCTCCTTCCCTCAACAAGAGCATTGAAGATGGGGCGTGGCTGAGTCTTCCAGCATGACAACGACCCGAAACACACAGCCAGGGCAACTAAGGAGTGGCTCCGTAAGAAGCATGTCAAGGTCCTGGAGTGGCCGAGCCAGTCTCCAGACCTGAACCCAATAGAAAATCTTTGGAGAGAGCTGAAAGTCTGTGTTGCCCAGCGACAGCCCTGAAACCTGAAGGATATGGAGGAGTGGGCCAAAATCCCTGCTGCAGTCTGTGCAAACCTGGTTAAGAACTATAGGAAACGTCTGATCTCTGTAATTGCAAATAAAGGTTTCTGTACCAAATATTAAGTTCTGTTTTTCTGATGTATCAAATACTTATTTCATGCAATAAAATGCAAATTAAATATTTTAAAATCATACAATGTGATTTTCAGGATTTTTGTTTTAGATTCCGTCTTTCACAGTTGAAGTGTACCTATGATAAAAATTACAGACCTCTACATGCTTTGCAAGTGGGAAAACCTGCAAAATCAACAGTGTATCAAATACTTGTTCTCCCCACTGTATGACAAGGCTCTGAACACGTGTTCCATCACTTCTCCCCCTCTTCCAGTCATTTGAGAGTTTGCTCTCCAAGGGAAGAAAAATGGTGGAGCCGCGAGAGGTAAAAAGGAGAATGAGATGAGGGCAGTGGAAACAAAAATGATCATTATGGTTGAAATTATGCAATTTTAAATAGAAGGCTCCATCGTCTGTGTAAAAGCATCTTCCCGTTGCCCCTGTGCCTTTCTCTGAGCAACAAACGATGCTTATGACATTTTATCGATGATGCAACTGCAGGAGGAGGTACACATTCGGTTATGATAGTAATCACATTAAATTACATAATGACAGGTTTTATGCTTCATATGCAATTACTACATTTTAATGAAAGTAATTGCATCACAAATTTGGCCATTCCTGTGTAAGTGCAAAGTGTGTTCTACATTGGGAACTTGGCCATTTAAACCGAGCCACCATTCAAAATGAAAAGGCTTCAAATTAGCTGTGAAAAATGTTTGTATCTCAAAAGATTACACCAAACAGCTGTTACTAGGTATTGTGCACAACATGTAGGTTTATGTAATAGTTAAATGCCTATCGGACGTCAGACAGGATGGTGCAGTGATAGTGCACTTACCTGAGAATTCCTTACCAGGATTCGATTCCTGCTGGGAAGGCAAAGGCAAACAGCCGAGTGCATTACTTGATATGCCCTGGCTTTGGCAGCACTGGATCTGCTTTAGTGCAGAGCAACGGAGGAGTAGGAGGAGGAGGAGCGAAGAGAAGAGAAGAGAAGAGGAATGGGGGTGGGGTGGGAAGTGGAGGAGGGAAAAGGAAGAATCTGGGGAATGTTGTGTTGTCGAAAGGGAAAAGGAAAGTGAATGATTCACAAAGAGTGGATTTGAGTCATCTGTGATGTGCGGATGTTTATTCATTTATTAACACCAAATATTCTTGCATAAAAATAACACTGACTTGTTTCATAGCTTTGCGTGACATTGTGCTGACAAAGTTGGTGTGCAACTCAGGCAAACCCTCAGAGTTTGATCATAATGTACCCAAGACATTGTACTTGTACCCAAGTACAATACACAATGTCTTGGGTGCCCAAAAAGTACCCAAGACATTGTACTTGAGAATACCGAAGGTGATTCCTCCTGAGATGTCTGCCATTCCCTTTGTTTCCTGCTTAGGATGGGAAACTTACCCATGATTCCCTCCATTCAGCAGAGCGATCTCCTCAAATGTGAAGAGCAGCTGAAACACGCCGATACCTTCTTGCAGGCCGTAAGTCCATCAAAACCAACATGTTCGCTTGTTTTCCTTCGTCTTTCACACAATAAGAGCTGAATGTGGCAAAAAATACAGACAAGTGACGTTTGAAGGTAAAAACATCACATTATAATTGTTTATTTTTCTAACTGTGATGTATGTGAGCGATTATACAAAAGAGTTTTGTCATCAACGGATGAATTTTCTTGAAAAAAATGATCTCACAGAAACTCCACATTTAAATGTGTAAACGAAAGCACTCGATTTATGGTCCAAAAGTTGCCTAATCGGTGTAAATGTGAATGCACATGCATTTTAAAGGAAAGGTCATCCTTCATGGTGGTAAAACAGCACGACCTTTGAGGAGGAGCCTTCGCATTGATTTGGATGTGTGTGCAAGCAAAGTGTGTAAAAGACTTCAGGACCGATGTGATAAATAAAAAGGTCAAAAAAGTCAGTTATTCATAAGAATGATGAAAAAAAAAACTGGCTGGAAGGAGAGCCCCAGAGAGCACCGTCAAGAAGGAGCATACATCTGAGCACAGGTCGAGGGTGCAGGACCCTGATAGTGCATGTCATACGAAGTAAGCCCACAAAAGTGTGGGTCATATGGAGCGGTCCCCGAAGAGCGCCGGCCATACATATTGGGACCACGAGAACGCCGGCCTTACTGAGTGGGCCCCTGAGAGCGCTGGCCTTGTGGAGCGGAACCGGGAGAGTGCCGGCTGCACAACATGGGCCTCGCATGTGCCGGTCTTATGGAGCGGTACTTGCGATTGCTGGCCATAGAGTGGTTTCTGGGAATTCCTGCCCTAGACAACATGGGCATTGGAATGCCGGCTGTATGGATTGAGCCTCTGGACGCATCGGTTGTATGGACGTGGCTCCCGGGAGTGCCTGCCATTCGGAGCAGGTGTACGGGAGTGCATGTTGTACACCACAGATGCTTGACTGCTCCGGCCATACTCCGCAGGCCCCCGAGAGTACCAGCTGTTTGGTGCAGGACACCGGAGTGCTGTCCATATCAGTCTAGTCATGAGAGCCACAGCTCTACGGAATAGGCCATCAGAACACCCGTCATACAACACAGGCATTTGGTGTGCAGCACATGTGGGGCATGCTTGTTGCAATGTTGTGTAATCCTTCATTGTTGCTTCGCTTCAATGGAAGGTCAACAAAAACAAAATGTGCTTTTGTTGTACTTCCATTGAAGCAATTTGCACGTTTCCAGTTTGATAACCTCTTTCAAACAAATTCTCCCGCGCTTTCAAATGCCCTTAGTTTCGTTGGCGCATTGGGACTTCATTGGTGACGTCTCAGTTTGTTTAAATCCGTGGGTTCATGTTGAATTCCTTGGCTTACCTGACTTACCGTAATATATCTCCTGCAAACAGACACAAATACACCACTGATGCTTAACTAAATTTAATCCATCACACGGTTTAAGTACCCAGTTATGAACGGAGCAAGATGCTGTGGAATGGTGACTTCAGCTGCAGACTTTGCGATCAGACGCTCTTGAATTGTATCATCATTCGTTTTCTCATTCCTTTGGACAGGACCTTCGTCGTGTCGATACCAACCACCTACCTTGGCACCTCGACGAGGTGGGGCTTTGCCTCACTGAGGTGTATGAGTTACTCCAAAAGCTTCTGTTGGATGTAACTGTGCTGCGGGACAAACGCGATCCGAATGCGGAATACATCAGCAACAGGTGAGCTCACATGCACTCTAACTTACTTGTCTTTGATACTTTGGGTTTGAGTACACGATCAAGTTGTGAGGCTGTGGGAAGACATGCTCATGACCTAAAATAAATATATATGAAGACTTTAAAATTATAAGTGGTCCATTTGTGGCTGGGACGAAATAGCTCTTTTGGGAGAGTTGTATCCCCTTGTCACTTTAGATATTTACCCTTTTAATTCAAAAATCTGCAGTAAATTTTGTTCTTGTTCATCCACAGTAAAATGTGCGTTGTTGTCAAATGTCCTCTGCATGAAAAGGTGCCCAACTTAAATTAATTATTAAGCACTTGTGTAAGTATAAGAGATCCTGATAGATACGGTACGGTAACAGGCACGAGACACCACGACGTCGTACTCTCATTTAAACTGTCTTTCCATCCCTAAAAAAAAATGACCGTTTTTACAGCCATTTTTCCCTGCTGTGCAGGGGTTGGGCTTTTTTTCTTGAGGCAATGTTTTATGGCCGGATGCCCTTCCTGACGCCAACCCTGGTCGCCTCTTACGACACACAGGGATATGGTATACCTATTCTAACCTGGGCATACACCGGGATGTCTTCCCATCTCTAACAAAGTAATTTATCTAATTTCTCACCGTTTATGCTGCCTGGCTCTCATCGTGTCACATCACCCACTTTGCTTTCTCCCCACACACCCTCCGTCGTGGGCCATAATCGGGTCCTTCGGTTCGACGAACAAGCACAGACACAGCCCAACACAGACAATCCCACAGAAGCCTGACAGCACAATAGTGACTTCACGTGTAGTCTTTGTGTGAGTCCTTGTCCCCCCTCCCCAACCCCTACGGACATGTACAATTGATGTATGACTGATGCGGTACAGATTATTTGTTTTTGTATATGTGCACACGTATTTTAAATGAGTGTGGATTTGTCCGTTCATTCTTCAACACAAAGTCTCTTTCACAGGATTTCAAGAAATTACAATGACAATTATTACTCAAAACTCTCTTTGTAACATTTCTCCTTTTTCGTTTTGGTTTCAGTAAAACACCGAAATTGACACCACCGACTGATGCTCCGCAATCGTGCCGTCACTGGACATCAGACAACCTCCATGAAACTTTTTTGTAATTTTTATGATCAAAAGTTCTTAAAAGGAAGCAAACGCTCCCTTTGATTCTCATCAACCCCTCTCTTATTGTTTCCTTCGACTCTCATCCTTTTCTGTCTCATTGTTACCTTCTGCTCTCATCGTCGTCTTATTGTTTCCTTCAACTCTCATCAAACCTTGTCTTCATTTCCCTCGACTCTCATCACCTTCTGTGTTATTGTTTTCTTCGACTCTCATCACCTTCTGTGTTATTGTTTTCTTCGACTCTCATCACCTTCCGTGTTGTTGTTTCCTTTCAATGTCATTGCCCTCTGTCTTCATTTCCTTTGGCTTTCATCACTTTCGTCTTCTATTTCCAGCAAAAATTGATTCCAGTTTGTGGTTTAACCTCCTACCTTAACAATCCCCATAATTAAAGGGTATGATCATTACTGGGGAGCTCACATGCGGTGATTTCATTCCTTCAGTACTTTCACTGGTGGTCACAGAGGCGAGGGGGTGTGGCGCGGCTGGCATTCCAGGCGAGGGTGTGGCTTGATGCTTAGGTTGGGCCTGACTTGCTGTGGCAAGTGTTGGAGGGCAGATCTGGCTGTTAGGGTTCGGGGTGGGCCGGAAATGAGGATAAACCATCCTGATTGACATTTCTGAGTCCCAGATACCATTCCGTGGTACTTGTTCGTCTGCAGTAAAATGTATACTTTTTGTCGAATGGCTTCTGAATGAAAAGTTGCCTAACTTTTATGTTTTCTTTGACAAGTTTGGCAGATTGGAAAACTCCATAGGTGTTTATAGACTCTCGTTTTGGAATTGGAGCCAGCTATTTATGACGTATGCATGAGGTGGGCTAAATTGAAGAAAAAGAAAAACAATGAGACATGGATGAGAATAGAGGAGCATTGGGAATGCTGGAGTGTGGAGAGATGGGAAAGACGTTTTGGAGATCAGAGTAGGGGGAGGGAAGGGAAATGTGAGGGGGGGGGGTCAAAATATTAAGGATAAACAGGGTTGGAGGAAAAATGTTGTTTGCATGGGTTCGAAGATTAGAACAAAATAAAACAATAAATTACTTGGATGACATTCAAGGTTCATGATAAACTCCAATTCATGGCTTATGGAAGAATGGAAGTTTTGTTTGAAGTTTTCGGAAAACTGCTTTGAGGAGAATATACATTGAGATAGGCAGCTGGGAAAAGCCTTGCATGTTGGTTTATGACACGGGTAGTGACTGAGTGAATATCTTAAATGAAATGCTCTCTACCCGGCAGGGTAACACAGTTGGATATGGAGTTACAGACTCTGTTGGGCTACACAGAGCACCTGGAGAAACAGGCCATTCTAATTCAACAAACTTCTGGAGAT
>NC_140974.1:53749904-53804904 GCF_056783735.1 Eptatretus burgeri
TAGTGTATTTACGTATTTACAATACATTAAATGGAATAATCTTTAAATAGTAACGTGAACTTTTCGAAAATTTAAAAGTTAATGATAGATGCTCTCAAAAGGCACCCTCAATGCGAGGATGTGTACAAGTGTTTAGTATTTAAGTAGATCCGGATCGTGTTATTAAAGAGCCGAGTCCTAATATAAAGATTTTTGTCTTCACAAGAAGAAGAAGAAGAAGAACAACGCCAAGCGTTCTTAGAACAGCGTTTGCTACTATACGCGAGACGCTGCTAAAAAAAAAAATGTTTTCATCCCTCCACTCTCTCTCCCATAATAAATAAGTGATTTTTGTGATATTACTTTAATCATCAACCTACCGGGCATAGTGGCGTGCGCCTGTAATCCGGCTACTCTGAGGCTTGGGTTGGAGGATCGCTTGAGGACGGGGCTTTGCACTGGGTCGCGCTATGAGAGGGTGTAGGGCAGCCTGGAATCATGGCGAAACCCAATCCTTATCCCTGTGTCGTAAGAGGCGACTAGGGTTGGTCAGGAAGGGCATCCGGCGTAAAACCTGTGCCAAATCAGTCTGCGGATCATAACGGATGATCCGCTGTGGCGACCCCGAACGGGAGCAGCCGAAAGACGAACAACAACAACTTTAATCATCAACCTGTTTACTGGCTCTTTTGCATCCTTAGGAGTTTCTGCGATTGCTGGAAGAGAAGGAGAATGAAATAAACCGCATTGAAAGCACGGGCGAATCACTTCTTCAAAATAACCACCCTGGTGCGGACACCATTGAGGTAACTGTTTTCCACCAATTGGTGAAGTTCAAAAATTGCTGAAAAATTGCTTTGGTTGTTTATGCTTAAGTTTTGAGGAACTTTGAGTCTGTTTGAGATATGATTTAAGTGCATTGATCTTTTATTCGATTAATTGTGGTTCGCTCTTCTTCATCCCTGTTCTCGTATGTCAAGAATCTTCCCGAAAACATTCCAGGCAGTCTATGATTTGGGCATCTGTATGTTTCGGAAATGTTGGTTTTCTTGTTTAATTCACCACGTAATATTAAACTTTGGTAGCAGCACAGACCGATTGGCAGGGGTGGAGGTAGATTTGGGATGGGGTCATTGAGGGTGGTGGCACAAGCCACGTTATGGTGTGCGGTAAGCTATAGGTTGTCTGTACTTCCTGCTTGTCCTTCACTAGAGCTATGGAATGGTAGTGGTGACTATAAGTTATCCAAGATGTTCAAGCACTGGGTGAATTGTGAAATATTCTTTACATGATGTTTTTCTCCTTTTGTTGTTCCAATTTGTTTCACAATGTCGATTGTTTTTCATTTGTTGCTACCTCGGTGGACGGAAGTTATGTTTTCACCCCTGTCTGTCTTGTTTGTTTGTTTGTTTGTTTGTCTGTTTATGTGCAGGATATTTCAAAAAGTTGGAGACTGATTCGGATGAAATCTGGTGGGCAGGTTAGGTATGTGACAAGGATGAATTGATTTGATTTTGGTGAAGATCCGAATCCGGATCTGGATCAAAGAATCTTTCAAGTGATTTTTCACCATTGAGTGATGGGGCGAAAATTATATATAGAACAATATCTCAAAAAGTTACAGACGGATTCGGATGAAACTCGGTGGATGAGTTGATTAGGTGACAAGAACAAGCCGATTAAATTTTAGTTCAGGTCCGAATCCAGATGCGGCTTATCAGTGGGATACAAAACGTAAACTAATCAGCTTGGCAAAGGTATGCGCTCTACCGAGTGCCTTTCTCTAGTGTATCTTGTTTTCATTCCAATGTGTGTTATGTTACCATTATAATGCAATCATGACCTTTAACATTGTGATCTTTGAACAGATTGTATTTTATACTCATTCCCTGGTTCATAGCCCTTGATATTCTAAAAGTTGTTTTTCCTGAACCCCACCAGGATCATGGTTATAATATTCAAGAAAGTTATGTGCGTGATTACAGACGGTACAGCCAGATTCACGCCTCTGTACAATTTGTGATGCTCTTTAGTTTGATGCCTACTGATGTTGACGTAATAACACACAGTTATATTTGGATGTTTCTTCAGACGCCATTGAACTTTGACTGGGACAGCTCAGAGACTAGCGCAGATAAACTGCCTATCCTGCCTCTTCCGAGAGTTTAAATTTTCTCATAGAAATTGGCATTTGTCACTTTTGATTATATTGTGAGTGTGTGGAAGCATGAGTTGCGTACTTGGGCTGAAAAAGAGTCGATGATCACCATACATTAATGTAACCATCCCCGACCGAACCCTAGGCCTTCATGCAGGTTCTACAGCTGCAGTGGAGCTGGAATGTGGAACTCGTCCGATGCATAGAATCTCACCTGAAGGAAAACACTGCTTACTTCCAGGTTTGTTTCCTGATAGTGACTGTGCACGATAGACCTGTAATGTTTTACCAGGACCACTTTAATGGCCCAGGTAAATTATAAAACACAGTAGGCTGACAAAACATTTAATCATCACTCAACTCACTCTGAGCATGGGAAATGTATGCATAGGTGGTCGTGGAGGAAATGTAAGTGGTTTCCATTTACACATTAACATTTTAACAAAGTGTGCACACCATGTAATACTATGAAGATTGCTTAGGTATGATAAACTTGATAAAATGTTAAACACAGAACCTTATTGAGCACATAACAACCTGTTAAACCATTATAAATGACTGTCATACCCAGACTGAAAGCTTGTTCCGTTTATTTTGACTTTCTAATGATCAGTGCACCGTTGCTATGGTTACTTCTCCATCACATTTTATGGTGTCAACAAATTGTGCAGCTCCACCAGAGTCATGCCCCACTCCCACAGGACCGTGCCCCCACTCCCCAGTTGCCCACTAATGTGGAGTAAAATTAACACACTTGTGCTTTGTTCTCCCAGTTTTTCAAGGATGCTAAAGATGCAGAGGAAACGCTGAAGACTCAGTCCGATGGTCTCCGTTGCACTTACACATATACAAAGTCCATGAGTCTCCCACAACTTGAAAAACTTTACAATAATCTAATGGTGAGAATGTAAGGTTTCGCTCTTCCATACAGGTAGCATTTATTTTTATTGTGACAAATTAATATTGGCAAAATATCAACAATCATAATGGTTTTTCATTCTCAATGTTCAATGAAATGATGTTTTTGTTATTTTTTTGTCATTTCTGCGGAGATGGATTAGTTCTGGAGGTGGAGGTGCATTGGTTCCATCATTAAATGTTATTCACAAGGGTTCTACTGAGGCTTATGACCGAAGGAACTATAAACATTATCCTTCATTGATCTTAAAATACGACAGTAATCACCCATGTTTTAATATTTTAAATCTTCACCCCTCGTGTTTTTATTTTATAAACAACTAGAGTGGATACCTGATGCTGCCCAGGGAATTTGGGGGGGGGTGGGGGGGAATGTACCCTGCACTCCAGCTGGGTGAGCTTTTCCCGGCGGGAGTTTTAGGACATGCAGCAAATTGAAAAGCAATGGAGGGATTGGCCTCATGGTGGTCACCTTTTGCCTGCGGGGTGGCGGCAGCACAGCCTGATCCCTCATCCCAATATACACGTTATAGCACCTCTTGGTGGCCTCAAAACGGATTTCAAGTCCAACGTGTGTGAGCTGAAATCCTTGCCGAGATTCTGAAGTACATCCACCCACAATTTGGGGCCTCAAGGTGCTTCAGTCTGACTGTGAATGAGTAACGTACAAACACACAAACAAACACACAAACACTTGTAAATATTTATACCATAAGCCTCAGTGTTTTTATTTTTATAACCTTAACCCTTCGTAGTTTTATTTTTAAACCTTAATCCCTCGTATTTTTATTTTAACCTTCACCCCTAGTGTTTTTTTTATTACCTTAACTATAATTTAGTGTTTTTAGTTTTAAACCTTAATATCGCTTGTTGTTTTTTTAAACCTTATTTGTTAGGGTTAGGGTTAGGGTTAGCCTTGATATTTTAATTTTTTTAAAACCTTAACCCTTGGGGTTTTTATTTTTTTTTAACCATAACCAATTCGTGTCTTTATTTGTTAAACCATAACCCTTTGTGTTTTTATATTTTTAACTAAAACCTGAATGTTTTTTGTTTTTTTTAACCATAACCATTCGTGTCTTTATTTGTTAAACCATAACCCTTTGTGTTTTTATATTTTTAACTACAACGTGAATGTTTTAATTTTTAATCCTTAACCCTTCATGTCTTTACTTTTTAAAACCTGAAACCTCATATCAGTGTTTAAAAAAACCAACAAAATCTGTAATGATGTGTTTTTATTTTAAAAGCTGCAAACAATGCTGTTTATATATTTTTTTTAAACCAGAACCATTCGTGTGTTTATTTGTTAAACCGTAACCCTTTGTGTTTTTATATTTTTAACTATAACGTGAATGTTTGTTTTTATTTTTAATCCTTAACCCTTCATGTCTTTACTTTTTAAAACCTGAAACCTCATATCGGTGTTTAAAAAAACCAACAAAATCCGTAATGATGTGTTTTTATTTTAAAAGCTGGAAACAATGCTGTTTATATATATTTTTTTAAATCAGAACCATTCATGTGTTTATTTGTTAAACCATAACCCTTTGTGTTTTTATATTTTTAACTACAACGTGAATGTTTTAATTTTTAATCCTTAACCCTTCATGTCTTTACTTTTTAAAACCTGAAACCTCATATCAGTGTTTAAAAAAACCAACAAAATCTGTAATGATGTGTTTTTATTTTAAAAGCTGCAAACAATGCTGTTTATATATATATTTTTAAACCAGAACCATTCGTGTGTTTATTTGTTAAACCATAACCCTTTGTGTTTTTATATTTTTAACTACAACGTGAATGTTTTTATTTTTAATCCTTAACCCTTCATGTCTTTACTTTTTAAAACCTGAAACCTCATATCGGTGTTTAAAAAAACCAACAAAATCCGTAATGATGTGCTTTTATTTAAAAAGCTGTAAACAATGCTGTTTATATTTTTTTAAACCATAACCATTCGTGTTTATTTGTTAAACCATAACGCTTTGTGTTTTTATATTTTTAACTATAACGTGAATGTTTTTATTTTTAATCCTTAACCCTTCATGTCTGCACTTTTTAAAAGCTGAAACCTCATATAGGTGTTTAAAAAAAAAAAAATCCATAATGATGTGTTTTTATTTTAAAAGCTGTAAACAATGCTGTTTATATTTTTGAATCCCATTCCTTATTGTTTAAAAAAAACAACATAATTCTTTATTTTTTAACGCAAAAATTAAATGAAAACTATGGGAGAAACAAATGTACTTTGCAGTACGTCTAGGTTTTTATTTAGACTTGCTTGTTGAAACACAACACCAATACCTGGTGATGTTCCCACTCCTCTGTGGCATTCTACAGGCAGAAAGAGAAAGCCTTACACAAAAGAACAACTTGGTGTCCAACCTGATTGCACGTGCCAAGACCGTAGTCCAGCTCAAGCCCAGACACCCTGATGAAAGGCTGCAGAGTGCACTCCCGATTATAGCCCTTTGTAACTACAAAAACAACAAGGTAACCTGCACTGAAGGTTTTGAGAAGGAATATTCTTATCCAGAAAAGGTCGTTGTTTTCCAGGCAGGTTGCTCTGCAAGGATCTGCTCAATCGGAAACTTATCAATGGGTAAACCGAGTAATCAGTAATCATTACTGAGTAATCTGATATGTATTTCCTGTCATTAATGTTTATAAATTGAATATTTACAACACTCACCCTTTCCCCTCATCAACGTTTTAAAATTGATTCCATAAAACAGAACCCTGCCCCCCACCCTCTTTACCACCATAAGTTTGGAAAGTAATTAGTAAACTTACGAGTTGACATGTTGGTTACTTGGTATATGGATGCTTGGATGTGTTGTATGAGGAGGTGTTGTTCCTGTTACATTTGCTTTTGCTTTATATAGAAAGAGGAGGATTGTTTGAGGTGGAGTGGGGGAATAGGGGTAGTGCTTATTCGTGTCTGTATAATTTATGTTTAATTTCAAGGTGATTAAACCACAGGGTGTTTATAAAGTCCTTGTGCAACTTTAAACTTTAATATCTTTAGATGTACTATATGGCACTTTAATAACTTTCATGCATGCCCAGATTTTGAAGTTCCCACACCCAAAACTTGGGGCCTCTAGGTGCTATGGTTCGACCGTGAAAGGATAATGGATAAACGCACAAATGCACAAACAAACCATGCACAAACACACAAACACAAACTTGTTTTTTTTTTCTGGAGTGATCGAGGCAGCGTTCTACTAGAAACCGCCCAAGGAAAAAATTTTGTACACTCAAGATGACTGTTGAGCTTATATACATTTAATAACTGAACAATGTGTCTATCATGAATGAAAGGTACGCAGAGGAAATCAATTAGTCATGATTAATATTTGAAGTCTTTGATAAAAAAACCAAAAAAAAACAAACTCCATGTCCTTTTCGTTTTTGCCCAATTTTTCAAGGCTGAAGAGTGTGCAAATACAAGATTTATAAACAAACTGTATTTCACATGTGCATGGACATTTAATTCACGTATTATGTGAAGTGAATAAAACATACGTGTCAAGTTAATTTCGATTAAAAGCAAGTTGGTAGGAATCTAAAGCGGATTTTATTTTAATTTATTTACTTTTATCAAACATGGTAAAATGCCATTCGAGAGATTGTCAGTGACGCAATACACGAGAACATTGAGATAGTCGTTTATTTATGGCTAATGATAAGGAGGTTTCAAGCAACTTTTAACTCTGTGATTGTGGAGGCATGATATTAAAGATATAATGATCGATGCAAGAATGCCCTTTTTCTTTTATGAGCAGGAGGAGGGGAAGATGGTGTTTGGAGGGTGGTGGAGAGCAAAGATGGGGGGGAGGTTGAGATGTGAGGGGAGGGGTTGAGGTCTTCTGATGGGGGTGAGGGGAGGTGGAGCAGTTTTGGTAGAGGGAGGGTTATGGAGCTGTGGTGAGGGGGGGGATGGGGAGGGGATTGTAGCCTTAGGGTTGTGAGGGGGAAGTTGAGGACGGGTTTTTGGAGGGGGGTGGTGATTTGGGGTTTGTGAGTGGGGGGGGGGGAGTTGAGGACTAGAAGTCACATTGTACATACCGTGCATATTCTGTGGATACCTGCTCGTATTTACCTTTTCAAAGCTGTTGTTTTGTTGAAACATTTTAGCACTTCTATACAATATCGAACAACAACAAACTTATTGCACATCTCCCTATCTCTTCTCTTATTTATGTTTTTATTTTTCTGCTTCATGTGTGCTCTTGGTAGTTTTGTGTGTTACATGTGTAAAGACGGTGTATGGACAGACATGTGAGTACTCTAGAGTATGTTTTGATCCTTACAGGTGAACATCAGCCCTGGCGATCGGGGGCTCCTCAAGGACAACCTGCGGCGAATCCACTGGCACATAACAGCACCAGGTGGCCAGAACGATGATACCCTCTCTGTTATCTTCCAAATTCCAGGACCAAACAAGGATGCAATGGAGATTGCCCACCGGTAAACTCTCTGCACAGTCTGGCTTGGGTGTGCGCTCATGTAATATGTATTAGTTTTTCATTGAGTATAAACCAGACTCGGTGGCAATCGTAGAATATCGATTACAGCGTCCACTCTGGGAATCTGGGAGGTCAGCCATTTGAATCCTGGCCGTGTCATACTAAAGACTTAAAATATTGCACGTGCTGCTTCCTTGCTTGGTTTAATGGACAACCCATGTGTGTTGGCATCCATGGGGAGGAGGAAATTCCTCATTAATTGCTCCACTTAGGGCAGAGCTAAATGGTGGGGCAGATAACAGCAATTTTTGAGAGGAATCGTGCAAATTATGATACACGCATCAAATTTGGCACATTTGTTCTCCAGGGGATTCTAATCAAATATGCCCGATTGGCCATTTGAAAATCGAAATTTTGAAAAATTTGAAAAAAAAAAAACTTCAAAAAAGTCAAGATCACGAATCAATGTTGGATGCTGGCTGAGATTGGTGAATGTTTCAGAAACATCATCAAAGACGTTCCATGTCTGCCATGCAGTTTTCTTCCCTTTACCGCGGAAGGCAGACACGACATCACATCCAGTGAACGCATGGAAGTATGGGATCCCTCTAGCTTTCTCAGGCCCTATTGCAGAAACTACCTCATGGACTGGAATCCATCGTGCCTTGGCTCCTTGGCCAAAGGCAATCCACATGTTCTCAAGACCTAGTTCCTGTAAGGATGGCAGTACAGATATTGCTATGACGAGTACGTCCATGTCATTAGCCTTAATGATAATGGACTTGCTACCATCCGTCGTTGCATCCCTGGTGTGTACAAATATTCGAGTGTCAGCTTCTTCATGACAACATGGAGACACAGCATCCAGTGACTTCCTTGTGTTGCTAATGGCGTCTTCTACTTTTGTGACAATGACTGTGCTTGTCGTCTGTGCTTCACACATCTTTTCCGCAAGGAAGTGAAACAGCTCAGTCTTGTTGCTGTCATCTCGAAGAAAGCTTCTCCAGTTACTTGGGGTCTTACTGGTTCCTGTCACTCTTCTTCTGATTCCTTGCCCCCTTTTCGAACTTGCCTCGGACTTCAGACTTGACTTCTTGTACAGATCAAACACTACGTCCACCCTCTCGTACCTGGCACCATAGGATTCCACCTTTGGGATGATGTCTGCTTTAGCATAGTCATCAAATATCTTTGAAGTGCGTGGAGGTAGGGCATTCATAAGTGCTGAGCCATCAATGATGACTGCATCTCCCCTTGGTTCTCTGTCTGGGATGTTCACTTGAGCTTCAAGAATTTCAGCCAGCTGTGACTTCAATTTTTTTTGAAGTTTTCTTTTTTTTCTCAAATTTTTCAAAATTTGGATTTTCATTGGGTAGATTTGGATTGGGTAGATTTGATCAGAAAGTCCTGCAGAACAGAAATGCCAAATTTGATGCTTGTACCATCTACTACTCTAAAAAGCGATGCCAAAAGATGATGTCCCCAGTACCCAGAGTGACGTCGCTTCCCCTAAGCTCAAGAGCTGTGTTCGTCTGAAGTTAGGTCTGGTGTTGTCTCATGTACTTGCCTGCAGGTGTGTTGCTTGATTTGTAGTACAGCTCATCCATGAGCCTTAGACCTTTTAAACCAAAAAGTCTACATTGCCATGATTAAAACTATTATTATATATTTTGTCAATCATAATATGATCAATTATGCAAATGAAAGTTATTTTCTGAGATGTTTTTTTTTTTTGCCACATATCAGCATTGATCAGCAAAATCAGAGTAATCTCGACGTGTGGCAGCAGCTTGCAATCAATCTCAAGTGCATGATCTACTGGAAGTACTTGCTGCGTGATATGGAGGTCGTTCTCAGCTGGACGATAGACCAGGTAAGGACTGACTGCCTCTGAGCTTCCACCCATAGCATGGAATGGTTGTCTTTGTAGAATCAATGAGCACACAGCACAAAATGTTCTGAGGCAAATGTGGAATGGATTTCGCTCTACACCCGATTATCGTAGTTCTTCTTCTGCTCCTCCTCCTCTTCCTCTGCTACTCCTTCTCTTCCTTTTCCCTTTGTAAGGGGTGAGATCCAATGGTACCAAGCTTCTGCCCTGCCTTGACCACGATACTCCTCCACCTCCCTCTGTCCTCAGCCAACTCTCTCCACTCTCCAAACACCCTGACCTTACCGATATCCCTCCTCACACAATCTTCTCACCTCAACCGCAGTCTACCTCTTTTTCTCCTACCTCGCTCCCTCAACCTATCCACTCTCTTACCCATTCTCTCTTCCTCCATCCGTGCCAAGTGCCCAGACCATCTCAGCTGGCATTTCCCTAATCTCCCCGTCAAGCTCATCTGCACAGCAATCTCCTCCCTCAGTTCATCCATCCTCTTTCTATCCACCTTTTTCACTCCCACAATCCTTCTGATCCAGTTTCTCTTGCAGACCTGTAGCCTCTGTTGTTTTGTCTCTGTCAGTGCCACTGTCTCCAGACCATAAAGGTAGGCCAGCATTACCCATGACATCATAACCTTCCCTTTCAATTACCTTGATACCTTTCTGTCTGCCATTAATCCCTCTACCCTCCTCCATGCATTCGCACCCACCTGAATCCTCCTCTGCACCTCTGCCTCCGACTTAGTACCCCGGTACCTGTTCCCCCCAGATAGTCAAACCATTTTCCCTGGCTGATCTCCTTCCCCTCTAACCTAATATTCATTTATTTTCTCTGATGCCTGACCCACATCACCTCAGCCTACTTCATACTCAACTTCAGTCCATGCTTCCCAAAAGCCTCCTTCCATTCCCCAAGTAGCCCCTGCATCTCCCACCTACTCTCCACCACAACAGCCAGATTGTCCGTATTCATCATCTTCCCAAGAATACCCCTCATGTTTACCTTCCCGCTCACCGGCTCCATCACCATGATAAACATGACTGTGCTGAGAGCACTTCTGTGCCTCAAACCAATGTTCACACTGGACTCCTCAGAAATTCTAGGACCAACTGAAACGTTTCCCTTCGTTCCCTTCCTTGTACATCCTTTCCACCAACCTCACCTCTGCTTCTGGCACTCCCACTCATGTCAGTGTCACCATCACCATTTCCCTCGGGACATTGTCGTAGGTTTTCTCCAGGTCCACAAATCTCAATGCCATTTCACCTTGCACCTCCAACCTCTTCTTCACCAGGTGTCTCAGCATGAACATCCCATCCATCATCCCCCTACCCGTTCTCAACCCCTGCTGTCCATCTCCGATTTCCATTTCCGTACTCTTCCTTATCCTCCCGTCCAGAATCCTCTCCAGCACCTTCATGACATTACTAAAGAGCGCAATGCCCCTGTGTTTCCCCGGATCTTGAACATCGCCATTCCCCTTCCATATCGGCACAATTAACCCTGTCCTCCACTCCTCCAGAACTGAACCCTCTCTCGTACATGTATTCAACAGCCTCTTCGTCCAACTGACTCCAACTTAACCCACTGCAATTTTCAATTCTGCACACACCTCATCAATGCCTGGCACTCTTCCCTTCTTCATCCTCTTCAATGCCATCCGCACCTCCTCCTCTGTGATCTCCACCAACTCCACCCTTCCCTTGACATAACACGGTAGCTCCAGCTCACTGCCATCCCCTCCTCAGTTCAACAGCTCACCAAATTATCTTCCCACACCTTCAATACTGCCTGCCTCTCTGTGTGGTAACCGCCCCCATTCTGAATCACCACCCAACTTCATATCCTTACCATTCTCATCCCTGTCACAAGCCAATTTATATATCAGCTTCCTCCCACCATCCTCTTCCAACTTGTTGTACACCTCCCCTTCCATATCATTCCTCCCCTTATCCACAGCTCTCTTTGCTGCTTTCTTCTTCTGTACATACAGGTGCAGCAACCCGGCATCTGGCTGCCTCCCCCTATCCTTGATCTTCTTGATCTATTCCAAACCTCTTTCTTTTCACCAACTGCCTTCACTGCTTCCTCCATCCACCATACCCGGTTTCTCTCCATTGACGATGCACCCTTTCCTGACGTCCTTCCACACAAAACTTCTGCAGTTCCCCTAAACACCTCTCCATACTTCTTTCACTCCTTCAAACCTTCCACTTCATCGCTAAGTTGCTTATACCTAGCCCTCAAACTCTCCTTGTACTCAATGACGATGTTCCCCGACTCTTCCCCCGCCTAATAACCTTCCGACCCCTGCTCCTAACCTCCCTCCTTTTCTTCTTCCATACCACAAACACCACAGGTTTGTCCTGGGTGGTAACATGCTCTCCCGCCACTGCCTTACAGTCCTTAACCCTCCACAGCTGTCGCTTCCTTACCACCACCAAATCCACTTCTGTTCTATGTTGTCTATTCCTATAGGTAATCTTGTGACTTTCCCTCTTTTGAAAGAATGAATCCCCCGCAATGCACAGCATCATTTCCATCTCAACCATTCCCATCATCCTCTCCAGTGTGTCCCTGAATGTCTGCTTCTCCACCCCAGTCCTTACTGTTGGAGGCCCCTATATTAACATACCACAAATGACCATTTGCCTCTATCACCAACCATGCCATAACTATCCATCCCTCCCATCTTTCCACTCTGACCACCTGCTTGCTGATCTCTTATGACAGTATTATTCCCACGCCATTACTCCTTCCATTCCCATCCACATGCAACAGCTTGGACCCTCCCACCAGCCTTCTCACCCTGTCTCCTTTCCATCCGGTCTCCTGCGCACACAACACTTCCAAACTCCTTCTCTGCATCATCTCCACCATCTCAACCCCTCTTTCCCCCCATTGATCCCACATTCAAACTACCTAGTCGGACCTCGCTTCTGAACAGCTGCCTGCCTGACAGAGGTCAGCGTCTTGATTAATTTGGGACTTCAGGTCAGCAATCAGCAGCGCTGCCCAGGCTGACCTGCTGGACCTACTACACTAGCCAGCTGTCCCCAACATGTGCACACACACACACACACACACACACGCAATCCTCTTCGACTCCCTCGCGCAATCCTCATCTCCATCGTGCAATCCTCCTTGTTCAGAATCTTTGCTAAGCCTCAGTCTCAGTCCGTCAGTTCCCTGCTATGCAGGGCTGACCCATGAAGGCAAACAAAGCCGAGCCCACAGGCACAAGGACGAAACGCAGCCTGATCCGCCAAACCACTCCACCTCATGGCGTGTTGAGCCGAGTCAACAGTCCCAAGGGCGAAACTCAGCCCGATCCACAAACCACTCCACCCCACCGCGTGTTGACCCGAGTCCACAGGCCCAATCCTGATTTGATTATTTCCAATTGATAATGAGTGAATATGAATGCGTGAGTAATTTCCTTGAGGAGATAATTTTGTTTTAATTTCGACATCTTGAACGTTGCTTATTGGTTCAACACGAGAAGATGAAATGTGTGATGTTACTGCAATGTCTGGACTTGTTCTTTGCAGCGGTTGTCCAGCCAGGAGTACAGCCGTCTCATGAACGACCTTGAGAATAACTACGAGGAGTTCATCAGGATGAGCCAGGATGCACAGGTCCTTGATTCAGATGAGATGGTGAAGCTTCGTCAGGACTACAACACAACTGTGAAACATTTTGAGAATGTTTCGGAGGCCTGGGAGGGACAAAGGGTCATCTCTGTTGGAAACACAGGAAGTGTCAGTAGCAGCAGTGGTGGTGGTGGACCAGCGCCCATAAATGACATGCCTGTGAAAATACAAATTACACCTCCTCTCAACAGCAGTACGTATAAGTATGGAATGGGATGTTGGGGGGGGAGGAGGGGGATGGGTGAGAGTGGTGGGGAGGGTTTTGTTCACTGATGTCGTGTTCGTCGGAATGGAATTTGTCTGTAACATATGATGTGGGTAGAACTGATTGTTTTGCTGATGATGTAGAATGTAGAATGTGCAATGTAGAATCAGGAAAGGAAACATGTGTGGTAGCAGCTTTTCCCAGTAGGTTTTATGAAGCATTGTGGGTGAGGGGGGAGGGAGAGGGTGGGGTTTGGAGTTGTCACCGGTACCCTGAATAAGTTCCAAATTCCTGCTCAAATCAGCTCCAGTGGAATGTTACACATTGCCAGGTTCTGTGAAAGATCTGGACCAAATCACTTGCTCTGAGTGCTCTGAGCTGCCGTCTTCATACCGATAACAATAGACATTGCATAAGAATAAATATTTACCCTCGCTGAAGGATTCGTAGAGGGTATTTCGTTAGGGTCCGTTTGTTTCTCTGTTTGTCTGTTTGTTTGTCTGTTTGTCTGTCTGTGTGTGTTTGTTTGTTTGTCTGTCTGTGTCTGTTTGTTTGTTTGTCCGCACAGAACTTTCGTGATTTTCTCCGCAACCGCTTGTCAGATTGAGCCAAAATTTTCACCATCGGTGGGACTACTCATGAAGAATGCTTTAATGATAATTATGATGTTATAGGTCACATGGTGTGGCAGCCATATTGGAAAAACAGAAAAAAATTGGACCTCTGTATCTCTGAAACCGCACCAAGAAAACAATTGAAACTTGGCACATAGCAAGTACTCCTCATGGGGAATGTGTAATTTTTTTTTTCATAATGTCATCGTTGCCCTCGTTATGACGTCATAATTGCATATGTAGAATGCTACATCCAATCGGTATGAAAATTTTTGAGGGTCATCTAGGGATAAAATGGTCCACAGAAAAAAAATTCATGATGTCATCGGCCACGTGATTCGGCAGCCATATTGTTTAAAAAACAAAACATTTAAAAACCTTCTTTTCTGAAGTGGCTGAACAGATCGATGCAAAACTTTACAAGCATTACTGCCTTTCCATGAGGAACAAAAGGTTCACACATATATACGATGTCATTGGTCACATGGTTTAGCAGCCATATTGGATTTACCCTAAAACCTATAAAAAAATCTTCTTCAGAAGGCTGAACAAATCGAAGGGAAACTTCACACAAGTGTTCCCCAAGTCATGGGTGCACAAGTGGCACATAGCAAGTACTCCTCATGGGGAATGAGTGTGGTAATTTTATGACGTCATGGATGCTTGCCTTCATTATGACGTCATCATTGCATATGTGGAACGCTACATCCGATCAGTATAAAAAATTTTGAGGGTCATCTCGGGATAAAATGTTCCACCCAAGTTTTTTGATGACGTCATTGGTCACGTGATTCGGCAGCCATATTGTTTTTTGGGGGTTTTTTAACCTTCAAAAATCTTTCTCTCTGAAATGGCTGAAAAGATCGAGGTGAAACTGTACACACATGACCATCTATCCATGAGAACAAAAGTCACACATATGTCACATGGTTTGGCAGCCATATTTGACGTACCTGAAAACCTATAAAAAATACACCACTCAAAAGAAGTCCTGGTGAGGGTTTGCAATCTCTGATTGCTCTTTTTCTTGTTAATGTTTCAAGTGCAGAATTGTTTGGTCAAAATAATGACGTGGAATGTATGATAATTTGTCTCAATAAACCCACTTTATTACCCTGTTGTGCATTTATTTGCTGTGTCAGGCCCGGTGGACGCAAGATGCCTGAACTCCATGTCGGTTCGCCTCGGAGATTCCGAAGACCGCCTCCTCCAGCTCATCCAGACGCAGCTGCGCAGTGGAGACCCAATTCTCGAAAGCGAGACCAGGCTGGAAGAAGTGCAGGTGTGTAAGGAAGGTTTAGACACTGCAGTCACATCTTACATGTGTTGTTGTTGTTGTTGTTGTTGTTGTTGTTTTCTTGTTTACTTGATCGAATTGCTCATTAATAAAGAAGTAACATTAAATAGTGATGACAATGTGTACACTGATTTGGTGAACGATGCACCAAATTGTGCAAACAATTCTCTTAACCCACCCCAAAACTTGTGCTTTACACTCTCAAAGCTTAACTTAGGCATGTGGTTTACTAATGGTTGTAAAAGTTTAAAACAATTGGGTTTTACCATCAGAGAGGTAGCCACATGAAGAGAGGAAATTGTAACAGTAATATAATCATACGAGTTCCCTTGCAGGGAATTTTTACACAGGATGAGGCCAATTAGGCGATCAAGCCTGCACACTGATTTCTAACATATGGTTGTAAACTTTATCTGTTTTCTATCCTTTTTAAATGCTGAGCTTCAAGCAAGGAAGCAGTCAGTACCGTTTTTAATGTCTTTGGTAAAACTCAGTTGGGGTGTGAACTGTTGACCTCCCACACTCAAGGTGGATGTTCTAACCATTACACCAGCAAGGCTCGTGTTGGCCTTGCTAGTTGCTAGTTGACAGATTTATTTCGATAGAATGGCTTGGATGTACCATTCCAATTCTATAACCGGTTTTCATTGCATCCATTATGCTCACATTGCACGATTCATATTGTTGTTTGAATACCAATGGGACAGAAGCATTTGTGGGCAAAGTGTTTAATCGTTTGCATGCTGTTGAGCTTCTGATTGGATGAAGTTTATTTTCTTATTAACCACAAAAGCCTGCCAGTCAAGTTTTGTGTTTTGCTCTGCATTGTTTCAGGCTCAGGCAGGTTCATAGACAAACAGACCAAGTGGGGAACGCCAGGGAGACAAATATATTGCACATGCGTGGTAGAAACGAAAGGGGTGGGGAAGGGGGGGGCATGTGTGGGCAGCTGGGTTGGGTGTATGAGAAAGCATGAGAGGATGACGGGCAGCGCTCATTGTTTCTGTTTGCAGAGAAAATTGGATAATCATCCAAGGAAGGGATCCTGAATACCATTAGAACATGGAAAGTAAACTTTGGTGCCAGACACTTTCGGAAACTCGAGAGATGTTCGCAGAGATTGCCGTGACCTTTTTTCCATTGATGAGGTTAAAGGAAGCAACCGATCCATGGTGGAATTATCAGGGAATCCAAAATGGTGAATAGAATTGAAAGAGTTGGAGAAAAGATAATATCTGAGGTTTTCTGCAATGATAGATCCAATCACTTTTCCTTGTGATGGGAAGAAATCTGACTGTTCTTGTAGCTTGGATATGAGACTTGGAACCCCTCTTGTGAGTCCGGGTGATGTTTATAACATTCCAAAATGAAGGCAGGAGGCCATATGCGAAAGATCTTTTTAGAAGAGAGTGTGTGTGTGTGTGTGTGTGTGTGTGTGTGTGTGTGTGTGTGTGTGTGTGTGTGTGTGTGTGTGTGTGTGTGTGTGTGTGTGTGTGTGTGTGTGTGTGTGTGTGTGTGTGTGTGTGTGTTAATAGGAATCACAAGGACAGCAGACAATGGACGAATCCATGTCGGATTTGGGATTTGAACATGTTGTTGGCATCGTGAACCGTCTGTTCTAATGGGAACACAAAATGGGCCAAACCAATTTTACTGGCTATTTGAAAGATATTATTAGCAAATGGACAAATGAATACAATACATGTGTGTGAATCTGGATCCCGGAATCACGAGGCAAGTGTTCGGATCCGGACCGAACGTGAGTAATCCCAGATTTGTGTCATTGGTCAGTCATGCGACCGGTTGTACACACGTGCTTTGTGCAGGTTCAATGCCGAGAGTTGACGGACTTGAAGGATCAGGTGGAGGTTTTGGAAAGAGACTCTGTGGGACTACCACAAGACTCTTGGAGACTCTTAGCCAAGCTCTCTGAGAAAAGTCGTCGGCTTGTTGACCTCAGCCACACAGCACGAGATGAGTAAGTACAATCAAATGAGTATCCCAAGTTTTCCAAGGACTATGTCGTTCTTTCATTGCCTTCTGGAGCAATTGTCTCTATTTTCTCGACTTAGTTTTTAACCAAATACCGAAAAGTTCTTTGATGGGAGAGCATCTCAATGCCAGTATTATGAAAATTGGTTGTGCTCATTCTGAAGACATTAATAATAATTGAAGGATGTACAGGTGGGGGAGGGGGAGTGAAAAAGTTTTTCTTTCTAACAATTCTATTGATATCAGGAAACTCACCTGGAATGTGGCTATCTGGAAAGTCCATCGATAGGACTTGGTGCAGGACATTCACAAGGAACCTGGATGCAAGAGTTGGCCATTTGGCCCATCGAGCTTGCACTGTATTCTTTTGTGCTTCACGAAAGAAACCGTTGAACTTGTGCCGACGATGTCATCAACTGACTTATTGGAGTCGAACGTTCAAACATATATGAATTCTATATTCTGTATTTATTTCCGATACATTATACACTCTTGATATGTTCTTGGTAAAGCACAATAACCAAACTACGTAGATCGAGAGAGTGGCTCTTTAACGTGATTGTGTTTTCACTTCTAATCGCGTGTCACACGTGTGGATGTGGCTTTAAAATTTTGAGGTCTTCATCATCCCTTCATTCCCAATGTTTTCATCCAGCTTAAAAATCGTCGATCAGCTCGTCTCCAGTGTCTCAGAGTCTGACAATATGTTGAGGAGCTACGAGGTGCGGGTAGCGGAGGAGAACACAGCACCCAGCTCGTTGGAAGGAGTCCATGCCCATAACATGTTGCTTAAGGTTTGTGTCAAATGGACTTGTCAATTTGAATCACAAATCGATGCCATCCGAGCATTTCCAAGCACCATTCGACGGTGAAACCCCCTCTTCATTCTGTCCAGCAATGGCGGAGCGAGCTTGAGCAGAAGGATCGGCTATTCCGGGCAATGCAAGACGAGCTTGTGCAGGCAAGCTCTGTGAGTGAACGACTGAACCAGCAGCACAACTTGCATTACCCTGATGTGCGGCCTTATGGCGACCGCACGCATTCACTCAACGAGCGGCGCAAAAGTCTCTTCACACAGATCAATTCCAGGTAATCTCTCCCTGGGTAAATTGCTCAGGCCGGTGGTGTAAAAAGTTTGATTTTCCAAATGAAATTCTGTAATAAAAAATATTTCAATTTTTTTATTTAATAATCTAATCTGTTTGGGGAGGGGGGGGGATGTAGCACAAGCATGATGGGCCAAATGGCCTCCTCCTGCATCTAGTTTCCTTTCTCATATACATTTCTAAGGTAAAAATGTTCAGAAAGGGTACTTTTATATCGTGATCAATGACAAATCCAAGACTTTTGGTTACTTTTACGACATTGAAGTGACAGCTGAGCAGGTGTGCTTCCTGGGCCTGTGGAGGATGACTTCACCTGGAATGGTTAAAAATGGACAGGTCTGTGAATGAGAGTTTAAACATCATTGTGATTGAGGTCATTGACACAAGACTTCAACAATTTCCATCCACCACTCACGGAGCGTCCGTTAGTAATACAAGGTCTTCGTCATAATCGCTTTATAACGTCGCGAAAATCAAAACCATGAGTGTCTATGGTATTGTCTTCCTTCAGTTGTATTTCTCTTGAGAGTGTTTTTGGTTTACCTTGCCTTCTTGTTTTAATAAGTTATTTAACATTATTCAACAGACTAGACAGTGATAGGACCCGGGGCCATAACCTGAGAGTAAAGAGGAGAAGAGTTAAGACGGTAGCAAGGCAGGGGACTTTTTCTCAAAGAGTAGTTAATGCATGGAATGGTCTCCCTGGAAAGGTCGTGGTAGCAGAAAAAGTAGATAAGTTTAAATTAGGATTAGATAGGTACCTGTAAGTTATGGAGATAGAGGGGTATAGGGATGTTGATGAGACTTTTAGGTAGTTTGAGCATTGATGGGTGATTATGTACATATATGCGGAGTGCTGTTGGTGGGGGTCTTGTCAAGGGGGGTTGTGTGGTTTGATGTGTGTTTTTAACCAAGCTCATGCCCCCCCTCTCCCTTGTGGGGAAGAAAAGGGGGAAAAAAGAACAAAAACAAATAAACAAACAAACAAAAAATCATTTCATTAATTAAAAACTTTTTTTGCATTTTCTTCCTTGGATCTTGTGTAGATGGGTTGTTTTGGTGTTCGCGCAGGCATGATGGGCTGAATGGCCTCCACCTGCGTTGGATTTACTTGTTATCCTTGTAACAAGGCCACACAGCACTTTCATATCAAAGATATACCCAGTCCATCATTTAAATACTGTTAAATTTTTTAATGATGTCAACTTTGATACTTGGGACCACCCTTTTATTACACCTCCAATCCTCTCCCCCCCTGCCCCTCCCCATGTTCCAGAAATGCTTCCCCTATATTTTCACCTCTACTCAACCCTCACTCTGACCCCACATCCATGTTCCACATATGCCTCCCCTCGATTCTTCCCTCACTCTGATCACCAACCCCCCCCCCCCCACTTCCAACATATTTGCCTTCTTTCTGCACTTCCTTCCCCTCCTTTCGCTGTCCAATCAAACCTCCCCCTCCCCAATTTTCTTAATTTTTTTCCCCATTTTTCCCAAAAATTTGGCACCTCTTCACTCACCACATGATACATAGATTGCCCCTTTATAAACCAGGCCAAATTTTGTCTTTGTGTTATCAGCAAAACAAAACCACATCGAGAGGTAATAACCACCTTCTGCTCCCTTGCTTCCAGTTGCTACTCTCTCTGTTTATGATTTAAAAAATATTGACTCCATCAAAAGGGTCTCTCACACACTTGGTTTTATCAGGTTTTATCACACACTTGTAGCACATGCAGAACGTGCCACAGCTTACCTTCATGTGGTTTGTTCTACTTCTGTAATTGGCTGGTATATAGAAGCATAATGTATTGTGGCTCACTTTGACATCTGAACGAAGCAAATGTCAATGTGCATCGGTTGGTCATTTAGTTTATGTCTGGTGCTCTTAAAAAAAAAAATCCATCAAAATTATATTAATTTTTGTTTTGTCCACATTTTTCCCTCAAATTTATTTGATTAAACTGATGCATACTCACTAACTGAAACTTCTCTCGACCAGAGTTAAGGAGCTGGGAGATCTAAGCCGCCTGCTGAAGCCATACAGGGACAGTTTCCAGGTATTGGACCGCTGGCTTAACGAGGCCACCGGGAGGCAAAGGCAAATTCAGGACCTGTATGTGAAGGACAGCCGTACTCTAAGCGATCAACTTAACCAGCAGCAGGTGAGTCGATCCACACTGCACAACAAGTATCCATGATCTGATTGGCGACCATTAAGTTGGCGATCAGTGGTAAATGGCTCAACTTTGCTTGTCGTTTTGCCATAGATTTTGCTCCATGAGGTTGAAAGCCACAAATCGAAAGTAGATCAGTGTCGAGAGTTCTCTGAAAAGTGCTCCAACATAGTGCAGGTAAAGTATTTTGATTTGATACAAAAAAAAAAGTTTTGGTTCTTGTTCATCTTGTGTGTTTGAACTTTTTTGCGGAGATGGTCAACCGAAAACCATAGAGGGTATTCATGAAAAGTTGTGTTCCAAAAGATGTTTTATCAGCTGGAGGATTTGAGAGAGCTTGAGGGACTAACTGTAAAGACTTGGCCTATTGAGTGCTTTGGACAAATTGCTCATTACATGTTTTGTTTGTTGTAGTTGTTTGTTGTTGTCGTAGTTGAAGTCACAGCAGTTGTAACGTCATGGTATATCTGTTGTTGCTAATTAATAATGGGGTTGCGTGGGGACGGAGGGAAGAGATGGTGGGTCGAGCGAGGCCAGAGAGATATAAGACCGAGTCCACCAACCTGTCTGTGTGGTGAGCGAGAAGTACATCCAGGGACTAGGCCCCCTGCTAGAAGATGTCAATCATCTGAAAAGACTTCGACTTGATTGCCACCACGATAGCGATATGGCAGTTAGTGAAGATGATAATTTAAATGAAGTGCTCTGGCGTTGACGGATAACGATCGATGATTGTTGGATAATTGAGGAGACTTTAGTGCATTCTTGTGAATTCTTGTTGATGTTAAATGCAAAGAACCACAAGTGGTTTTTATCACATATTTGCATTTCAGGATTATGAGAAGGGCCTTGCTAGTTACCGTTTATGGGTGGAGAAGTTCCACAGCACATCCATTGTGCCACACAAGCAAACGTCGCTGTCTGAAATCGTCACAGAGGAGGTGAGATTAGTGCGATACAATAAGGGCTCAAGCTCTGAAAACGTTCCCCAGACATGGAGGTAGAGAACTGGCTTTGGAAACCGATTCCACTGCTCTTCTGGAACCTGAGCATTGGGAACTCATCTTGTAATCCGACACAAAATGTCACTAGGTCATCAGCGCCTTTGTGTAAATGAAGGAGAGTTCTTAAATTGTGTGAATTGTTCGAGGTCTTTTAACAACAGGCACAGTGTCAGTATGCCTGGTGTTGGCTTCATGGGTAGGGAGGTGGGCTTAGGATGCAAGGATCCTGGGTTCAAATCCTACTCAGCTGTTGAATTAATACCAGGTGGGGTTGACTCTCCCTGTCATCCTTCCGAGGTTGGCAAATTGAGTGCCACTATGCTGGTATCCTGTGTCGGAGTATCGACCCACCCAGGATTGTGCCCAATAGCCAAGGAGACTGCTGAGGCAGCACCAACGCTCTGCACAGAGTATGGTCCCAATGGATGGATGTGTCACATCCCATGAGTGTCGGTGTGATTTAAACACCAGCAGTGAAGCAGTGGCAATAAAATCAATTCAGGTTTTTCACTTTAGAATGTTTACATTAGGTAGACGAAACCTTAAGAGTACACGGAAATCTCCAACATGACAATAAGTACCTTTTTGCATCTGACGTTGCTTGGTGTGTGTCCACGAACTAGTACATGGATATTCAACAACGTTACAATGCACTGATGGCGATGACAAGCAAGCAACTTCGTCACATCAATGATATGTCAGGGAAGATAGGAGAGGAGGAGGTGAGACCTTTTGCTTTGGATGAATGAATTTGTGTACAATGTGTTGTTTGTTTGTTTGTTTGTTTGTTTGCTTATAGTGATAACTGAGCGTGCAAGCAACGTACTAATTGGGCACGCATCTGCAATACCACACTGATTAAGCATGTCTGGTTTACAGTTCTTGAGGGATGTTCGGAAATTGGAGGACCTTCTGAACAAACAGAAGGACACCATGCACCGCAGTTATTCTTGTGACCGAATATCCAAGTTGCCACGTATTGAGGCTGCTGTGCGAGATATGCCGGTAAGCGATCCGATTTCATGGTCACATGGTTCTGTGCAAGTCTCCACAATGACGTCACTCACTCACAATGAAAGAAAGTTTGTTTTGAGAGGACGTGTGTGATTGTCATCTTTATTCTCCAGTCATTTAAAGATTAATTCTTACCCATTTCCTCTCTTGGAATCAGCCCGCGACTATTTTGTGGTGGAGCTGTTTGATTTTGAAAGATGTTGTATTCATTGTATGACCAATGATTGGGATCTCCATACACAATGCTGCAGATGGTACAGAAAGACATCCTGCAGTACCAGATGCCAGTTCGTGAAGTCATGAGTAAAGCATCCAATATCGATCAGAAGATGCATGCTGACCGGTATGACTGTTTTGAGCCACACCAGATGGTTGCTTGTCTGTAATAACATTGGTCAACATATACCAACTAAACGGTGAAAATTGCAAGCTGTGAGGTTTTCCTGGCTCGGACCTTGATTGTCCATCAAACCAAGAAAATGGAACTCAAATTACAGGACTTCCGTGCCCTGCACAGGCTTTCTTGTAGCTAATATAAGAGAACCTTATCCATTTATCCATCAATCCCACCCATCTGTCCACCCATCCCACCCATTTTGCAGACTGCAGCAGCTCTATGACAATGTCTTGTCACTTTGGAAGGATCAACAAGCCGATGCCAATAGTCTACAGTGGTGGATCCGTTTGCAGGAGAACATCAACACTGTGCGAGCATGGACCCCTACTTCGGTGAGCAACACTAATAGACTGATGCATTAGCGAAGTAGCGGAGAGATGAGTGATCTATCCAGGGTGACGTGTTGGAAATGTATGCTCATGGGCAAAAGTAATTTATGTTGTTAATGCCAAGGCTGTATTTATGTCAACATGGTGACACAACCACTGTATAAGATTTATTTTAAGAAGTCGATGTACGTACAACTGTGCTTCAGTTCCTGATTTGTTGGTGTGTTGATCGATTGGCAGTTTGGGAAGCTGAGCTCCGACCAGCAACGTGAGACAATGCGCAATTTGGACTCGAACTACGAAGCTTTACAGAAGAACATGTATGGAGCCAAAGTGCTAGGTATTGAAGACCGTGCTAAATCTGACACCGATGTTAGATTTTGTCGCCAGCACTACCGCGACCTGCTGACAAAGATGGAGAAAGGTGATCTTTTTCATTCACGTTTCTCAAAATCAGCTTCAAAAATGTATCTTTAACCAGTACCCTCTTTTTGTAAAATTGAGAATTATAAATTGATAAACCAAAATCAGTAATGCAATCAAGAGTGTCATGGTAGCATGTTAACTACAACCATCGACAAATCTAACTCAACGATCCCAAGTTCCTCAAAGGTCTTCGCTATTGATGATCAGATTAACCAAGGAAATTCGAATGTTGAAATATGTTTTAGACTTGTGTTAAAAGCCTGGTGTTGGCTTAATGGTTAAGGTGGCTGACTTGAGATCTTAGTGTCCTGAGTTTGAGCCCCCTGTTTTACCGTTAACGTAACACCAGGTGGGTTGATTCAGCCTGTCATCCTTGACAAAATGAGTAGCAGAATACCAGCTGGAAAGAAAGAGCCATTTTTAAATAACCTACATCGGAGTGGCGACCCATCCAGTATTGTGCACACTAGGCAAGGGGAAAACTGCTTTGGCATCCCTATGCATCTGAAGTTCTTCTTCCTTCTTTGTTTTGCCATCTCCAGGAAAGCAGGAAGAGACAATGTGCCAGCATTATCTTGATCGATTACGGGCAATGGAACCTCAGCTGGACAAGTATCGGGAGCAGACCCTGCACCACCTGCACACACCACTCACGTCCAATCCATCCATGGATGCTCAGCAGCGTGTAATGAGTCAGGAGGTGAGCTTCTGTCCAAGTGTTGTGGCCCAGTGTGGTTGTACTTTGTGAGAAGAGGTAGAATTAAACATTGAAGGCACAGGAGAGCTTGCACTTCAACAAACAGACAAAGTTAACTGGTCAGTGTGTGTGTGTGTGTGTGTGTGTGTGTGTGTGTGTGTGTGTGTGTGTGTGTGTGTGTGTGTGTGTGTGTGTGTGTGTGTGTGTGTGTGTGTGTGTGAGAGCTAGGTATAGATGATTAACAGGACGGCCAACCTGATGCCGTCGATGCATAATTTTGTTCATTTACCAAAGTGTAATAAGTGTGATAATGGCATTTTTGACAATGGTTGATCTCTATGCAAGTGCCAGCAGATGGCTCGGTGAGCAGCTCGTGTAGGTTTTCATCCAATGAGAAGCTTGTGTTTTAATCAGCCAAAGATAGTGCTTTTTGTTCGACACTTCCAGCATGGATGTAAAACAGGTTTGATTTTGTGTACCATTTGTCATCTTGCATCAGCTGACAACCAAAAACCCCTGATGGATTGCGACGAGTGAATGGACTTTGAACCTTGCGGGAGTGCCTCCTGTGATCATGGCAGGTTTAGTGATTTGTTTAGTGGACGTCTGAAATTGGAAAGACGATCCTGTGCATCATAATCAACAGAGAAATCATTACTGACTCTTCGACAAAGAACATCTTCGTGACGTGAAAATACACAAATCTTGTGCCAGCTATTGTTTACCTAAGAGCGAGATATATCAGGCAGACTTACATGAGGGAGACACCATATCTGGTTTGAATGCTCAGAGTAAGTTTAAAATTAACTTTTAAAATGATAATATTTAACTGCCTGACAAAGAAAATCATGCCAGTTGTCCTGTGACCACTTCTAAATCCAAGTTAACTCTCAGGAACAAAAGCCTCAACGATGTGCTGGATAAAGGGATTTCAGAAATATTCTGCCCAGGATCTTCTAAGCGGTCACAAGAAGCGACATCCCCGTGTGTTTGTCACATACAGACTTGGAACCCTTCTGTTTGAGCAGGTGGACGATGGACGCATCTTTGAGGTCTTGTGGGATCACACCAAGACACCACATCTCTCTGGAAAGCTCTATTATTGCAACAGCCAAGTGTTCACCTCCAGCCTTGTAGATCTCAGCGGTGATGACATCAGATCCAGGGGCTTTCCCATTGGAGAGAACCTTTGTAGCCTTGGTTTCGAGCAGTGTTGGTTCTTCAGCCAGTACCTCCTTGATTAGCAGTTGACTTAGTTGCCCCAGCTGCATCCTGATCGATGCTGGATCCATGATTAAGCAAGTTTTTAAAGTGCTGTGCCGAGCGATTTAGTATTTGTGCCTTGACAGTCAGTAGAGTTTCACCATCCTCACTTTGGGCTGTGAACCATTGCACCGAGGAAAACACACAGTCTTAAGGGCACTGCAGAATTTAATTTCCTTTTTTTTTGTAAGCATGGCTGTAAGGCCTGTCTATGATGGCACTTAAGTACTGTTCTTCTCAAAGAGCTCATTTCACCATGTTCTGTGACAGTTGCATTATTTCATTACCTTCAAATGAAATTATTTTGTGTGCACGTACATATTTACAATGGAATTCGAGCTTAAGTTTCCCATATATTTCTGGCTGAGCACACAAACCAACAGGTGGTGATATTTTGGCTATATACATACCTGCAAACACGCGCAATAGCTGTATTATAGTAAAATAGTTTTGGATTTCATGGGCTTTATTACTCCACCATTTGTCGCACGCAATCCTCAGTTTCCGTTGAAGCTCGCTGTGCTTGGAAGAGTATGCAGCTTGTTTTGATGCAGATATGCCTGGTGTTGGCTTAATGGTTAGAATGGCAGGCTTTGGATCCTAGGGTCCTGAGTTCAAATCCCGTTCAGCTGTTGAATTAATACCAGGTGGGGTTAACTCGGCCTGTCATCCTTCCGATGTCGGCAAAATGAGTGCCAGTATTCTGCTATACTGTGTCGGAGTGGTGACACATCCAGGATTGTGCCGAATCGCCAAGGAGACTGCTGAGGCAGCACCAACGCTCTGCACAGAGTATGGTCCCAATCTCCTCTCTCTCTCTCCTTTGATGCAGATGATAGATCATGTCGGTGAGCTCCGTGAAGGGTGTTTGTCATGAAAAAGCTGTTTTATCTCCCCACCGTTCTCGTGAAACCAGTCTTAGTGACGTCTGGTCGTCTGACATATGGTCCTGAATGAGGCAGAGTAAACAGCTTATTTGAAGCACTTCCAGTCTTCTTCAATGTTACCTGTTGTAAAATCGACAGTATCAAGATGTTCTTCAACTGCTTTGCTGAGTCGATCTTCCATTCCAGCATTGTTCAGGAGGACAATGTTAAGTTGTACTGGTGGTTTGCGACATTTTGGTCTATGTGGTGCACTGATGACAAGATCATGCGTAGCTCTGATGAGATGGTGATCCATCAACCAATCGGCTCCCCTCGTAGATCTGGTGAACTTAACATCCTTCACATCTGACTGGTGCACCAGGATGTAGTCAATAAGGTGCTAGTACTTGGAGCAAGTGTGCATCCAGGAGGTCTTGTGCATGGGTTGAAGACGAAAGAGAGTATTCTTGATGGTAAGCCGGTGTTCTGCACATTTCCAAAGGAGTGGCATCCCATTGCTGTTGCATTTCCCAAAGCTGTGTTTGCCAATGACACCATTCCAAGACTGGTAGCTGGCAACTACAGTACATGAGCGTTGAAGTCACCCATGACTAGGAGTTTGTCATTCCTTGGTATTGCTGAGATGACTTGCTCTAGGTCTTCATAGAACTCATCATGGTTGGTCGTTGTTGGTGCATCGGCACTCATGATGGTTCAGTAGTGCTTCCCAGTTAAAAACTACTCTCATGTATAGTACATCAGCCTGTCGTTTACTCCATTCGGAAGGCTTTTGAGTTTTGGCACCATGTTAGATTTCACAACAAAGCCAACTCCAGCTTCTCCATGCGTCTTCTTTGGGCCTTCCTTGCCAGAAGAAGGTGTAACCAGTGCAAACTTCAGTATGCTGATGTTCATCTGGAAGACGAGTTTCACTTCGGGTGACTGTGTCAATGTTGTAACACCGAAGCTCCCTGCCACCAAGAGCAGTTGCTCTCTCAGGTCTGTTGCTTGTCTTGTGATCCAGTAGTGCGCGTACATTCCAAGTGCCTACTGCCATGCATACTTTGGTTTTCTTTTTGTTGTTTTGACCGCAAGTATGGGTTACCCATCAGCCGCAGTCAGGTAGTGTTTGGGGCATCTTTTCTTCAACCACCTCAACAGGCTATGGTGGTGAGCAGTGTGATCCTAGAGAGAGCTGCTCAGTTGTCACATGACGCTGCTCAACACGCACTACTGCCTGGATCTAGTGGGAGAACGACCCATGGTCATGTGACCGCCAATGTTCAGTTATGCAACTAACGTTCAGCTTTGATTGTGTCCTCACATGCTGCCTCCGCTACACTCCCATGACCACAGAACTTTAGGGTGGTGTGAAAAAAATGGAAAAGCACCTGTGCGTGAGTTGGATTAAAGTGAGGATGATTTATGTTGAGTCTTCCTCACTCTCTTGGCTTTCTCCATCTGGCTCCCTCGGTAATAAATAGTCAAGACGTCATTGATGAAGTTAACTGCAGTGGTTGTTCCTGAGTACCTGATGCACCCATACCTGGACCTAAGTGACCACGAGCTTTGCTATTACGCCTTTCTAGCCAGGTACTTCAGCATATCTTCCCAAGCTGCCTCATCCGCCATGATAGACTTCTGTACATGGAGGAGATGGGCATCTCTCCTCCACCTTCAACCCTGGGCAGGGACCCATACAGGTGCTAACACTCCCGGTCAAAGTGAACCTGAAGCTCATGGAAAACAGGGTCAATCATGTCACTGTGCAGTCATGGTCGCGTCTTCCCACTACTTGCATAATTTGCAAGATAGTGGGGGGTCGGGAGGGTAGGTTTGGTGGTTTTGTGGTGCCTTGGACTCGCCAGGTGATGTTTGCATCATTGGGTATTTGAAGCTTTTTATAAGGATAACCATTCCACCAGTTAACCCACTTACCCTCAGCAAACATTATTGGAAATACCATCTGGCCCAGTGGCCTTGCTTACTTTAGTCTAAGCAAATACACGATGGACCTCATACATATTCACTGCAACACTCTCATCTGTGTCCTGAATCTTCTCCTTCAATATTCCCACAATAGAATCAATCTCAAGTTTTAAACGATGAACATCATATTTACAATGAAAATCATTCAGATCATCAACAGCCTTTAGTGGGGTTGGGCATACAACCATACTTTTTTTGAAAGGAGTGTTTTTTTATGACCAAATTTCATGCTCATCACGAATCCGTTGAACATTTTGAAATAGGATGATGTCTTAGGTTGGTAAAATGCAAAAATTCAAAATGGCCTCCAAATTTACTCACTTTTCAGGTAAAATTTGATAATTATGGCTTACTAGGGCATGTAATATTAGGGTTGGGCACACATCGACTTTTTCTCTGTTGTCCCGTTAAAAGGAGTGTTTTTTATGGCCATGTCTTACTTTTATGTCTTGCTTAGATATCATCCAAGGTCAAAAATTTCAACGGATTCGTGATTAGCGTGAAAAATGGCCATAAAAACACTCCTTTCAACGGGACAACACAGAAAAAGTCGATGTGTGCCCAACCCTACCATAACCCTAGGAGGAGTAGCATTTGGCACGAAGGCACCTCCAGCTCTCGCATATTATTGAATTTTGCACTAATTGACCTTTGACCCCTGACCTTAGCGAAATCGGTCAATATATCCTGAGGCACAGTTGTAGTACTCATTGAGTACCATGAACCTGCAAAGTTTCATTCGTATCGATGCATTCACCTGGTCGCGAGGGGGCCTTCAATTTTTGCCAATTTTCGCGCATACCCTAATTGTTGGGGGCGCTGCAGGTAAAGTATTCCATATATCACAAAAAACGGAATATATTTGATAGAGCATTATCTGTAGATCATTCGTGCCAAATTTCATAACCCTACGTGGGATAATGGCTTTCGGAATTGATTTCGCATGAACGGTACCGATTTTGAAGGTTTTTCGGTTGTTGCTAGGGAACCAAAGCATCCCTAGCAACCATCACACTCTACAAAGCACGAGGTCATAAGATGTACCTACCACCCGAGTTTGGTTAAAATCCGCCCACATTTATTACCAATTATGCTGATGACAATCGAACAAACAGACAGAATTACTGACAAGCAGGGTCACCTATTTCGGCGACCCAGCATGGGGGCAAGAAGCATACATGGCAAGCAAGAGAATGAAGTGGTGAGATAAAGGGGAAGGGATAGTGGGAATGAAATTGAGTGACATCAAAGTAAGAGAGGTGGGTTAGAGGAGGGTTAATGTTTTTTGAAAAATATTGCTTTTATGGATGGAAGATGATAATATGAGGTGGTGGTTTGTTGGCCCACCTGAAGCCCTGGAGGGAAGGGTAGGATTCAACTGACACAGGAAAGTGGTTCCCCAAGTGGGATAAAAAAAAACAAAAACGAATAAAATAGTGGTGGTGAGCAGTGAGGCTGGATGTTAGAGAGTTAAGGGGAGGGTTCCTCATAGAATGAGTGCATCCTGGAGGAGCTCATGAGCATCAGAAAAAGCACAGGGCCCCAAGACTTGAGAGGATGGTAGAAAATGGAGAGGCGAACCACAACCTATTTGTGATGAGAGAGCAGCAGAGTCGTGTTTCTGGTTCTTTTGGTTTTTTTTAGAGATGCTAATGATTTCGAGAACTTTGGATCACATAGCTTGCCAAGAGACAAGTACAAAGTGGACAGTAGTTTGGTTGCAGTTGTGGGGAATTCTGCTAATGCCAAACATTCATGTTAAGTAATTCTTTCTTTGTGATGCTTTTTGATGACAGAGAATACAACGCGAGTTGGTAGGCCTAAAGGAAACGACGGAAGCGATGAACCAGGAGTGTGGACAGCTGCTCTGCCAGCTGAGCGAATCACCGCTACAGACTGATCTTCAAACCAACTTGAATGCCGTTACAAGGCGATTGGACAACCTGCACGGCTTGTCCACTGGCACCGTGGATGAGTAAGCTATTTTGAGAGGGACAGTTGGGTGCATGACTGTCGTTGTCGATTTAAGGAGGCAATGAGGTTTAAGCAATCGTCGGGATCGCTTATCGTAACGTTACAGCATCGATGGGTGTGAATGCAGCGCATCTTGCATTTTTGAGATTTGCTGAATTGAGAGAATTGGAAACTTGGCACTTGAACTCCTTTACCCTTTCCACCGACGCTGTTGTAGAAGTACAACCTGTTTTCAGAGAAATACAATCAAATCAGAATCAAACTTCCTGATGACAAAATTAGACATGAATGTTGTTCATCAGGTCCTGTCTATGTCCTTTCCTTTGTCCACAGCTTAAAGGCCCTTGAAGCCATGTTGCAGAAATTTGAGGAAGTGGACAACATGGTGAAGAAATATGAGTCTCGCTTGGTGGAAAGCAGTGCCATACCGGGCCGCGAGGACGAGGCTGCCATGGCGAGGAGGAACCTTAAAGTAACTTGTCCTCATCTTCATTTTTTTTATTCCTTATCATCTGTACATCATATCGTGCTTGGTTATTCTTGCGAGATTGTTTAACGTGATACTCATTCAAAAACATGATGTGTAAATAATACATCTGTGTTCATATTGAAGCATTCGTCATCTACACATGCAGTATATAAATGTCATTCTCTTTCTCTTTCTTTTTCTCTCTTTTTCTCTCTTTTTCTCTCCTCTCCCCCCCCCCCCAAAAAAAAACAAAACAAAAAACGGAGGGGTCTGTTGTCAGAGCCTGTCATCATGTGTGAGGCATTTCTAGTGGGAAAAGGAAAATCTGGATGAGCTGGGGCCAAGGGGGGGCGAGGGGCGACGTGGGGAGGGGAAAGGTTGGGGGGTGGGGTTGGGGTAAAGCGCTCGATGTAAATTTGTCTTCCTTTTCTTCTTCTCATCCAAAAGGGAGCGGCCTGTTGAACTGGGAAAAATAACCAGAGGGAGCCAGGGACATAATGTGAGGGAAACATTTCTAGCAGCAAGGGACGTGCAGCCAGGGTTATGGGTGGGGGGATGGGATGAAGGGTGAGGGGGGAGGGGATGTGAGAGGAGTTGGAAGCTACAAACTCCAAACGTTGGGTGTATATAGATACAACTTTGTGAGGGAAGTAACATGGGCTCTGTGGCCATGACCTCAGGGGCTGTTTTGATTCTGCAAATTGATGCCAAAGTGACGAATATAGCAATTTTTTTGCAAACAGGATGACCAATTGGTCCGTCAGCGAAGCGACGGGTAGGCTCCGCTGGTAATTTATAATGGTTTTCTCAATACAGAAAGACATTTCATTAAAATATATAATATGGATCTAAATTCCAGACTCCTCATCCTCTCTCGCGTCACCTCCATAAACATTCATTGGCCATACCTCGTAAAGATATGTCTGCATATTACGTACACAAGAATAGAAGTTTTTTTTCCCCACTCGTCCCCTTTTCCTCCATTCTCTGACCAAACTCCCTCCCCCTCAACCAACCCCCTCCCCCATCCTATTTTCTATCATACGTACATGTGACCCATAAGTTGATGTTCCAAACAGCCATTGATTCTTGCTCATACTTTAATGCAGCAATGGCAGGGTGACCTGTATCAGTGCAAGACTCTGCAGGGTACGATCGACGATGCAATTCAACGAGCATGTGTGGCCAGCGAGCGCCTCAAACGTTCGCACAATGAAAACGATGTCAACGTGGAAGCCTACCAGGTGTGGAGTATTCCCCTAACCCACACGTCGCTTCGGTCAAGTCACGTAACTTTATTCTTTTAAAATGTTTTCTGGAGTTTGTTCGAATTTATTTCCCAATGAACTTTAACTGTTGCTTATGTAACACAACAACCTTGGATGGAAGGAGGATGAATGGAGGTGGTGGTGAACAGCCATCTTGAAGCCCTGGGTGTAAGACCAAAAAGAGGATGTTGGAAGACAGAGAGCCACCTGTCTGTGTGCAATACGAGAGTAACAGGCCTAGAGACTCAGCTTCAGCATGGGAGATACCAATGATATTGAGGGCCTTGGTTTCCACAGAATCAAGGAGGAAAAGGTGTGAGGCAGGGGCACCAGCCCAAGGGGAGCGCTGTACTCCATGGAGCTGCATTTGAAGGTTTTTATGTTAGAAGTTCGGATTTGCTCAGGAAGGACTTTGCATGAAAGAGGATACCCTGTCGATGATTTGTTTTGCGGCCAACTTTGATATGACGTGGTTGTGAGATGATGAGATGATATGAGAAAGAGGTTGTGCAAGAGTAACAGAGCAGGTTTTTAGGACATGGACACAGATGCCGTGTCAGCCATTTGCAGAATCAGAGTTGAGTATCGCCATAAACCTCTTTACCTTCTGAGATGCAAAAGACACAGTGTCCAGGAACAGTTTGGTGCGACTGGGTAGGGGTGGGTGCAGAGAGTGAGGGGTTAGGGACGCAAGGTTTGGAAGCAAACACAGCATTGAGACATTCAGCCTTTTTTGTGTACAAAGTCGAGGCTCATAGAGGAACTAGAACATAGAATGGATCAGGACATAACAGAGGAAAAGGAACAGTAAAAAAAGAGAGGGGAGAAGCACACCAAGAGCAGGGTTGAGGGACAAAATAATGGGAGACTTACACAAACAAGGGATGTGGGGAAGAATGAGGGGTAAGGGAGGATGCACAGGGTGATCAAGATGGATACAGAAGCAAACTCTCAGGAAGAGAAAACTGGAAATTTGGAATGAGGTGGGCTTTGCGGTAATGTGTGCATAAAAGATTATGGTTTTGGATTGGGGATAATCAGAGATGATACTGAACAAGCTGTCTTGAACACCTGGAGGGAAGTATGAGATTGAAGAAAATGTGGAAGTTGGTTCCACAGGCAGGAAAAAAAAAAGAGGAACAAATGAGACGCGATGAGCAATTATTCTGGATTTTGAGAATTTCACCAAAAAAGGGTTACTGGTGGACCACATGCACCCTACAGAAACCTGGGGGGGGCAGGGATAAAGCATGGGAAGAGCAGAGGGTACAGGACCAGAAAGGAGGTGGTTTAGAAGACGGCAAAACCTCCGACCTGTCTGCGATGTCAAAATGATAGGCCCGTAGACTCAGCTTCATCACGAGAGACTCCAATGATCTCGAAGGTCTTCGTTTCCATGATTTCAGGCTGAGCAAAGTGTGAGGCAGGGGAGCCATCCCAGAAGGGAGAGCAGGTCCATCAAGCTGTGGATAAAGGCCTTGTCGGTAGACAAAAGTTGAGATGTGCCAATGATAGACTTTGCACGACGGAGGATACCTAGTTTGTGACCAACTTTGGATGCCAACTTAGATATGTGGTTTTCTAAAGAAAGATGATGGCTGATAGTGCGGCTGAAAAAAAGTTTGAGTGACTGAAATGTTTGAGCGAATGCTCTTCTTCAAGAGGATTGTTAGGAAAGTAGACGGCACCATTTACCATACGGTCTTTTCAGAGAGATAGAGTTTGGTCAGGATTGAAAGACATATTCCAAGTGTTTGACCAGCTCGTGATTCCTTCAAGGTCTGAAGAGAAGGAAGAGGCCGCTGACTGCCTATCTAAAGGATGAGGAATGTTATGGCGGAAGGTGGAGGCCTTCTTCCAAACAAGACCATGGTGCCATTTGCAGTTGAGGGAAGTGATGGAGAGGGGGGGGGGGTATACTCCAGAGACAGACTTAACAAGGAATCCCCATGTTTTTGAGGAATGAAATAGGTTTGAATGTTCAGTCTTAAGGCTGACCAGATGTTGTTTCCTGGGTCTCCTAAGAGTAGACACACTTGTTGCCTGCATGATGGAGTGATATGAGGTTTCCTTCGGCCTGATTTTTCCCTTCAGGAAGAGAAGACAAGTTGTCTCACCGTAGGATTCAGTGTACCTTGGTCAGGAGGAATGGTGTGATAAGTGAACATGAGAGGGATGGACCTGTGCATAAGGGAGAGCAGGTTTCTGTGGAAGAATTCCCAGACTGAATTTATATCAGGGGCAGGAGATTTAGGAGACCAGTGCTAAAGTGGGACGGCTGCTTGCAGTTCCTGCCAGTCGGCCTGCATGAACTGTCAGACTCACTGGTGCTGGGGCAGCTCTCTGACAATATCAATAAAGATGCTTACTCTCTCAAGAATATGATTAGACTTACAAATTGGAGGAGTGCAAGAACAGGAGGTGTTAGCAGAACGTGAGATTCCTTCAAATGCGTCATGTGGTCTTATTCTTCGCTATTGAAATGTTGTAGATTGCTTTCAGTCAAGTTCGAACCTCTTTGGTGTGTGTGTGTGTGTGTGTGTGTATGTGTGTGTGTGTGTGTGTGTGTGTGTGTGTGTGTGTGTGTGTGTGTGTGTGTGTGTGTTTTTAGGGCAAAGTGAAAGAGCTGGGAGAACGCAGGAAAAGGGTTCAAAACAATGTTGATAGCAGGTAAGGTGAGCGTCGTGGCGTACCTTGTAAAGCATTGGATCACAGTTGAACTGCCTCGATCATCATCATGCATTGTATATTAGCCACATGTTGGTGCAGAGGGGTGTACATATCTTTGAGTTGTAGTTTGTTTATGGTGCTTAATCATTGTGTTTATCGTGCCTGTGTTCGGGCACGATAAACACAATTTTAGCTTTAATTGTAGCTCTTTCGAGACTGCGTGTGCCTCGTAATCCCATTATTTGCCGCAACAGTGTTTGGGGGTTTAATTGACGTCTCTGTCGGATTAAATTGCTAATTATTGTTCTGATTTTAAACCCTTGTGGTGCCAGACTGCACCAAAGCATGGGCGCTTGCCCGTCGGTACATGAGTAAATGTGACTGCTCGGTTTAATCCCCCAGACTATTAACTCCTGTAAGTAATCCCAGTATCCCATGGAGGTTTAATCCCAACTAGTTCATCACTAAGATTGCAGTGAAGCACTCTCCATTGGGTGCGGTCCACATGACAATTCCTATTTTTTATGCCTCCCCCCGACGAAGTCGCCGAAGGCTCTATGTTTTTGGGTTGTCCGTCCATCCGTCAGTGATAGATGTCCGTTACCGCGATAACTTAAGAACGACTGAAGGAATCTAAGCCAAACTTGGTACAAACAAGCATGTATAATGATACAAAGATGAACTGATTAAATTTTGGTGTCAAAAGGTCAAAAGTCAGAGATCATGTGAGCTAACAATTCTGTCACCGTGCTAACCTGTGAACCAGTGATTGGATTTTGACCAAACTTGATACAAGTATGTGTCATGGTGTAAAGATGAATTGATTCGATTTTGGCATCAGGAGGTCAGAGGTCATGTCATAAAAAAAAAAATGTGATGCTTGAGAACAGCTGAAGGGATTGAAATCAAACTTGGTACAAGTATGTGTAATGATGTAATAATGTGGGCGGAAGCATATCCGCCGACGTCGTGACTCAGAGTCCCGTTCTAATTTATACTTATTACAGCTGCTGCCACTTTCATAATGTTCAGAACTGTATCTTCTTCTTTTGTGAACCTTTATCACCTGTGATGATAAAAAAAATTGTGCCGATTGATTTTTCAGGCCATACTGTTGTTTGTGCGACAGACTAGGAGAGCTGGAGGGTCTGGAGAGGTGCCTGCAGAACTGTGACAAGCAGCACAACGGAATGAGTCGCTGGCTGGGAGATGCCGAGGTTCGGTGCGAGCGACTCAAGTCGGAGCGGCTAGAGGACAAACAGGTGGTCAGCCAGCTGCAGGGACAGCTTAAGGTGTGTGCACTTGAGAAAATTGCCAGATTGCTGTCGCGAGGCAATTCATGTTTTTGGTTTTTTTTCATTTCACAGACAGTAGTTGTGTTTTTTTTATAATTCAAGAGGAGTTGATTTTTGTGTGCCTTTTGTCCATATGAAGCACTTTTATTATTGTTATTATTATTATTGTTATTATTATTATTATTAGAGACACCTGCTACTGAGGGAGTGGCAATAGGGGGGGTGGGGGGGCAGATTTATTTTGTGTTGTACAACTTCCGAGAGTTTCATTAATTTTATTAGTGATAACATCTACTTTTCAAGTTATTGTGTACAGCGGCGCAGGAGTGCATTAGCAGGTACAATAAATAATTCATCCACTTCTTATAATTCCCCACTTTAACATAAAAGTAAAAATCTAATTTGGAGGTGGGCATCCCAAACTAGTATAGTACTCCCACGCACATCCAGAGTACAAAAAATACTTTTTCAACTTATTTCATACAGCGGCCTAGGAGTGCATAAAAATACAGAGCAGAGCACGTATGTAAATTGGCCAGGTAGCTTTCGATTCCATAATGTTTTCATAGAAAGATCACATCTGCTCCTGGAGTCTCCGAGAAAGTCCAAGGTCCTTGTTCCCGAAACCTCATTCCCTGGGCCCGGCCGCCAACGGGGCAAAACGGACCACCTCGTGTAACATATCCGTGGGATGCAGGAGACATGAAAAGCCAACCGGAAAATAGCCAGGGATCCCTCCTGGTGTAAAACGACATGGGGTCCGCAAAATTTTCCCTTTAACTTCAAGTCTCATGTAGCAATCCCGCCAAGGAGTATCAGGCCGTCTTTTGCTACCTTGAAGCCAGAGGCATGCCACTCTTCCTTGGAAATGAATGTAAGGGGCAGCATCTTCTTCCAAAAAAGCGTTGCTTTGTCCATATCAAAAGTATCTGGGGACGATAAACTTCCACAAGTGCTTTAAACTTCGACATAAATTCAGCTGCCGCCTGCTCTTTCCCGATTTCAGGTTTCCCAGTTCTGAGAATGTTGTTTTAAATCGTTGCGGTGTTGTGATCAATTGAACCACCCTCGACTGGTCATAAACATCTTCTGGTAGATCCCTCACCTTCCTGCTCTTTTGCTTCGTCATATAAACTCAGCGCTTTAACCATAATTAGTGCTTGGCTTAAAGGCATTGTGTGCTGATTCATATCCTCGATGTAGATGCTTTAATCTTGTCTTTTTTTCTGAACAATTGGCCTCACAGATGACTTCCATAAGCCAAATTCACACCCAACAGCAGTGGCACCAACACCCGATTCCATCCGCATGAACGCTTTCATCACTCCAAACTGATACTTTTTCTTGACACTTTCGGCATATTGTAATTCCCAAAACTTTTTACACGATTACCAATGGTGGCGCACAGAGCAGGAAGCCAAAACAAGGCGTGTGCTGATTGGTTGTGAGCGATGTCAACACCAGCGGTCATATATATATATATATATATATATATATATATATATATATATTTATATATATATATATATATATATATATATATATATATATATATATATATATATATATATATATATATATATAGATATATATTCAACGCAGTGTGTTTAAACTTGTAACTTTTCACTCCCTTTCTGAATAATTTTGTTTTAGGTGATGAAAAATTGAATACTTTAATTCGTGCTAAAATGAATCCACACAAAGCGGGGTCCACACAGTGCGGGGTATTACATATATTGATTGCTTAAGTCAATGGGATGTGGATATAGCACTGTCATGATGGGTCAAATGACCTCTTGTACTTATTTCCTTGTCGAACATCACCTTGCACATCATCCTGCCTGTACATGCATTTAATGGTATTGTTACGGCTGTGGAAATTCGCATTACACCATGAAGGGCCCATAGGTGAGATATCTCTAAGTACATGTGTAGTTAGCCCCCAAACCCGTTGTTTAGAGGGAATTTATGTGATTCATTCGGGCTGCGACGCTTTGAGTTAGGCGTTTTTCTGTTCTATTTTTATTTTGAATCAACCGCCATAACCATCAAACCACCACCAAAAACCCTCCACCACCCTCACCTCTCTCCTTCTACGGCCATTCCCGCACCACCTGTGAACACTGAGCGTCGGGCTGTCCTGGGCTCATTCAGCGAAACGCACCGAGCCGCGAGTGCAAATAGCGGCCTTTCCGAGGTAAAATTTGGATCAAGAATGCTACACACCCACTTCTGATCGGTCCAATCAGCAAGCGCGGAGCGGTTTGGCCCCACCTCCAGGCACGTCCATGTGAAATTGAAATATGCAAATTCTAGGATCAGGGGAGGTTCACGCCCCTTTTCCTCTGTCCAATCGGCGAGCGTGGCTCTGCCCCCAAGCTCATCCTGGTCCAGAAATTTGCATATGGGTTCTCCTGCCGGCCTATAAAGCGCCGGGCAGAAAAAGAGAGTGTTTTGAAGAGAGTCAGTTTGGAAGAGCGGCGGAGTGTGGCAGAGAGTTTTGGCAGTCAAGTCGGGTTGGAGAGTGAAGTGGAGTCGGGAGGCAAAGGCGTCAAGTTGGTTTCTGCAGTCGGCTGAAGAGAATTGTGGGAGGAGGCCAAGGAGCTCGGATCCGAGGCAGGGAAGACGGCGGTCGGCGACGAGGTCGCGGTGGGATCGCTCATCGCGGGACCCAAGCCAGCCAACCATTCTCCTCCCCCAGGGCATCAACAATTTCCCCCTTTCCCCCGCGCTGAGATAGTGCAAAAAGGGGGCCCCGTTCCCACCCCACTCCAAGCGGTGCCAACGAAACCCGCGAAGGAGCACGAAGTCAGGGCACCGCCGGGCAGCCACACTTGCGGCTCGTCACGAGGATGCATGTAGGACCCACCCAGTCTCGCGGACCTGACCGCTCCTTCAGGTCCTGCACACACATTGGCCTACGGGCCGGTCTGCCCTCTTGCCTATGAGGGTGGCTTCTTTCCTTTGCTTTTGAATAAATGTGTGTCGGCGCTGTCGGTGAAGTAAAACTGTATAAGTGTTGCCATGTGTTTGCGTATTCGGTCGTAGCTCTGCATTGTTGTTTTTGTTTTAAATTGATATATGTGCATTCTGGCTGTTTGACTGTATATGTGTGCTTTTCGTGGGCTGGGTAATAAATGTGCATTATGTTGAATTGTTCCCCGTTTCGCTGCGTCCTTTCCTTCGTTTGAATCTCCATCTTGCTTCACGTAAAGGGTTCATAGTGGGCTTAATACGCCCGATAATTAATCTGAACTGTTGAGGTCGACGATAACACGGCTTGGTTATCCGGATAGTACAGAACGGGCCACCCAAGCGGCTCGTGTCCGGAGTCGACCTGCGGCGAGGTACGATCGCCCGGTCTACCATCCGCGTGGGTACTTCGGTAGATCGAGTTTGGCGAACAACCCAATCCTACGCGGGTGGCCGATTGGCACGATTGTGGTGAGGTCGAAAGGCCCACCCGTGACTGGCTCCGGGCGATAGTTCCCGGAGGGTCACGACTGAATTGTCCGTCCGGTGGGTGACGTGCCGCGATTCGAGTCACGTGGCCGGTCGCACGCCGGCGGGCGCGAATTCGCAACAGTATTTTTATGCTCCATTTCATTCTGCTTCAAACGTATGAAGGAACATTTCAATTTAATTATATGATGGAATGCAAATCTGATATTGTGTTTCATAATATGTGGAAGCGACGGCATTCGAGACCATTTTGTGCCTCCATCACCCACAGAACCTCTCATCGGAGATCAGGTTGAAACAGCCGCAGATGGACGAGATGCAGAAGGTGTCAGAGGCTTGCTGCTCATCCATCAAGGTGATACTGCACCCAAACAGATTTCCATTTTTGTTTTGAATCAACACATCCAAATTTGTTGAAATGGAGATGAAAATTTATCTTGATGACCACATTCTACGAGGTGTTCATTTCGTGATCTGAAACTACTTGTTGTCGGTTCAGGTGTTGATGTGAAGTGTTGTAAATGTGTAATACATGTGGACACATATTGACAGGATATAGCCGTGCTTATGGCCAAAAAAGGCTTAAAACTTGCCTTACTTATGACTGATAACGTTGATGTCAGAGTACGTACGAGCGTATGGAATTGAGAGACGAGCAAAGACTCTCTGTCACAATCCCCGGCACAACTGTCATGATTTGAGGCTGCAAGTTGATTGGCTGGGTGTGTATAAGGGAAACCAGGTAAACGGGTTCTTTCAGTCTCATTGGGACATGTTCAGCCCATTGATTAGAAAAACATATTTTTATGCATTAACCACCAATTACTAACTGTATGCTTGGCTTTATACAGAAGGGTAACAGTACACTGTGCTGTATATGAATTGCTAACTGTACGCTAATGGCCAATTCTGGTTCTCTCATTGGATGAAATGGCCAATTCCGGTGCTGTGGTCGAATCCAATGTCCAATACTGATGGTGTTCTCTCTCTTTTATTTTTATTTTTTGCTCTCTCGATTGCATTAGGGTTAGGAAAATTAAAAGTCAAATATAAATTATTTGGTGACTTTATTTTTCATTTCGCATCTTTTTATCACCCTATGATATGGTTCCTCAGCTATCTCGTTTCTGCAGGACTATGAACAACTGTTGAAGAAGTTTGCAGATGAGGTATCGAAGCAAGGCAAGCCCTTGTTTGCACGGGTACCTTCACAATCTCCAGCCGATGACATTCGAAAAGAGGTGAAAACATATCTACCTCCTCCTCCTCCTCCTCCTCTCCCTCCCCCCTCATCACCCACCTATCCCAGCTTCCCTTCACTATCCTTCTCCCCTCCTCAATATGTTGTATTTTATATCATACAAGCATTGCTTGTCCTTCTCATGATTATAGTATGGTTTGTTTAATTTTTTTGTGTTGTAGTCCAAAACTCATGTCGAAGCTTGAACATATCATCACATTTAGGATTAGGACCTTGGGACATGTCATACTCTTTGTGCCTCATTTTCAGACCAGGGAGTTGAAGAACCGATATGATGCACTTCAAGGCAACGCTGAACAGCTCAATAAATCGCTATTGGATGCTCAACAGAAGCTGAAAGATGATGAGGTGAGTAACTATCACAATTATGTCATGTTGACACACAGGAAGAGATGCTCGAGTACATGGGGAAAAAAAGTTTGGAAATTAAGGTAAACGAGGTCTGGGGAAGGAGGAAATTGTTCAATTGAATAAATATTTTGTTTAAACTCCAGTGTGTTTCAGCAATCCTGTGTGCTATCGTTACATGTTCAATATCATGCACTCGATACAGAGGTAGAGGTCGAGAGCAGAACTGTCCAAAGGTTTGTACTTGGACCTAGAACGGCACTCGGTAAAGTGCATACCTCCGCCAGGCTGAACACTTTACGGTTCGTAACCCACTGATAGGCTGGATCCGCTTCCAGATCTTCACTGAAATCTAATCAATTCATCCTTGGCACACACCCAACTGGTTCATCAAATTTCGTTTGAATCTGTCCATAACCTTTTGATATATCATGCTCATAGACAGACAGATAGACAGACGAGGAGGAGTAGCATTTAGCACGAAGGAACCTCCAACTCTCGCATATTATAGATTTTTGCACTAATTGACCTTTGACCCCTGACCTAAGCGAAATCGGTCAATATGTCCTGAGGCAAAGTTGTAGTACTCATTGAGTACCATGAACCTGCAAAGTTTCATTCGTATCGATGCACTCACCCGGTCGCTAGGAGGCCTTTAATTTTCGCCAATTTTCGCGCATACCCCATTTGTAGGGGGCGCTGCGGGTAAAGTATTCCATATATCACAAAAAACCGGAATATATTTGATAGAGCATCGCCTTTAGATCATTCGTGCCAAATTTCATAACCCTACGTGGGATAATGGCTTTCGGAATTGATTTCGCGTGAACAGTACCGATTTTGAAGGTTTTTCGGTTGTTGTTAGGGAACCAAAGCGTCCCTAGCAACCATCACAATTTCCAAAGCACCAGGTCATAAGATGTACCTACCACCCGAGTTTGGTCAAAATCTGCCCACGTTTACTACCAATTATGCTGATGACAAACGAACAAACATCCAAACAAACAGACAGAATTACTGACAATAAGGGTCACCTATTTCGGCGACCCAACAAACGGATGAAAACATAACCTCCCTCCACCTTCAGTGGCAGAGGTAATGAATGAGTTATGGAGGAGGTAAACGAATGAACATTCTTCTCCACCCTATTGTTTGTCCAAGTCTCCCTCTATTTTTGTCCTTCAACTCCACTGTTGGTGTCCCCGTCCCTTCTCTCTGCTGTTATTTTTGTTCTGTTGCGTCCTGATCCCTTTGATGTTCGAGCTCGTCCACAAGCCTTGACTCTGCATTCAAAAAAAATAAGTTACCATATTGGTGGATATCCTGCATGCATTGCACATGTTTGGAATGTTGGTTCCATTAATTTTGATATGTTGTGGAGCATGTTTCCCATTTTCTGTGTTCCCAGTTCATGCGAATGGCCTGCGAGCTGGAAAAGCATTTGCACGACACGGAGGACGCATTGAATTCGCGATTCTCCGCTGACAGCACCACATCCTCTGCGCGACTGCGGAGTCTTCTGGGAGAGCTGCAGGTGACTAGGAATGGCTTTGCTGAGAAGATTACGCGTGCCTACAATGTGTCTTATGATAAAAGTGTTCTACAATAACTCAGGTGTGACAGACCAAAGAAGAGGAGGCCGTTTGGGCCAGCTCACCTGAGTTGTTTCCCATTCCACTTCCCTGTAAGGTTATGAAAAAGTAAAATTAAAACATTTACACCTTCCAAAGTTTGTACAGTTCACATGGAATGGTTGACGACAAACCCAGAGAGGAAATGCAGTTATGTATGTAGTGTTACCTGTTATTGCAGCAATTGTAATAATTATTTCTCCCTTAGGTGTTTTTTTTTTTGTTTTTTTTTCAAAAACCCTCGTATTTAAATATATTTTGTTCCATATCGTTAGTTATCACCAATGGTATTATTTTACAGACTTGATTTCTGCTTGCATTTAATGAACTAGGAGGATTTCTGCTGACAAATCCATGGGAGATTCCATTGCACGTTTTCTGTTGGTAGAGTTGTGTCCACAGCATCAACCCAAACTCATACTATTTTAAAAGGTGCCACGTGAAGCCACAATGTAGGACACACTAGCGAGTGATGTGTGTCACTACACACACCCTCTTGTGTATCACAGGTAGTCACTTACACACACCCTCGTGTGCGCCGCACCTTTTCACTACGCACACCCTCTTGTGCATCGCACCTGGTCGCGATGCACGCCCTCTTGTGTGTTACACCTGGTCGCGATGCTCGCCCTCTTGTGTGTTACACCTGGTCGCGATGCTCGCCCTCTTGTGCATCGCACCTGGTCGCGATGCACGCCCTCTTGTGCGTCGCACCTTTTCACTACACACACCCTCTTGTGCGTCGCACCTGGTCACGATGCACACCCTCTTGTGTGTTACACCTGGTCACGATGCACGCCCTCTTGTGTGTTACACCTGGTTGCTATGCATACCCTCTTGTGTGTTACACCTGGGTCAATATGGTTGTTTTGTACAGAATTTGCAGCAGAAACTTGTGACGTACAATGTACGCATCGGACAGCTCGGTGCCAAGGCTAAAACGGCTGAACACAGGAACGCGCTGCATGGGTAAGGTCTACGTGTGTGTGTGTGTGTGTGTGTGTGTGTGTGTGTGTGTGTGTGTGTGTGTGTGTGTGTGTGTGTGTGTGTGTGTGTGTGTGTGTGTGTGTGTGTGTGTGTGTGTGTGTGTGCCAACCTTTGCTGAATTTCCTGGTTATATTGCTCTTCCTGTTCAAAGGTTATGTCTACTGCATGAGCTAAAGTCCTCCAATTGAAAGCCATGAAAATCCTGACAAGTCACATATTGTGACTATTTATCGGATACATGTTCTCGCGATTGCCAATGTGTGGATCTGGAAATGAACGTTCAGTGAAATGTACTTTATGCATCAATCATAACATGATGTTTTGTTTGAGCAACCAAAGTCCTGCTCAGATAAACCCACGTCGGAATGTGATCTGCAGGTTGAAGCAACAATACGACAAGCTCGCTCAACAAAGCGAGGAGAGCACGGGCTTCCTGCAGAACCTGCTTGCTTTGCAGGACCTTGAGAGCAAGACGTGCATCATCCGAACGTGGACATTGGACACGGTGTGTATCGTGCCTTTTGCCTCGTCACTTTGGGTGTTTGTCAGCCTCAGTGTGGGAAGACCATGCACGCAATTCTCCCAGTCATAGTGTCAGCACATCTCGAGCTGTGCTGTATGACTGTCGGACATTACGAAGGCCACGCGACGCATGCTGTAAATCCTCGTATCTCTCACCCGTTTCCTCCTAGTTCAAAGCGTTGCCGTCGGGTGAAGCGAAGCGGACTGTGGGAGAAATGGACAAAAGTTATCGGAATCTCCTTGAAGCAGCAGGACCAGGAGGTCGAGGTTTGTCGCAGACAGCAAAAAGTCAGGCAGAGAGCGAAGTGACGTTCTGCCAACAACATTACCGCACCCTGCTGAACGAGCTCGACAAAGGTGAGATGTTTTGAGAGCACACCTCACAGGTGTAACGACTTGTAATTATATAAATTCTCAAACATTTGTGTCCGTTCACAAACTCTCTTGGATGCAAATCGATTTGTATATTCTTTCATTTGGCCAAGTCTCTTTGTCTCTGGATTCAATCTCTGACCTGACCATGTCTTTATAATTCTCACACTTAGATTAAAAAAATAATTTTTTTTTTCTCTTTTTCATTCATGCTTTGTTGTTATTATTTCTTTCCTTCTTTATGATCGATGTGAAGCTCCTTTAATGAGCTCAAATTAAGGAATGAATAAAGGAATTAAGTGCTTCCCACTCTATTTCAGATGCATTTGATTGAGAGAAACGAATAAGAGATTTCCAGGTCGTCAAAAACCCAATTATATTGATTGTCTTTATGTTCCTTTTGCAGTTTCTCAATGTCACAAGCTCGAACAGGACTGCCTGACATCCCTGTCATCTGTGCGCCAACGCTGCGACGAATTTGAAGATCGTATCTCACAGAAAGTGCACACCTTGCTTGGGCCAAGTGCCGTGGCAGAAAATGGGCAGCGTATCGCGCAGGTCCAGGTACTCTCAGTCCTATTACTTGTTCAGAATGCAGTATATCTTTTTCTTCGGTTGTAACTCTCAGACAGTGCGGGGGCATGTGAGCCGGGAGGACGTGTGCCATGTGGGGAGAGGGCACAGGTGCCACTGCCGCGTGTGCGCGTGTGCGTGTGTGTGTGTGTGTGTGTGTGTGTGTGTTTGTGTGTTTGTGTGTGTGTGTGTTTGTGTGTGTGTGTTTGTGTGTTTGTGTGTTTGTTTGTAGGCACGATAACTCGAGAACGGAAGAAGCTACCAATGTCAAATTACACCACGTGATTCAGGAAGGTGATGGCTAGGGCTGATTATATTTTGGTGAAAATCGGTCAAAGGTCAAGGTCACAGTGAGGTCAAACATCCAAAACATTCGATTTTTGATGGTTTGGTACAGAATCATCGTAGAAACTTCTGGTTTGCGTCGCTACCTTGTTGAGAGACAGCTTTTACTAGACAAGGTCAGAGGTCAAGTTGACGATTTCGTAAGTACCAGTCTATGACTGCTTGTTGTTTTATTTATTGTTTTGCACGTGCTGCTTGAAGAATGAAAAATAGGTTAATAAAAAGTCCAGAGGAAGTTTTTTTTTTTTTCAATCTGGGACCGATGTAAAGTGACTCTGCTAACACAAATGATGGGTGAGTTATAATTTGCTGACCCCGGTGTGTGTCCACAGAGAATCCAGAAGGATATAGATGAAGCAAATGACAATTACCAGCAGGTCAAGGCCAAAGTGACAGCTGCGTTGAGCTTTCCCAAAGGCTCAGCCATTTTTGAAGAGCTGCAGAAGACCAATTATTGCTTGGAACACGTACACAACATGGCATCTCTTGCCAACCAAGAGTAAGTGTTTGTACATATGTCCAATGAACTATGTCCAATGGAGATCGGGAGAGTGCTCGTCACACCCCACTTGTTTCACATTGTCATTTTCACAAAATATATTCTTGGCTATAACAGGCCACAACAAGCTAGATCGCTCGGAGCAGGTTGTTCCAGGGACTAAGCCATCCTCCAATCATGAGTGCTTGATTATTTGATGAGTGTCATGTACATGCACAACTCCCCCGTTCTACATGCTTTCTTATGTCACAATATCATAACCATATAGCACCTGTAACCCACACATGTAAAAGGCATGATATATCTATCATGCCATGGAATCTTCGGTGAATCAATTAATTTAATTACTTTTCAGTACAATCCAATGTAAATGTTTTCAGTAACGGTACCATGCTAATTGTTACTCATGTTTTGTGCTTCATTCTTCCTTTTTGACCCTTCTATCCAGAATGAAACTGTTCACAAACCTTGTTGAGGCCTTTGAGGCAGCAGAACCAACGATTCGTACCTTGGAAGCCAGGCTGGTAGAAGCGGAGACATGTCCAGATGATACAAAGGCTGTGGAGAAATACAAGGCCACACTGAAGGTTCATTGAAGGATTGTAGTTGTGCCAGTCGTATTCCTAAAGTCTGCTTTTACATTCATGTCAACTCGTTTATCTGTGGTTAAATCTTGCAGTGTCTTTTCCAAATGTAATCCACAAATTGTGAGGAGTGATTATCACTGTCACCATATTCATAAATCATGGACAGTGGTGGCGAAGAATCAGGATTGTTGTGTTGCAGGATGTATGAGGGAAATGCAAATTTCCTCATATATGGCACACATTTTAAAAAGATCTTGTGTTCCCTTCGATTTTTAAGGGTGATTTTTTTTTTTTTTAACAAATATCAACACTGATAAAATATTCCTCTTTCAAGAAACCTCACCAAGCTCAACATTCCGTCCGAGTATGCTCCATCAGGTTCACCTCATGACCCGCTTCCTCTCGATTCTTTCTTTGCAGCAATGGCTCGCTCAGGCCCAACAAAAGCGTGAGGCCCTTTCAGCTCTAGATCGGCAGCTGCGTGAGGCTCATTCCGTCAATGACCGCCTTACCGAGCAATTTGGACCTCGCGATCCGAATCTCGAGTCCTTCCGTGACGGCATTGAATCTTTGCAAGTTCGCTGGCGTGATGCACAAACTCAGGTGGATTTCAGGTAAAGACTGTACCATGGTGAAACGTTTCACAAGATCGCAATAAAATTAAGCTGAGATTAATTTTGTTTCACTGTTGATGCACATATGGAGCACCTGTTTAGTTATAACTATATTGTATTAGGTGTAAAGCACGAAAGGGTGCACCTGTGGAGCATCCTTTCTCATGAAACTTTAAGAGAATTCAATGATGGCTCCTTCCTCCTTCTCATTGTCCTATACTCATAGGCTTCAGGATTTGGACGAGTTGTCTCGTCGGATGCAGAATGTCCAAACCACACAGGCTTCCCTCGAGCCTTGGCTGTGCCAGGCCATAGCGAGACAGGAAAAGATCGAATTGCCTCGCTTTAAAGACAGCAAGGGCTTTGCTGAGAATGTTCAGGCTCACAAGGTAAGATGAGAAACACTGTCAATCATCCTCTACCATGCCTGGACTACACAACAAGTAAGGAATGATTTTCTCTTTTTACTTCTCCACCTTGCCCCACGTTTCATTACTCCCATTTGCAGAAACTGTTGGATGAGGTTGAGAAGAATGGCATCAAGATAGACGATTGTCAGAAGCAATCGGAGGACTTTTCTTCTGCCATGAAGGTGCAGATTTCCTTTGGATAATACAAATATATAATTCAACAGCAGTAACATCATATGAGCATCATCTGACAGTTCAAAGTTCATCACCGTGACAATTTCGACCCACACATCATGTTTCATCCAGAACTATGAGGTGCGTCTCATGACGTACAGGGCGTTGGTGGAACGGCACCAGACTGTACCGGCCAAGCGGGGTGTCCGCTCACCTTCTGACGCTATCATGCAGCAGGTCGGTTACTTGGCAGAGGCCGTGGGAATGTATGATGGTGGAGAGGAAAATTGTGATTGTTGTACTCTGGTATTAACGCATCTTGGGCTACGTAGATTGTTCAATTTCAGCTGATTCGCATGATGCTAATGCCAATGATATTTACACAATATATACATATATATATATATATATATATATATATATATATATATATATATATATATTAATATCAATGTGTGTGTCTCCTCCATAACTCCAAAACCATGAAACCCAGCCGCCTGAAACTTTTCATGCATCTATATATTACTAAAACTCTCATCTTATATGTATGTATGTATGTATGTATGTTCCCGAAATACAGCCAAAACGGTAGACGATAGCACAAACATTTTAGGGCCACCTTACTCGCCATCCTGCGGTGTGCAGTATCAAGTTTCGTTCAAATCGGGTAATGAAAATAATTATTAAAAAATCAATTCCCGATTCAGTCAAGTACTCTTCGGGATTATTTGGTAAATGCAAACAACCTCAGCGGTAGAGTTCGCTGGAGGTTTGTTTTTGGGGGGGGGGGAAATGATTTTTTTTATCAACCACTGTCACAACGGGAACCCAACGGGTTCACGGGTTTTCTAGTCCTTACTATAATTCACCAACCGGTGTTTGTGTGTTTGTGGGTTTGTGGGTTTGTTTGTTTGTGGGTTTGTTTGTTGGGCCACTTCTCCTGCATTTCTGGCCCAATTACATCCAGACTTGCTTCAGAGGATTAGCATGACCCTAATTAATGTATAGGGTGTTTTTATCTTTGCCGGTGGTCTTCAGGGGGATGAGGGGGTGGTGGTGTATGGGGGGGGGGTGGGAGGACGCAAATTGTCAATGTAATTATATATTGTATAGCATCACCTTCAGGTGATGGTATACAACTATTACAATAGTTGTGGTTCTGCAAAACCGCATGCCTCTAAGGCAATGGCACCCAACATACAGTGATCCCCAGCCAGATATTTCATTAGTCTTCATGCAGTCAGATCTTCCCCTCATGTCTCGTGGGTTAACGGGACAAAGTGCGTTGCGTGGGTCTTACAGCTCGGTCTAATCATACCTTTATCTTCCATACAATCCTGATTTCCGTTCAAACCTTTCCTTTTGTTAATTGTGCAATTCAAGCCAAGCACAGCAAACAAGCAGCCACCTGTGAGAGAATCACCACGAACAAAGACGCTGTCCGGCGTGCACATGGCACGCCCTTTCATTCAAAATATGCGTGCCAATTTACAATGGAGTCTCACCTTGCTCAACCTTCGCTCACCAAAAACTCACCACCTTGACCACCAACATCTCCCGCACACAGGAAAAATCATCCCGTGCCTCCTCACACCTCTGCATCGATACAATTCGCCACCAAACAGAGGCATTCTGCACGGCCCAGGCCTCTCGGGCCACGTGGTGCAGGGACAGGCCAAGCACATTAACAGCAACTACCGCATCGGGATGTGCCGGGGATGTGCCGAATGGGCATGTGGGACTGATGCGACCCTCGTCCAGTCACCAGAACATGGCAGGACGGGCAGCAAGGGACGTGGGTCGCGGGTGGGAGGGGGGGCCATCTCGAGGCGCCGGATATGCGCATGAAACCGCTTCCGGCCCCAGGAGCTTGGCAGGGCGGGGCTATGACCGCCATGGCCCAATAAGGCAGCGTGATTCAGGTCATGGCGCATTTCTTCGGGTTGTCACCCCACCCTTCGCCTGGGGCTTATTAAAGGCAGATCGCGAAGCCGTCTGCTCTCTGCTCTTTTTTCACCTGCCTGCTTCACCTTCATCTTGGTCTGTTTGCCTCACCCTCTCCTTCGCCTCTGTGCTCCGCCCTCTCTTCACCACTCCTCGTTGTTTGCCTGTCTCTACATCTACACTTGGGGTTGGTGTGCGACAGACGTTCTTCTGGGACCAGTGCGGAGTACACGTTTCCACGAGCCCCGGCAAAGTGATTAAGCAGGAGATAACGTGCCAACTCTTAAGGTGGGATCGCTCAAGTGGAGCGTCCCCCAAAGTGTAATGGGTTGCGCGGTCGGCTGGCCGTGCCAAGTATTGCGAGGCTGTTCATCCTCATCTGCTTTCCTTCCTTCTGGCAATCTAATCTTCCTCGGGTGTGTGTGTGTGTGTGTGTGTGTGTGTGTGTGTGTGTGTGTGTGTGTGTGTGTGTGTGTGTGTGTGTGTGTGTGTGTGTGTGTGTGTGTGTGTGTGTGTGTGTGTGTGTATGTGATGGCGCCTGTCGTAGCGTAAGTTAAGATTGTAGAAGATATAATGGGAGAAGTCTGCTCTGTGTCTGCTTTTGTAAATTGCTTGCCTTTTGTGGCACCCCACGAATTCCTTGCTGACGCTGCTGTACATAATAATAAACCCCATTCACTGTGCCACGTCCCTTTCTATGCCTAATTTTAAATAAATGGTTTGTATAGAAATGTTCCAAGGTAATTTTCGTTTTTTTCCTTCATTGGTCCAGCATGGTCCGTATCCTAGCTTAGCCGGAACATTATCCCCCAACGATCTGTTTTCCTAGCTGGTTTTTCTACGTCCTTGGACAGTTACGCTCGGCTGCATCTGATCTGGTAAGGTGATCCAGTTTGAACAACGCGAACTGAGGGCATGTCCCCCGGTAATTAAATCATGTGACCATGAGGTAACTGGTATTCATGAGACAGAGGACCCTAAGTCATGTGGTTGAGTTATTGGTGTTCACGGTCAATTAGCGACCCGCGCGTCACGGAGTTAACCGTGTGCAACGGCCTGCGATTCCAGAGAGTCTGGTGGGGTAGCTTTCGATTCCTGAGGTAGCTCCCCCCCCCCCACCCCCGTGGTCTTCTCGTCCCCGACCCCGGTCCGCAACAATATATGTGTGTGTGGGTATATATATATATATATATATATATATATATATATATATATATATATATATATATATATATATATATCCATCCATTGGGACCATACTCTGTGCAGAGTGTTGGTGCAACCGAAGCAGTTTCTTTGCCTATTGGGCACAATCCTGGTCGGATCACCACTCTGACACAGGATACCAGCAAGCTGGCACTCATTTTGCCGACCTAGGAAGGATGACAGGCCGAGTTAACCCCACCTGGTATTAATTCAACCGCTGAGTGGGATTTGAACCCAGGACCCTAGGATCGATCCCAAGCCCGCCACCCTTACCGCTAAGCCAACACCAGGCTTGGACACTACATGTATGATCATGTATGAGCCGTTTTTGTTTCTCATGTGTAAATGAAAAGGCTGTGAGAGTAATATGTATTTGAATGTTTCACAGTACGTGGACCAGCGCACACGTTACAACTCTCTTCTCACCATGATGCGCCACTACCTGAAACTTATGAACGAGCAAATGAGTCAAAGTCAGGAGAATGAGGTAAATGTATTTCCATTACTTTTTTTTTTCCTATTAAAAAGGATATTTTATCCTTGTTATCCCTAACTCAACCCTAACTTAACAAACCTATCTCACCAAAATTTTGGGCATCTGTGGCATTTGTTTACAATGTCCGAGGTTTGCAGACATACACATGTTTGTGTTTCATTGAATTGAAATCAGGAAATGTCCCATTCCACAAAGCGCTCTTGGTCTCTTCTACTAAAGGATAAGGACGTCGACAAAAGACACATCCTTCCAACATAGATTCCCTTGATATCACAAAGTGTGTTCACGTTCAGTTTTTGTCCTCATGTGATTAGTTCCCATGAAGATGAATGAATGAATTTCAAATTCCTGACAAAGGCTTACAAAGTCACTTTTAACATGGGATTGATGAATGAGTTGCATCGAGTGACTAAAGAGTTAAATTAGTAATACGTGTAATGGTTCCATGGTTGAGCCACCGTGACTAACTTCAATCACCTTGATGTGGGACTTGTGTTTTGTGGTTATCCTGTCTGATGAATGATGCTTCCCGCTTTGTGGCAGTTCATGCGTGAAGCCACTGAGGTCGAAATGCACGTTCGCTTAATGCAAGACACCATCAAAAGCAAGTACGCCGTGGACAATAACACGAGCACGTCGCGGCTGGAGGCGCTCTCGCATGACATTAAGGTAATGTACTCCTTGTGTACTTGCTCCTGCTTTGCTGTTGAAGCTGTTGAGGAAAAGATGCATTTGTTTTGTTCTTCCTCCTTACATTGACCACCACCCTCCACCCCCACCCTCCACCCCCACCCCACTCTCACCCTTCTTTCTCTCATCCACCTTTCCCTGACCCACCCTTGTTTTTCTTCTCATTAACTCCCCCCCCACCCCATACTTTCTCTCATTCACTTTACCTACCCCCCTCCCCACCCTTCTTTTTCCTCTAATTTACCTTCCCACTCACCCCCTGCCCCTGTTTTTTTCTTCTTCATGTATTATTAGCCCCCGTTGTACTTACTCTGAAACAGGGGCTTATGGATTTGGTCTCGATTTTCGTGTCTGTGCGTGCGTGCATGTGTTCGTCTGCAACCATATCTCAGACTAGCATGGACCAATTTTATTCGTACTAAGCACAAAGACAACAAATGATGGTATACATACGCACATCAAGTTATTTTTCGATGCGATCAAAGATGGCCGACTGGTGGCCATTTTAGTTGTAAAAAAAATAACCCGCTGTCGAAACACGTCCTCAACCATTTCTCGGCCATGCATTTACCGATGTTGTTCAAACTCAGCACACAGATAAAGAATGACGGCTTACATAGCCATGTCTTTTTTTTTTTTCGACATCAGATCCAATTTGGCCCACTGACAGCCATTTGTTTTACTATAATGTGACCCCAACCATTTTTCAGACATGCATAGTCCAATTTAGTTCAAACTTGGCACAAGCACAGTGAATGACGGCATACACGTGCACCTCACTTTATTTTGTGATGTGATCAAAGATTGCCGACTGGTAGACCGGCGGCCATTTTAATGGGACATAAATATGGTCTAGCCCTTTCACTCTGTGCAGCAAAATTACTAAAACAATGGGAGCTAAGGAATGTTGTGTCTTTTTTTTTCTTGTTTTCATTGTTTCTTCAATTTTGTCCATATTGTGCTTTTCACAGATGGATGAAAATAAACTTCCAGAATACAAGAGGAAGATCGAAAGTCTCTCGTCAAGGGCAAAGTCACCTGCGGAGTCAAGCAAAGTGCAAAGGTGCAAACAGATGGCCTTCATTCTGGATTATAAAGATTTATTTTTAAATGACCAATGACAGGGAGTGGTTATTTGAACCAGGATGGCATTGAATTTGAGGTGACGATCTCATAGGTATGGACACAGTTTAATTAGAATTTGTTAGAGGTTCAACGTCACCATATATGCATCTGAAATCAGAAACAGTGAATCCAAACTTATACATTGTGAACACGTAGTGGTCGTTTAGGACTTGGAACATTATTTGAACTCTTGACAACAAGCAATTGTAACAGTGTCCACGTGTGCCTGTGTGTGCTGTGCTAGTCTGAGCCGCATACACAGCGAGATCCTGGTGCTACTGAACAACTCCCGCACTAATCTGACTGCCTTCTTAGCCTGGCAGAAGCTCTGCACGGAGGCTCATATTATCAGTGGCTGGACCACTGACACGGTCAGTTGACACCTTTACCTGCTATAATTCGTTCAATTTCGTACCATTTTGTTCTTTTTATTTTGAAAAATATCGTGAAGTTTCACGAGTCAGAGTTGTTATTTGATGTACACATCATGGGGTTAAGTCACACACCTTGTCCACGTCTTTCCCGTTTCTTCAACCATTAGATTCGCAGCAAGTCTAGTCGTGACGTGGAACAGGCCCTGGATGGGATGGACCGCCAACATGCCAAGTTTGTACAGGTGTCATCTTGTGCACCTGCTATGGGTGCGGGTGAGCGTACTGTGGCAGAAAAGGAAGTTTCTGCAGCCAAGAAGCATTACCTGAGCCTCAAAGAGAAGCTTGGAAATGGTAGGTCAAGTGGGAATTCCTGGTTTGATGTAACTGAGGCGGATGGCTTTTCTGATCTAAACTGTTGAATGAAAAATATAGCTTTGAAAGATTTGAAACGAATTCATTTTCCAATAACATTCCAAGATATATATATACAGTGTGACCACTCCTCATTTTCATAAATGCCAAGGTCAGCCAATGAAAAAAGCCAAGAATTCACAAGGTTTCGGAAAAGCGATGACAATAGAAAACCAACACCAAGAAAACCTATAGAAAACCAAGACGCCAAAGTGAACAACGAATAGCCAAGATCTTGGGGAAAAAAGCCAAGAAGTGGTCACTGTGTGTGTGTGTGTGTGTGTGTGTGTGTGTGTGTGTGTGTGTGTGTGTGTGTGTGTGTTTGTGTGTTTGTGTGTGTATGTATGTATATATGTATATATATATATATATATATATATATATATATATATATATATATATATATATATATATATATATATATATATATATATATATACAGGGTGTCCCAAAATAATGTACCCACTCTTTAAATGATAATAAATGCGTTGTTTATTGATCTAGAAACAAGATTAATGGTTAAATGGATAAATGCATGTTTTCAAATGTTCAAACTGACGACCATCACATTCCAAACACAGCCGATAACGCGGACCAATGGATTCAACAGCGTTACGAATCATTTCATTTGGAACTGCAAGACATTGTCTTTCAAATTCCTCTTTCAGCTAATCGACTGTTGCTGGTTTTGAGCCGTAAACCTTATCTTTGAGATATCCCCATAAAAAGAAGTCCATTGGAGTGAGGTCTGGGGAAGGCGCAGGGAATTCAACACTACCTCTTCGCCCAATCTATCTGTTCGGAAAAGTTGCTTCGAGATAGGCCCTTACATCACGGTGGTAG
>NC_140974.1:53807404-53924904 GCF_056783735.1 Eptatretus burgeri
AATGTGAATTAATTTTCTAATTATCATTTTCAAAATGATACTTGTTACAACTTGGAAGGCGATACTTTCAATGACTTGCATATCCCATATGATGGCTGCTTCTCCATTTTTCATATGATTTCCAGCAGCCTTTATCAACTTTTCTATGATATCCAATATTTTTTTGTCCACCTTAAATCATTCCTTTTCTGCTTATGGATTTACTGAAACTTGGTTCAGAGAATCTCCTCCTCCATATATTACAATGCCTAATTACAACCTTGTTCATTCTTCACATTCCAATAAAATTGGAGGTGGAGTTGCTATGTTTATAAGTAGTTGGTTGAAATTTCGTATACGTGCTGACCTTATGCCATCTTCTGATAGCTATGAAAGCATATTTATTGAAATTGAATGTGAGTTCTTCTGCAATTTGATTGTAGGTAACATTTATAGGGCTCCTAGTTCTCATCCTGAAAATTTTCAACAATGTCTTGATTTTGTCTTGATGTTATTGCTCGAGAAAAGAAACTTATTTAATGGGAGATTTTAATTTCAACTTACTCAATTGTTCTAATCATCAATCCAATGATGACTTTGTTCACACTTTTTATACATATGGATTTCATCCCGATTGACCAGTCAACTCGCATTACCCTACAAAGTACGACCCTTATCGACAATATACTAACCAATAATGATGATTATACTTACGCAGGTACCATAACCATCTAACCAAATTTCTCTCTAAATTTAACATTATTTTTGATCATCAGTTTGGTTTTCATGGTAAACACTCCTCAGATATGGCTCTTATTCATATGACAGATTTAATTTAAAATTCCCTTTGACAGATTGTATACTGCTGGTGTTTTTATTGACTTCTCCAAAGCCTTTGATACGATTGATCATTATGTTCTTCTCTCCAAACTTGATTTTTGTGGTGTTAGAGGTTGTGCTCTTGAATGGTTTAAAGACTATCTTACTAATAGGCAACAATTTACAGTCATTAAAAGCTCTAATTTTTCATGGAGAGCTATCAGCCATGGAGTTCCCCAAGGATCTATACTTGGGCCTCTTCTTTTCCTTTTATATGTTAACGATCTACGTACTTGTACTTCTTTATTATCTTTTTTTCTCTTTGCTAAGATACAACTATCATCGATTCTAATCCTAGTTACGACTCTTTGATCAGTACTCTTGATAGTGAGCTCATTAAGGTTTCATCCTGGTTTAAATCAAACTCTCCATAAATCCCAATAAAACCAAGTGTATGTTCTTTAGAAAATCCACCAAACCTGTCTGACACCATTTCTTAAATCTATATAGACAATTAACCCATTGCTTTTGTTCATTCGACGAAAATTTTAGGTGTTACCTTGAATGACAAACTTAACTGGACTAATCATATTGCATCGACTGCTAAGATTGTTTCTCGAAACGTACTGTATTGTCTAAACTTCGTACCTTCCTACCTCCTTGTATTTTATTCTCTCTGTATAATACCTTAATTCTCCCTTACCTGAACTACTGTAACATTGTCTGGGCATGTTCTAGTAACAATCAGCTACACTCACTCTCAGTTATTCAAAAGCACAGGATAAGGATCTAGTATCTTTTCTCATCCACAAGACCACACTGTACCTCTTTTCACCAAACTTAACATATTGACACTTTTTAACATTAATTAATTACATACAGGGATATTTATGCGCAAGCATATCAACAATCTTCTTCCACAAGTCTTTTCATCTTACTTTACAGCAGTCCATGATATCCACACTCATTTCACGAGATCACAAGAGAACTTATTTCGACCTTTTACTCACACATCATACTCTATGAATACACTATGTTATTATGAGCCATGTCTTTGGAATAGTATTGATGGAGCAATAAAGGCACAGTCGTCTGTGTGTCGGTTTAAGTCTTCTTATAAACGAAATTTGATGTATTATTAAAAGTTTCCTTTCTTACACATTGATTTGTTATTCACTTTTGCAATCTTCACCTTATTGTTATTTCATTCCTTTTTAAAATTCTTGTTATTCACAGTATTCTTGACCATTTTTTCTTAATTCTTTGTCATTCCTTAGTTTTGGTCGAATTTATCTTTTGTCATTTATATTGCTAGTCCATCGGCATATCAATACAAGCCTCAGCTTTTTTTTGTATACCTTGTCGAGGCTCGTGTGAGAGCTAACACACAACACACAGCAAGGGGGGCATGAGACAAGAGGGGTGGGAGTGGGAAGTACTCCACCAGGCTGCGGACAAAAGCTTTGTAAGTGGTCAGGAGCTCAGGTGGGCCGAGGAAGGGCTTTTCACGACTTTGCACTTTGCACGACTTTACAGCTTCTGAATATGCCTCTACATTTGCCTCTGTATGCGTAATTTTCATTGTATCCTTCTGAGTTCACCATGTTTCGGAAATATTGCTTTCATATATCTTTCTTTTTCTGTACTTTTATTGGCAACTATAGAAATATAATATTTTTTTCAAATTGAAAAAAAAATTAAAAATTTGAACAAGAACCAACATTTAAAAATGTGTCGGCCCTCTATGGTGTTCCTAAAGTACACATAAAGAGAGTATGTTGTGACTTTCTCCATGTCTCTCTGTAACAGAAAGCCAGCAGGCCTCATTGCTATCCGAGTGGCAGGTATCTGTGCAGAGTATGCGGCCACGTCTGGAGAACTGCAATGACCGTACGAGTCGTATCCTTCGGCAGCGTTTCGAGCGAGACCCCCCGAGCGAGAATGGAAGTCGAATCCGTCAACAACTGGTCGGTTTGCTTTGTTGTTGTTTCTGAAAATGTCTGGCTGTGTTTGTACCTTTTTTTAAATGTGCAGAAGCATGGTAGGAAAGTTCAGATCAATAAACTGAGCATTGCAAATGGTGAGGGGATTAAAATGACCCTAATTGCATTCACTTCAGCTGAATGATTATGGACATTGAAGAGATTGTTTCAATGGTGGAGATCTGGGAATGGTGCCAGGTTAAGCAGAGTACTGGACTTATATTAATGGAAAGGAAAAGGAATGGAACAGGAATGGTAGTAATTGGAGAAAGACAATATTGATATAGAAATACAGGAAATATTTTGTCAGGGGAATACCCCTCAAAAATATGGTTTCAGATCAAATGGGTAGTTGAGTTTGTGCTGAGCTGAGGTAGAATACCTTCTGTGCAGACCTACATAACAGAAAACTGCATTGACATAATGAAGAGGTGTGACATTGTTCTTGTTTGAGTTGTGAGGCTTCTTCAAATGACATAACAGTATCTGATGATAAAATTTGTTTGTGCTGGCTGGTTGGTTCTAGTACATGTGTTGTGTACTTGCAGGAAGTGGAGGCAGAAGCAGAGAGCCTTCAGACACAGGTCATGCAATTGAAGCAGGGGGCAGCTAAGTTGCCACTGAATGTGCAGACGGAGCATCAGACATTGTGCAAGTGTGCTGAAAAAATGAAAGCCTACGCTGGACTTGCGCTTGAGGAGTAAGCATTCCAGAGCCTCACCCCACTGTGTTCTGCCTATTTATTAATTGAGGTTTCTCCATCGAAAATTCTCACTGCTCTAGTAGTCACTTGAGTCTCTCTTTGTTACTTGTGAAAATCGGAGATTTTTAAAGTATATTGGTTGGTCGCATGTGTTATTCTGTCTGTCTGTCTGTTTGTTTGTCTGTTTGTTTCTGTCAATCACCTTCAGGTTACAATTCGAAATCGATAGTCAAGAAACTTTTTATAAACTATATAAAAGAAACAAGAAATACCGTTATTTGTAGATGTAGTCATAACTAAAAAACCTATTGATTTTGAGGTCAAATGTCTAAAATCATCATTTTTCATCCGATTGATTTGAAAGTTGAACAGGTAAGGATTTGTATATTGGGAAATGAACTACTTTTGAGGTCAAAAGGTCAAAGGTCAATTCAAGGTCAGAAATTCTTAAATCGTAATTTTTCCATCCGATTGACTTCAAATTTGAATAATAATTGCATATTCCATCATTTAAATGATTATTATTCAATTATTTTCAGGTGGAAAAGGTCAAAGGTCAATTTGAAGTCAACTTTCTAAAATCCATTTTCATCCTATTGACTTGAGCTTTGGTTAAGATTGTCAATTTTAATCTTGATGAAATAGACAATTTGATGTATCAATGGCAACCGTTTTTTTGTGGGTGGTGGTGGGGGAGGGGGGAGGATCATGCACGTACCGTGCTCTGCCGGACGTCTTGTTTGTCTGTTTGTCTGTCTGTATGTCAATCACCTACAAGTCACAATTTTAAACCGATCTTCACAAAACTTCACCAGCTGGTAAAGTTCATCATAAGCAAGAAGCCTATTGCTTTTGAGGTCATAATGTCAAAAGGTCAACAACTTGGTAGGTCAACAACTTGGTCAAATTTCTAAAATCCTCAATTTTCATATGATTGACTTTAAATTTGAAGAGGATTTGCATATCACCTCAATTAATTCAACCACGAATTATTTTTGATGTCAACATCGACCAAAAGGCCAAAAGGAAGTGTTCAGAAGTAAAATATCACAATTAACATTTTAATAAATACATTAGCAATGTTTAGAAAAAGACAATGTTCGAGCAGCAATTTACCATCACATGGCTCACAGTCATGTAACCACAATTAAACAATTTGAGCGTTACAAAGCGTAATCTCACAAAATAAAACGTGACATTGTCTCACAAAGAAATATCATTTCAGCCTCTGGTTCTTTTATTTGACCCTGTCTGCCAAGTCCGTTTCTGCATTTGTTTCTGCTCTTCTACCTAGTAAGACAATGATCTACGCACAGTCTGCGTGAACTATGTCACAAAGTATACTTTTCTTTAATAACGCAGGTTGGCCAAAAGTAGTGTTTCAATGAACTGACTTGTTGACTGGATCTGCTTGAAAGCAAACAAAAACAATGCTCAATAAACTGCTTCCATAAAAATACAAACATTTAATCCTATAGAAAATCAAACTCTGCAAACTGCTTTTACAACACAGTAAAAATAATACTTTGCAAAACTGCTTTGTAAACATACAAAAATGAAACTCCATAAACTGCTTAACAAATATAGAAAAACAAAACTCGACAAACTGCTTCAATACGACACATAAGTTAGAGAGTTCATAGAACATGATAAACCATGCAGTATTAAGGTATTTACAGGAGGGAGTTGCCGTTCATGGGGGTTACATTCTTGAAAATCCCCGTGAACCGCAAATTCGAAAACATGGACCAACTTCTGTCTTCTCATCCAAACTCTCTCTTCCTCATATGTGGTGACTTCAATTGTCATCATGCCAGTTGGCTAGGTGTGGGTACCCCTCTCACCTGCCATGGAACCTCAGCAAAAGCTTTCTGCGACTCATTGGGAGTGACCAAATCAGGCAATTTCCCGACCCGGATCTGAACCAATGGTACTCCATCTCTTCTGGATCTGATTTTGACAAATTTCCCTGAAAATATCTGCTGTTCTTCCCCCGCTCCAATCGGTTCTTCTGACCACGTCCTTGTCAAAGTAAACATCTCTTTGGCTATTATCAGAGAACCACCTCAACGCCGTCGAGTCTGGCATTTCACTCAAGCCGACTGGCAGGGTCTCCGAGCAGACATCAAACTTACAGACTGGTCTCCTTTCACTACTTTCTCAAACATCAACTCATCCTGGGAATTTTTTCAAAGAAACTTGCTCTCACTCATGCACAGATTATCCCCTCTTGTCTTCAGTTGTCCTACCCTTCCTCCTGCCATTGGTTCACTGAAGCTTGTGGCGAGGCAGTTCTCCTGAAACAACTTGCCTTTGCTTCATGGAAAGCAAACCCAACTGAGGGTAATCTCAGTCCCTTCGATTAAACTCGGAACAAGTGTGTATCTACCCTCAGGAGAGCCTGAAAAAAACATGTTTCTAATCTCAAGTCTGAACTCTCAAACCTCTCTCCCTCTTCCAAATCCTGGTGGTGTCTAATCAAATCTGTTTCTGGTGTATGTTCCCCTTCCATCCCTCCCTTACCTCAAATGGCAGCACTGCTGATACCGCACGTGAAAAGGCTGAATGCCTAAACTCGGTGTTTGCAGCTAAATCTTGTGTCCTAAACCCATCACTTTCTCTACCCACCTTACCCAGTCGCACCAAACTGTTCCTGGACTCTGTGTCCTTTTCTTCTGACAAAGTGGAGAGCTTGCTGTCAAACCTCGACTCAGATTCTGCAACCGGTCCAGACGGCATCAGCCCATGTGTCCTAAAAACCTGCTCCTCTGCTCTTGCTCACCCTCTCTCTGTTCTGTTGACCCTCTCATTTTTTCAAGGTCATCTGCCATCTGCTTGGAAATCAGCAAACATTACTGCTCTGCATAAAAAGGTGCAAAAACAGATCCCTGCAACTACAGACCAATCAGCCTTCTCCCAATCATCAGCAAGGTTATGGAATCCATCATCGCTTCAGACATTAAATCCTTCCTCTTCTCCAATGGCTTGATTTCTGATCATCAATTTGGTTTCAGACCAGGTCACTCTACCCTGGATATGCTGCTTCTGCTCTCCCAACAATGGATAGACGTACTGAATGCCAGACATGAAATCAGAGCCATATTGAGAGACATATCATGTGCTTTTGACACGGTCTGGCACCCTGCCCTGCTCACTAAACTCTCTTCCTATGGTACCCAAGGCCATCTCCACTCATGGCTCGCAGACTTCCTCTCCTGTCGCAGTCAATGTGTGGCTCAAAATGGAGTTCCTTCATTCCTGTTTTTTTTTCTGGTTTTCATCAATGATCTCTCTGACTCTCTGGAAAATCCTCTTTATCTCTTTGCTGATGACTCCACCCTCTGCCGTACCATCTGTCATCCCTCAGACCGGCAAGCAGCAGCTTCTTTGCCCTCAACAGATCTGGGTAAAATCACAAACTGGTCTAACACGTGGAACATGTCTTTCAATCTGGACAAATCTCACACTCCCTACTATGTCTCTCCGAAAGGACGTTTGGACCCCCCCTCCCCATCTACTTTCACAACAATCCTCTGGAAGAAGTCCTTTCATTCAAGCTTCTCGGTCTCACAATCTGCCAGGATCTTTCCTGGGAAAGCCACATTTCCAACCAATTTTGGCTGCTGCTCCTGCCTCCCACCTTTCTCGGCTTTACGCTGTGGAAACCAAGGCATTTAGGATCATTGGCATCTCCCGCGATGAGGCTGAGTGTTTGGGCCTCTCACTCTCTCACTGCAGGCAGCTCGGTGGTCTTTCTGTCTTCTACCGTCTCCTTTCCGGTCCCCCCCCCCGCTCTGTCTGCAATATGTCTCCACCATATTTCGACAGGGCACTCAAGGGCCGCCAACAACCTTCTTCTGGTAAAGCTACCATAATCATCAGTCACTGCTCACCTTCACTCTTTCATTCCTCATTTTCCCCACCTTTGGAATAAATGCTCACACTTTCTTCAATCCTATTCTTCCCCCCAGGCCTTCAAAACAGCTGTTCACTCCCACCTCTTATCTTCCCCCATCCAAAACCTCAATCTTTTCTACCCCCATTAATCCACTCCAAACCCACCTCATTCAAAGTCCCTGCTTTCCTTCCTAAAAGTCCCTGTAATGTCCATCTTGTGTACCCCATGTTCCCCGCCCCATCCCTTTCCCTTCCACAGATCTCCTAATGACTCCGTTCCCCACTGTTTTGTCCTTCTCTCTCCTCTTGTCTCATACCCCCTTGCTGTGCGTTGTCGAAGCTCGTATGAGCCTCGACAATTAGTAGAAAAAAATTCACCCTTGCCACACAACCAACCTGTCCACCAAGTTTCATCTGAATCTGTCTCCAACTTTTTTTGATATCGTGCTTTCTATTGGTTTAGCATTATCTCTCAATGGTGAAGAATCACTGAACAAATTATCAGATCTGGATCTGCATTGAGATCTTCACCAAAATTGAAGCAATTCTTCCTTGTCACATACACATGTTCACCAAGTTTCATCCAAATCCATCCGCAACTTTTTGAGGTATTGTGAAATATATCGGTCTATTCCTATCTCTCAATAGTGAAGAATCAGTTGAAAAAATTATCAGATCCACACCTGGATCTTCACCCAAATTGAATCAATTCGTCCGTGTCACACACCCAATGTGTCCACCAAGTTTAGTCCGAATCCGTCTACAACTTTTTGAGATATCGTGCTATATATCCTTTTTGGCCCGATCTCTCAATGGCGAAGAATCACTTTAAAAATTCGAGTTGTCAGATCCGGATCCGGATTTCACCAAAATCTAATCAGTTCGTGCTTGTCACATACCGAACCTGTCCACCAAATTTCATCCGGATCCGTCGACATATTTTTGAGACATCCTGTACAAAAACAAACAGAAAGATGAAAACAAACTTCTTCACCTTCGCTGGCGGAGATAATATAACTCCATAAACAACTTTAATAAATCCAAAAATAAAACTCGGTAACCTGTATTGAAAACATCCAAAAGTAAAAGTCAATAAGCAGATTTCATAACATGCAAAAACAGATCACATTGAACTTCCACTTCATTTCGGCAAACTAACTTTTGAGCTGTACTGGTTATTCATGTTTCTGTTTTATTCGAAATATGAAAGTTGTAAATGGGGATCCTTCCCTTTCCTATGGCAACTTTATTGCAGCCTTGGGTTTAAGAAATAGACACAAACATCTTTGGTTGTTTGTTGTGCATTGTGTTTTTTTTAATATGAATCACTGAGTGATAAGGTATGCTGTGCAGGTTACAGAGCATCGACCCTGTTGTGAGTGGGTTGGTCGAGGCAGAGAAGTTGGTGCAGGACCAGGAGTTGAAGCTGTGCAGCGGTAAGACCGTGCCTTGTGAAGTTCACGAACTCGAGAGTTACATTTCGGATCTCAAGGTGGGTGTACTTTTGATACGACATTATGACAACACTAGTTATAATTACTCGGTGGCAACTAGAGTTTCTTGTAATGGTGTGAATCTATATAATCTAGCTACCTGAGAGATTCTGAAGGTTAAAAGTTGTAATTTTTTCCCAGCAAGGGACAAGAAGAAATGCGCTTTGATCTTTTCATCCACAGATTCAACCTGAACAAGTATACGAAAGGAAATGGAGACACATGTTATTAAGTTTTTCGAACAAATGGTCAATAAAACAATCCATTTCGAAAAAAACACAGCCCAATCGAATCCTTCCATGTTTCAGAGTGATTCACTCCATGAATGTCTATCCTGAATAACAAGCTTGACAGTTGTTTTAACCCTTAGTTAATAACGATCACTCACCCTAATATGCTTGGTGTTAGCTTAATGGTTCGGGTGGTGGGCTTGGGATCCCAGGATCCTGAGTTCAAATCCCACTCGGCTGTTGAATTAATACCAGGTGGGGTTGACTCTGCCTGTCATCCTTCCGAGGTCGGCAAAATGAGTGCTATCTTGCTGGTATCCTGTGTCAGAGTGGTGACCCATCCAGGTTTGTGTCCAATAGCCAAGGAGACTGCTTAGGCAGCACCAATGCTCTACACAGAGAATGGTCCCAATGGACAGGGATGAATGGACTCACCCTAATGATCATTGCAGTGATCGCATCTTCCTCTGTATGCACAAGAAATGAGGTGCCACCGAGCTTGTGCTGGGATTACATCATGAGTGTGCTGGGATTAGTGATACCAAACTTCCACCAATTAATACATTTCTGGTTTCTCTTATTCAATAAAGAACTCGTATGAGCTAAGACTTTTGCTTTTTTACTCATTAAAGCTGATGCCACGACAGTGGGGACTCAGGCTGTTGGCGGTGGTTAATTTTGAGTATTAATTGATAAGTTGATCTCGTTGTACATATTTGTTTGATTTTTCTCTTTTGTTTTATTTATTTTTTGTGCACACGTCTAAATATTTAATTACATTTTGATTTTTCCCTCAATCCTGAATGGCCTGACGTTTTAAGCAAATGGTGAATCAAACCCATTTGATGTCATTTGAACCCATGTGAGTTATTCGGACAATGGCTGATATTACTTTGTTCACCATTATTGATGAGCATTGATTTCCGAGCTGATATGCACTGCACATAGTGTGCTTTGCTGGTCCCATGTCCAGGTTCCGTAATTGATTGACCCGCCCTTTTACTGTTCCAGTCATCACGTGTTAAGCTCGAGGGTCGATCAAAGGTCTTCATGATGCTGAAGGAAAAGCTGGTGATCCTGCGCACTCTCAATGATCGTTTAATGAGTTCGCACGGCCAGACGGACGTGAACTTGGCTTTCTGCCAGGACAAGTTTGACACGTTGCATGGCCGTTGGGATGACGCCACGGCTCAGGTTGAAACCCGGTGCGTTTACACTTTGTATTATATTATAACCACATGGTAATTACTACCCCATGGTAATTACTACCCCATGGTTCTTTTGAGTAGTGTATGTTGCACAGCTTTTAAAAATGAATAAACACTAAATAGGTATGTGCTTTCTTTTCTAATATATATATATATATATATATATATATATATATATATATATATATATATATATATATATAAATAGCCTGGTGTTGGTGTAGTGGTTAGGGGTAGCGGCTTGGGATCCAAAAGGTCCTGAGTTCAAGCCCCGTTGGCCACTTGAATTGATACACACCAGGATGTTGACTCAGCCTGTCATCCTTCCGCGGTCGGCAAAATGAGTACCAGTGTACTGGGCATGGTGTATGCCCCGGTTAGAATAGGTGTACCATATCCCTGTGTGTCGTAAGAGGCGACCAGGGTTGCGTCAGGAAGGACATCTGGTGTAAAACCTGTGCCAAATCATTATACGGATCATAACGGATGATCTGCTGTGGCGACTCCTAACGGGAGCAGCCGGAAGAAGAAGAAGATATATATATATATATATATATATATATATATATATATATATATATATATATATATATATATATATATATATATATACAACCAGTTCTTAAGTGTTTACATTTGTGCTGCCAGATAACAATGGGCTGGTAGGACAGCCTAGAGGTAGGCACACTACACTCTGGGCTGTCTAGCCTGTGGTCGAATATCGGCTAAGCTATAAACCCTCATCCTAATGTTTCGCAGGCAGGGTGAGGCATCAATATGTGTGCCATCTCTTGGATGGATGTTAAGTTGGATATCCTGTGTGCTGGCATTATATTAGTTTGTGGACGTTAAAGATCTCATGGTGTCCTTTGCGAAGAGTCGGCGAGCTATCGCCAGCACCTCATACAAATCCCAGATTCCTCTCACCTTCAGTTGAACATCAAGCCTGACAGCTGGTTCATGAAAGATGTTTCCCAGCTGACCCCGCAGGCTGGGAATGATGCGGGGCTTTTAAAGAATTTGTGGTTGAGTTGAATTATTACTTGAATTAGTAGAATAATTACTTTAAAGTAGAATAATTTATTATTCTACTTTAAACTTTAAATAACTTTAAAGTAGGTTGAGTAGAATAATTACTTTAAAGTAGAATAATTTATTAATCGACTTTAAACTTTAAATAACTTTAAAGTAGGTTGAGTAGAATAATTACTTTAAAGTAGAATAATTTATTAATCTACTTTAAACTTTAAATATCTTTAAAGTCGGTTGAGTATAATAATTACTTTAAAGTAGAATAATTTATTAATCGACTTTAAACTTTAAATAACTTTAAAGTAGGTTGAGTAGAATAATTACTTTAAAGTAGAATAATTGATTATTCCACTTTAAACTTTAAATAACTTTAAAGTAAGTTGAGTAGAATAATTACTTTGAAGAATTAGTAGTATGTTATAACATTGACTGTGATATACAGGGTGTTGCGAAAAGATGGGACATATTTCAGGGTGGAATAATTATATGATGATGGAAAGGAATTGTGTTTTTGTTTTTCTTTTAATGTTGTATCAGACGAACTGGCGATTAAAAGAAGCAAACAATTAATAATTGGGGATGACAAATTGAACACGTGATCAACTACCATTGTTGAGCAGTATTTCTTCAATAGATATTCTACGATTTCAGCAAAAAGATAATTCAGAAGACATTTCTAAGTTTTCGATGCATCATGAAGAAAAGTAATTAACAGATTTGTGGCAAGTTTCCATGAAACAACATGAAGGGGCAACATGCCACACTGCATGTAACTGCTGCGAGAGTATTTTCCTGGAGAGCAGATCTCCAGATTTGGAGATGTGAATTGGCTTCCCAAATCTCCTGATTATTTCCTGTGGGGATATTTAAGAGACCGAGTGCACATGAACAGGCCACACACCACTCAATGACCTGAAAGTAAACATGACAAGTGAAATTAATTCCATTCCAACGGACTTTCTTGTGAAGTTTGTGAGGGGTATGGGGACCAGAACACCAGAATGTATTCCCTGCCAAGGGGGCTATTTGACTGACATCATTTTCAAAACCTCATGTGTTCTGAAGAAATTCCAATGTCTGTACTTTTACAAATGTTAATACAGTTGAATGAATTTAACTTAGATAATAATTAAAATATATTTATTGTTCAAACGTGCACCATCTTTTTGCCACATCCTGTACAATGAATGTAGTTTATGGGAGGGCCAGTTCACACAGGGGGTTTACACCAGATGACCGTGCACTTCTACAAAGAGGTTCAAGAAGAAAGAACCAAGGTACATAAAGGAAATCTCCAGTTAATCTGCTATGCTGGGCCTACACTTAATTTTAATTAAAGAAGATTTATCAAAATATTTTTCTTTTTTATTATTTTTTGATGTTATTTTGGAACATGACGAGTCGCCATTGACTGGGGTCATGCGTTTGGTCTTTTGATGCCATTTCCTCATCGGTCATGTGCAGACTGCAGCAACTTCAGATGGTGTTGAAACAGGCAAGGAACTGCAGCGAGTCTCTCCGTGAAATGAGTCAATTAACGGAAATCTCCACGTCCAAATTTGACCAGTTCAACAAAGCAGCTTCCGAAACACCTGAGGAGATTATGGACACCCTACAACGCATTGAGGTATTCCACATCGTGGAACACCGCACTGTTCCTTTTGAGAAATTCCTTATTTATTTGTTTTTCATAACTAAAGTCTCTCGTAGTTTTGTGCTTGAAGCTTGTGGCTCCTCTCGACCCACCTTTGTGTGATCCACACGGTATGCTTGCATTTTTACCACACCAGGAGCTTCGTATTGAAATCTTGAACAGCAAGAAGAGAGCTGACCACCAGCGGTACACTGAGGAATTGACCGCAGCTCTAAAGGTAATATTCTGGTGAATCGATTACTGAACACCCGGATACTTAAAAATCCTACTCAGATATTATTTATTATCATTGCCGAAGCATGAAAACATTTACGGATCAAGTAGAAGTACAATGGGATGAAGTGTAAAAGTTTTCACACCATTCATCCGCGAGTCATTTATTTTTACGTCACATATACCAAATTAAAGTTAATATGTTGGATCTCACGATGATGTATCATTTCAATTGTTTAATATGCTTTGTAATGAAAGACATTTTGTAAATGTTTTCAAGATGGATAAAATAAATAAGAGATTAGAAACATCTGGCATTGCATTAGAATGTGGAAGGCCTTGCAGTAAAATATACATTCATTGATCTTGCACTATATTCGATGACCTGTGGATGAGCCGCCGGTGATGGACTGTCTCATTCTCCAGATCAGTGCAGATGCTTAGAATGTATGAAAGCTACAGGTGCACAATTGACCACTCTTTTTTATAAGGTAAATCGTGATACTATGCTGTCATGCATGGCAGCTGGCATAACACCCTCCAGGATGGTGGACTCGTTGATGCAGTATCATCGTAATAAAATATGCAATTTGGTGCATCTGTCTGTCCACAATACATTCGGTCGTTACTTATACAATCTTAACCAAATTTGCCAAGGGAAATAGGGGTCACATTTCCAGTTATACTAAAATACACAATTTGGTGTGTCTGTATGTCTGTGGCGAATGGATTTGGTCCTTACTTATCAAATCTCAACCAAATGCGGCAGGGGAACTAAATGTCATAAGACAGGTTGGAGATACTCGGTTTGCCCTTCCCACGGGGGTTCTGAAGGTGGGGCCAATGCAAATTGTGACCGTAAATATGTACCATGTGGCGCCATTCCCGCTGGTGGCAGGAGAGGGGATTATGAGTCAGGATTTAAACGTTAATTGTATCAACAGGAAGCGATCTTCACATTATTTTCGCAGTCGCTTCACCTATGTCGCTTTTGACTCAACTGCAAAGAATGAACCTCAATTTCTAGTGCGGTTACGATTTGAATCGTCGAGCGGCAGTCTTTTAATAGGCTATGCCACGTGATCGTCGGCGATACGCTGCCGCGCACTATGCATACATTAGACTATCGTTGGGCATACGTTGTGAATGCCGACAACACGCTAAGCATTCGTTGGTAAAAGTTATCTATAAGGTATCGAAACGTTCTGTGTACGTTACTAATACGTTATGCATACGTCCAACTCGTTATGAATACGCCAAAAACTTTTTTTAAAAACATCAATAGTTCAGCGTACGCCAGCGTTTTACATACATTTTGATACGTTGCCATATGCTGGCTAAAACGTCAAGGTGTGACAGCCCCTTAAGGCATATAGAAAACGGCTTGAGCATCATTCCATGTTGCAGTGGCAATTTTCCAAGGCTACGTTCAACAACAAAAGCAACAACAACAATGATAACAGCCGAACAAAAAGTCTTAATTCTTCTTCTCCTCCTTTTCCCTTTATAAGGGTTGAGGTCTGCTGACACCAAGCTTCTGCCTGGCCTTGACCACAATACTCCTCCACCTCCCTCTGTTCTCAGCCAACTTTCTCCACACTTCAACCACCCCAACCTTACTGACATCACTAATAATTGGAAATAGTAATAATAATAAAAATAATAAGGATAAATAAAATATGACCTGTCACTTACCCCCCTGCCCCTGCCCCAGCCACTCCTGAAGGGAGCGTGTTTCTCGTGCCATTAATATCAGGGTAGGAATCAAACTCAGATTAGATAACTTAAAAGGTCATTTGGACCGCTGAGCTATCCTATCAGCCATACTCTCTTGCAATGGAAACAATAAAAGTAATTACGACAAAGGATCAAGAGGAGTCCTAAAAAGAAAAATGATGCCAAAGTGAAAATGAAAGTTCTTGTGAATGTTTTAAACTGCGACTTTAATCATGCTTTCTGGGGAAGTCATTGGAGGATGTAAGTTTAAAGTTAACACGGACAGACGTTTTTTGTCTAAATTGCAGAAACTGGAGACATTGCTGATCACTTATCGGAGTCGAATTGAGCAATACCACATCAGTCTTCCTCAGCAAATGGTGAATGGAAATGAAATGTACCGCAAAGAGGTGAGCTTGGCCGAAGTATGTACCTCCCACTGGAGCAGTCTGATGGAATGATCATAGTTTATCCCATCACTGTGACTTTATCTCTTACTCAGGCATTTGTTAGAGCTGCTTTAACAAGGGTTGTATCCCTCACCACAGGCCTATTTCATGGCTTTCCGAATGCCATGGGATGAGCAAGTCTTTAACTTTATAAATCATACGATAATTTGAGAATTGTTTGTTTGTTTGGCCGATATGCATTCCTGAACTGCTGGATGGAATGAGGTGAAAACTGTTGGTTGTACTTGGGGTGTGCACATGTAGGTTTTCAGGGGTAATTTTTTTATTATTCAAAATTTCAGCGTTGGGGAAGCACCCCAATTCGATGCAAGTCTGTATCGCATCGTGCTGCTCCTGGTGGGAGTATTACAAGTCGTACGAAAATTCCCCCAATTCTGGAGGAATTGACCTGCCTATTTCTAGGGGAATTGACCCATCCGTAATTCTGGGGGAATTGGCGCATTCATGACGGGTTCTTCACCAGTGCTTGGAATTAACATTGCCTAAAATACCAGCTTTGAATCGGAATAACCAATACGATTGTGTGAAACAGGAGCCGTTACCAACCTTGTGAGGAAACTGTGAATTCCCTTCCTGCCAAAAACGTTCCTCATTTCGGTTCCCAGTTGGTGAAGCAATTGCATTGCTTTTGTGCAAAATCCCACCTTGAGCATCCTTCCATTTCCATTTTGTAATTGAAATACTCTTATTTTTGCCACTTACATTTAAATTTGAAATTCTATGCATTAACCTCCTCAAAAACGATTTCTCTCTATTCTAACATCACCGAACAACATTCAGATTGCAGAGCTACAAGAGCGGTTGATTACGTTGGAGGCTTCGCTCACACAAGCAGTAACCATGCTGACGGATCGACAGCATCGGGCAGAGCGCATCCGATCGCACAAGATCACACGTCACGTTCGCATCATCGTCGATGGGGAGGAGATGGCCATGGTGGATGCTTTCCGCTCCGACCTAATCTCGGAAGAAAAATTCATTGAACTAGCGAACTGGCAGGGTGAACAAACCATCGTGGAAGAACGCTGATCTTCATCTGGCAACACGATACCGTTATTCACACCACTCTTTCAAAATGTATTCCTTCAAGCCTCGCAGACTCGGGATGGAACTGAGATGAGTTCCAATAGCAGGAGACAAATTTAAATTTGGCAACAAGGTAGAGATATTCCAAAATGTTTAGCCACCACTTTAAAAAGAGCCATTTGGTATTTCAAGTATTTTGCAGTGGTGGCTTGTATTCAGTTATTAGGATGTTAAGAACCGATTGACATCATCCCCTCCACCTCGAGAGAACACAAATTGGGGGGGGAAGATTTTGAAATCCCACTCTTTTGCATACACAACATGTAGACTACTCAATTTTCATCATCTGGCATTAAAGATAAATTTAATTTCTTGGAAAATATTGCACAAGTAGAAATCAATCATCTCCCATTGTCCCCAGAGCTGCATACAGACCCCTCACTTCACTCTTTTTTTTTCATGGAGCTCGCTCCACTCTTTCATTAGAAATAGAAAAATGAGAGGAATTGCAGTTTGTTGGATTGCTGTTTCAAATGTTTTGGGTTAGATTAGTGCGCAAGTTGAGTATTTTATTTACTTTAAAGCTTGGCTTTTAATTCTTTAGTGGTCCGTTAGGTCACCCACCAATTTGCATACTTGCTTCGACTCCTCGACCAATTGAGATTTCTTTTAAATGTTTGTAGTTTTGATATAGTTGAGTTTCTCGAGTGTTTTTTTTTTTTAGGTTATGCTTGTGCTAAGCAGTTGATATACCTGCTGTGGTTGATGTGAAAGTCGTGTAGTTGAGTAGAGTGAAATGGTATTTGGAAAAAGTAAAGATTTTGAGAAGTTCGGATGAAGAACGTAATGCATGTTAAAAAGGAAGTCGGGCAGACAAGTGAAAGTGTTGGGAAATGCTTTGAAAGAGAGGCCTGAGTGACACTTTGATAGGTGATACCTTTTAGGTACTCCTTGACACACACACTACAGGGATGCTTTGAGGGAGGTGACGCCTTACACACCAAGGCAGAGCTTTTTTAAATTGTTGTTGTTGTTGCCTTGCAAATAATGCAGCCTCACATCTGGTCTGGACAACATGTGTTGTAAAGCATGTCTGCTGCTTTGTATAAGTAGAGGTGGCAAGTGTTTTTAGTTAGTGCTGTTGAAATTTTTAATATGCCCAATTTAGGGTGAACTTCATTCGCTTCTTGCCTCCTTTAGACATTTGCTGAAAGCTGCGATTTAATCGATTTGGGAGGGATCCAAACACTATCTGGGGATTATTTGTTAGAAGACTTTTGCACAATTTTCCAGCAACAATTCATATTGACTACAAAACTCAACTTGACTATCAGTATTTGTGCAGTATCAAAATAATAATTAAAAAAAAAATTACAATCTTCAGCACATCACTTTCCCTTATCAGCTCCATCACCACACTCAATCCATCTCACTTCCTCATCAAAAGCTCCACCACCACCACACTTGATGCCTTAAGACCTTTTGCTAACAATCTCCAGCATTTAGGCCCATTTGTCTGCTTGATGGCTTGCTTTATCCACAATAAAATGAAATTGCTCAATCCTTGATTCCAGGTTGCTGAAATGTTGCTTTTGATGTTTGGCGTAATTCTCAGATGCAAAGTAACTTCATGGAGAGCCTCAGGACTGAGGAGACAGCACCAAGGAGACAAGTCCTCTGGCTATTCAACAACAGCTTTACTCTCGTGCAGAGTTTGCTTACAATGTAAAAGTATGCAGCACGTGTTGTACAAAATATCATGCACTCCACACCAAGAGTGGTGAACAGTATGAAGAACGTTTCTCCAGCTCATTCGTTCTACAACTATCAGCAATACTTTCCATACAAAGTTCGTTAGATCTTGGCTGCTTTTTGTGCAATCTATCAATACTTAATCTTAAAAGGCCAAAGGTGAGACAAAGCAAAGAGTTCATCACCAAAGGCCGTGATGGGTTGAAGGCAACAGTTGCAGCTCTTTTTCACCGACGGCTACATCATAATGCAAGAACTGCAATACACGGAGTGAAGGCGATATTGAAAAGGCAAAGTAAATGAGTTAAGCATTTTGAAAATAGTCATAGTTGAGAAATGATTGGGAGAGGAATTCAGTCACACGGTGGATATTCAAGACATTACGTTCGGGCCAAAAACGAACGTTCTTCAAACATTTGGAAAAATTGACTTGAATATCAAACAGCAGTCGAGTCCAGCAGCAAAATGGTGAAAAAAAAAAAAACATGGGATCAAGAACTTCAGGAGGTTCCAGAGAATGGTCTACAAACTTTCAGCACATACATGAAATGTCTTTGCCTCGTACACAGTAAATGTGTTGCTGGAACTTTTATAAAGCATCATCAACAATATAAATTAACCAAATAACGTTTGCTCAAAGCAATGCAAATTTCCTGAGCCATTCAGCAAGTTAATCAGGAAGTGCAGAAATCCAAAAGGATAAGTGTAAGTTTTAAAATGGAGGTGAGAGAATAAGGGGAAGAGGAGAAGGTGGTAAGGGAAGGAGTGAGGAGTGCTTTTCAAAGCTCGTCCTTGGCATGAGTGAGCACAAACGAGTGCAAGTCTTCCAGATTGCGTGGACCACTGAACTTTGCCACCTTGTTGCCACCCACAAACAACAGCAAAGTCGGGTACCCGGTCACCTGCAGGGAGAACGAATCAGGAAGTGGCCACAAATAAGCGTCATCAGAAGGGTTTGATTCAATCGTGCATTCAAACTTTCCCCAAGTAAAAAAAAAAACAAAAAACAGAAAATGTGATTATTTCACTGAAAGGTCAATGGTTCAGACGAGTGTTATTTATGCTTAGAAAACAAAGAAAATTTAATTTGCTGATAAGTGAATGCAAACACACAAATCATGTTAAGATGTGATGTGAAAAATTTGTTTCCTCTGACTTCCTGTTAAATCTCAAGTGTGCAGAAGTGCAGTACACCAAGAAAGATCTACACAAGCTATTAGTGTGGGACAAGCACAAGGTGAGGTGTCTACATTGGTGTGACGACTGAAATATTTGCAAAGAGAACAAACACAAATTGCACAAGTAATGAGATACCAGTGTAAGCTATCCGTATCCAACATATTTGAAACACAATCGTACCAGGAAGACCATTTAATTGATGTCCCCAATTACTCACACCATATTTTATCTGTTTCATTCACCACTCAACCCAGGTCGAGTTGAAAACCATGCTGTCCCGATGTACGTTTCTCTGTAGTTTGGAATATCTAAGTGAGCCTGTATGCATTTTATGACTCTTTGCCAAAGCATGCGGACGCACAATGGGATGAAGGATGAAGGTCGGCCAATCAGGCGATGAGTGAGTGTGTACATAATCAAACTCAAACTCATAGGAAAGATGCTATTGTTTGGCCTATGTGATACTAATTATCCTTTGGCACCTTGCAAATGCACCGAGTTGACAAAAGAGAAGAAAGACTTTCAAGAATATTATATATATATATATATATATATATATATATATATATATATATATATATATATATATATATATATATATATATATATATATATATATATATATATATATATATATATATATATATATATATATATATATATACACACACAATCCTACAGTCAAAGATGCTGCATAAAGCAAAACAAGAAGACCTACACAAGGTAAATGCTATGCTGATTCGAACCCTTCTCAGAGTTCCTCAACAACTATAAATCTTAGCAACCTGGGTTTAGTTGATTAGGTGAGAGCTGATTGGCTATTCCCTTCATCCACAGGTGAGAGATGTGGGTGGTTCTATATATATATATTTATATATATATATATATATATATACATATATTTATACATATATATATATATATATACATATATATATATATATATATATATATATATATATACATATACATATATATACATATACATATATACATATATATATACATATATATACATACATATATATATATATATATATATATATATACATACATATATATATATATATATATATATACATACATATATATATATATATACATACATATATATATATATATATATATATACATACATATATATATATATATATATATATATATATATATATACATATACATATACATATACATATACATATACATACATATACATATACATATACATATATATATATATATATATACATATACATATACATATACATATACATATACATATACATATATATATATATATATATATACATATATATATATATATACAGTATGTATGTATGTATGAGCCTGGTGTTCATCAGTGGTTAAGGCGGTGGCTTGGGGTCCTGAGTTTGATCACTGCTGGCTGCTGAGTTAGCATCAGGGGGGTTGACTCAGCCTATCATCCTTCCGAAGGTCGGCACAACGAGCACCAGTATACTGGTAATTATCCCTGCAGGGTCGAAGGTGACAAAGGGTTGGCGTCAGGAAGGGCATTCGGCCGTAAAAACATTGCCACAAGAAAGGGTACCATGATTGGAGTCCGCAAAAAGCTGACCACTGCTCAGGGATAAAGGCTTTCAAATGGTGTGATAGTGTGTGTTTGTATATATATATATATATATATATATATATATATATATATATATATATATATATATATATATATATATATATATATATATATATATATATATGATCAAAATCATGGCAAGAGTTTATCATTAAGAGATGATGCATATTCAAGGTGTGAAACTGGCAAAATTGCTCAAACATTTTTTTTTTCTCAGGCCTTTCTCATGCACCTCTGACCATGGACTCTGTTAGCGTGGACAGGAAATTTTATCGATTTATTCTATTCATCCCGTCGGTTTTTTTCTCGAGTATTGCTGTAAAAGAACTGCTCAAACGCCCAACGAATGGTGACTCGAGCTTTTCACTCAGCGACAATAGACTATCATAGGCGGGCTGTGGGAGAACCCGGGACCACAGCACCGTTTAACCCAGGTTGAGTGGTGCATGCAAATGAGGTATTTGTTAATTTTTTTGCGTGGTGCATGGAAACGAGGTATCTTTCACAAACTGGCTCGTCAAGTCTAGAGTTCAACCAGAGGTGAATTGGGGCAGGGATGTGTTACTTGTTCAGTATGCTGGTGATAACTCACCCCATATCCTCCCCCTTCCTCTGTCCCTCTACCCTGTTGTTGCGTTTCCCCCTTTATACTATTCTAGCTTTTCTGTGTACCAGCTCTTCCATGCGCTTCGACTTCATTGAAAATATTTTTGTAAAAACCTGAAACTGACATTTCATGTAAAACATCGTGACATCTAATGTCCACCAATTAATGCTGGCAGCCAGAAACCCAATTTAACGTCCATCCGAGGGATGACGCACTTTGTAATGCAATTGGTGAAACACCAATAAAAACAATTTATCGTCGGGTCAGGAATCAAACCCAGTGTAGGCAACTCTAAGGTAAGTACGCTACCTCTGTGCACCATCCTGTCGGAGCGCATGTGTTACACTGAGCTTTCATTTTTTTACAATCCTGTCAATGTTGGAATATTAAAATGGAACAGAGGACTATGGGAAAGAAGTCATGAGGAGAAAGACCAAAGGCATTAGTCTGACACACAAGACAGCCGGTCACATCCAAAGGTTAGCGTGTTCGGTGCTGGAACACCGTGCCTACAGCAGGAGCAAGATGGTTTGGAGTGATCGCAAAAGTCTCAGCGATTTGGAGATCAGGTGTAACTCAACATCACACGGCTTATATCGGACCCACCTTAAACTTGCTACAAAGATCTTTATCTGAAGTGCAATCCAATTCAGCGACGTTCACATGTGGAAGACCCGGGAACTTTTTCATGGAAAGCTCTTCCCATGTTTCAATCAGGGACTTGCAATACCCACACCTGCACACAATAACAAAATGGATGAGGGGAGAAGGATGGGTGAGAGGGGAAGTGGCAGAAGAGAAGGAGGAAAAACGGAAAAAAAAAAGAATTCAGAAGTACTGCACAATCATTAGGATGACAAATTCTCACCAAGGAGTGTAGAACTTCACAAAGCTGATGCCCCGTGCTACCGTCTCATCAAAATTCTTGGAGGTTAGTGTGACGACGTTGGACTGCAAGACGCGCGCATGGAAACATCTTACACACGTCTTCACCACCATGTGCACGGTAGTTTCTAACAAACATGGTCTTCAGCCATCCAGGGGAACAAATTGTGGCACTTAGAGCTTCGACAACTACAAAACATGACCCCAGACCTTGGAATGTGACCTTCTGAATTTAAATCCCCACCTGGCAGGAACACTTTTTTCTCGTTAACATTCAGGATCCTTGCGAGACATTGTTTGTAGATGATAAAAGCTACTTCAAGTAAAATGATAAATCTGGTTGGGGGTTTTTTTTTTTTTTTTTAAATAGGAAAAACAATGCAAAGAGGAATGTTTGCAAAATACATCAATCTTTCAAATTCTGACCTCATTTCCTCCTCCTTCTTTCTCCGCATCGCTGTCACTGTCACTGTCACTATCCGAGGAATCTTCATCTTCCGTGGTTTGCTCCGCTGCCTCATTGTGAAGTTGAGACTGGATGTATTGCTTCAGGGATTCAAGGTCTCTTCGACCACGATAGTGCTCGAGCTGGTAAGACCAAGGACAAAAACAAAACGAGCAAATAAATTACTGCAACCTTCGAGCTAATGTAATCGGTCATCGATTGTACGTACTGGCGAAAGCACAAGAGTCAGAAATTCTCACCTGCTTGCCATTCTTGAACCATATGAGAGTGGGATAGCCCTTGATACTATTCTCATGACAGAGAGACGTCTCCAGAGTACAATCAATCTGAACAGATACGGGAGGAGGTGAACGCGTGGAGGAGACGGCACGATCACAAACAAATCCATCATCCAATAGAGATACCTTTATCGAGTTCCCACGCCATCCCAAATGGCAAAATTACCTTGACCACTGTAACTACATTCGAATTCTTGAGCGTAGAGGCAAGTTCGTCCCACGTCGGTGCCAAAGCTTTACAGTGACCGCACCACGGAGCGTAGAACTTCACAAAATGGTGACCTGTGTGGGGATGGAAGGGTGGAGAACACACGGCTAACTAGGAATACTTTCTATCTCCCGTTTCACTTTTATCTTTTCATGGTGAAGCTGAACGAGGAAACGATCCTCAAATGTGACGACGAGTCAGTCGAGAGGTAAATGGGTGCGGGGTCGTCATCTTTTGCTCTGAGCTGCTCAGATTGTGAAATACGAAATCGTACAAAATATTATTTTTCATTCTACCCTTTGCTCTTGCTCCTCCGATCAAGTCATGGTTATATAATATTTCCTGTTATAGTTTGATTTTTTTTTTTTTTTAATCCTCAATGGTGTATGCATTGCTCTCGTCCCATCATCAACAACGTTTTTGTTTTGTTCATCGTTCTTCGTTGTTGTTGTTTTTTTTCCACAACAAGTGAATTGACTTTTTCAATACATAAAGGATAGCAAAGTTCATGTAGACAAGGTCATTACTTACTCTGAGAGAATATGCCACAAAAAACGTACGAGGGCCAAGCAAATGTCTCCGAACACGATATCCACAACAGTCCAATAAATGTCAATGTTTTCACTCCTCAATATAATTACTATGGAAATATTTATTCCCATTGACGTAAACAAATGTAATTAAAAAAAATAATAAAATCTCACTCCCCATGTACTGCTCTTACACCGCCCAAACCTCAGGAGTACCTCTGGCTGCGACTTCCCCCTCTGCTCCCACCTCTTGTTTATCTGTGTCTGTGTTGCACCACCGCCCCCTCAACCACGACTCCATTTACATCTCTCTCTGACGACATGGACCAACTTTTAACCGCTCATCCCAACTCTGTCTTCCTCATATGTGGCAATTTCATTTGTCGTCGTACAACTTGGCTGGGCGTTGGTACCTCTCTCACCAGGCATGAACCTCCAGTGGAGGAGTTCTGTGACTCCACACGACTGACTCAATCTGACCCTTCTAACCCGGATTTCTCCCAACGGCTTTCCTCCCTTCAGAATTTGTTTAAAACGAACTTTCCCACCAATGTCTCCTGCTGTTTCTCTGCTCCAAGTGGTTCAGCTGATCATGTGCTTGTGAAGATCAACATCTCTCCAGCCATTCTCCAAGAACAGCCTCAGCGTCAGCAAGTTTCACTCAGGCAGACTTGTTGAGACTGCAAACAGCCATCTCTCTTCACGACTGGTCTTCCACATCTACTGCCTCTGATATTAACTCAGCCTAGGAATTCTGACACACAAACCCGCTCTCTCTTATGCAAAGATTTATCCAATTTCATCTTTAATTATCCGACCCTTATCTTCCTACCAATGGCACACTGAATCCTGTGGTGAGGCAGTTGCTCTGAAACAACTGGCCTTCTCTTCCTGGAAGGCGAATTCGACTGAAGGCAATCTCGGTGCATTCCACAAAGTCAGCGACAAGTGTGTGTCCACTCTCAGGAGAGCCAGAAAACAACATCTGTCAAACCTAAAGATTAAACATTCAAACTTGTCTCCCTCCTCTAAGACCTGGTGGCACCTTGGTAAGTCCGTCTCTGGTGCATGCTCCCCTTCCATCTTTTCAAATGTCACCGCAGCCGATTCCGCTCGTGAGATGGCCGAATACCTCATTTCTGTGTTTGCTTCCAAATCTTGTGTTCCCAACCCTTCACCGTCTTTACCCACTCTTCCCAGTCACACCAACTGCTTCTGGACTCGGTGTCTTGTGCACCTGAGAAGGTAGAGATGTTTCTGTCATCCCTCAACTCTGACTCTGCTGCTGGACTGGATGGCATCAATGCAAGTGTCCTTAAAAACCTGCTCTTGCACATCGGTTCTCTGTCCCACGTCGCCTTCCATCTGCTTGGAAATCATCCAACATCACTGCGTGACATAAAATGTGCAAAAACAGACCTATCAACTTCCTTCCAATCATCAGCAAGGTCATAGAATCCATCATCCAGGTTGAAATTAAATACGTCTTTCAATCCCAACTAATGTCACTCTAATCGCCTTCTTCATGGAATACTACTCTAATCATGGGTTTACGCTCCTGTCTCACATCTTGCTCAGCTTAACGCCGTGGAAACCAAGGCCTTCAAGATCACTGGAATCTCGTGCGATGAAGCCGAGTCTATGGCCCATCATCGCCATTGCAAACAGGTCGGTGGTCTCTCTGTCTTCTCAGGGCTTTGTTCCCCACAGGTTTCTGCAGGACACACGTGGTCCACTGGCAAAACTCACAAAATCCAAAATCACTGCTCACCACTTTTCTTTTTGTTTTTCCTCTGCCTGCAGAACCAACTTCCACATTCCCTTCATTCTCATTCTTCCCTCCACATCTTCAAGATAGCAGTTCACCACCATCGCACATCATCCCCCTTCCAAACCCATGATTTTATACACCCCTTCCTGAGAGTTCGTTTCCGTATCCATCATGTCCACCCCATGCATACTCCCCTAACATGTTATTCATACCCTTGTTTATCTGTCTCCATCTGTTTTGACCTTTGTGTTGGGGGTTTCCCCCCTCTTTCTACTGTTTGTTTTGTTCTGTTGCATCCAGACATGTTCTGTGTCTAGCTCTTCCATGAGCCTTGACTCAATTGACAAACTGTCATACATTCGTGCATAATACAACTCCTTGTGCCATGTTCTAGATTGCACAAGATGCTAATAATGATCAACAATGCTTGGCCGAAAGCCTCCATACCTACGGCAATGTGTTTTTTGAAGGAGCTGGAGTTCAAGGTGAACAAAGGTTCACGGTCCGCCAAGGCCTCGTGGTCATCCTGCAAGCACAGGGCAGTGTTCATGGAACAGCATTTCATCCGATATGCCATAGTACATTTAAAGTAATTGTGCAACAACAAAATAATCCATCAAAATCCCACAACATCTCGCCGAACATCAACTGTATCCTTTGATGACAGGACAGAGCGTGATTGGCAGGGTGGTCACCATCTCATCATGGGGTACTCAGCTTATCTATCGAATCCCTTATGACATCATATGTGAACAGAACAGGTTTGAGGAAAGCTGCCGGACGGTGTAACAAACAAACATTCGCTGGGTTCCAACCCGACTATTATATGTTTAATTTTTGTTTATTTGATTTGTCTTTTGTTTTTTTTTTTTAATACCCCACAGTACGTGCCATCACAATATGGGTCTGTGTGTGCGCACAGAGGACGCAACCCCAAGTAATGAGCGTATTTTGTTAAACCTTGGTAACTAACAACCAACCACGCTTCTGACTCAGAATGATAATCCATTCCTGCATTTCCCCCATCACCAATGCTAACCCTGCAGCAAACATGAATTCAATAGTGTACACCTTGATGAGGTTAAACATTGTGCGAGATACGAGGTTGAACAAATCACACAGGTGGAAGCATACGTGCGTGTCATGGCGAGTATTAGACCGGCTGGTATAATTGCAGTCTCGAAGATGTACGGAACGTCTGTTTCCTTTCTTAAATCGGAGTCTGCAGCTGACAAGGCAATCGAGAAGGGTCCGGTTGTGGTAGGATGCTTTGTCCAAGTCCAGAGTCTTCAGTCTCGACACCCAGGTTATTTTGTCCAATGCGCGTGTGCCTTCTTCAGGCTGATGAAACCGCGACGATGGTACATTGCTCACATTGTCCTGCTTGCCAGCTCCTCGGCCTTTTCCAATCACGATACTATTGTCGAACAGTTTGGAGAATTCTTGCCTCACCTACCGTGACCCTTGAGATGTAGACATGCCGAGCATTTCACCCACACACGTTCGAGTTATCCCACACAATCGTAACCGTTTCAGCAGATGCTCTTTCTCAGACGAGGACGAGCGGACACGTTTCTTGAAGGAAGCCGCCCGCTTGCTGACTTCCCCATAGAAATGTCTTGATTGACAAACGCCGAAACCCTTCCTGGCAATCACCATCACCCGGGTCTCCCAATCAGGCGGTGCCACGAAACTTCAAACCCGATTTGCAAAACTTTCGCAGATAGTTTATGAATTAATCAAATAAGATATGCTGAAGCACACACGGTCCCTCATATCTAATCCGCTCGTTTATCACCGTACTCCGTGTTACGCTTGACGTTTTAAGATAGAGGCTGAGTTTTGCTCTCATGCCCAAGAAACTTCGCTGTGAACAAGAGGCGCTGATGCCTCAAAACATTTGCAAATGTTTTCTATAAAAGGTATCGCCTCGTTGAGGAGCTCAAGGATAATGGGAAGCAGGTTCACAAACTACCAGAGTGTATGGGGATGTAGACATACACAAGGGTGAGATGAGGTCGGTGTCATCGTCAGCATGAAAATCTGTCGATTTGCACATTGGCTTCTCTGTACACGGCGCAGAGCAATGTCACGTCCGACAGGTTACAACTAGTTTATTAACATCTCTAGCAATGAAGTGGAATACTAAAAGCATTATTTTGCCCTTACACCTGCTGTGCTCGTTTTACCTTTACGACAAGTTTATACATCCATACACATGCACTCGTTTGGCATATATAACGATGGTGATGGTGGTGGAACGTGGAACGCAGGAGAAAACACATCTTTGGCTGCATTTCGTCTCAAAACAAACAAGTACAAGTGGCACGTGCCTCAGTCTACCTTTAAATCCCCAAACGTGCTTTCAACCAACCTTTGGCATCCGCAACGTCATTTCCAACATCCATTGCTCGAGCACGGTACGATCACGTTGCCCCTCGTACATAATGCTCTCTTGGCCAGGCCGGAACAGCTTGAGTCTGTGGCGAGATGGTACAGAGCTGGAAACTGTCCCGAGTGCACAACAGTGGTTGTAATTATACACCAACTTAAAGATTGATGGAAATAATACAAAAAAACCAAAACAAAAAAAAACCACATGCTTGCACAACATTGTCCAATCAAATTGTGGAAGTATTGAAAAATAAATAAATAAATAAAAACCACAGCAAGAGGTTAATGTCGAGCAACGGTGATGAGAGATTCACAAACAAAGAGCCATACGTTGGGTAACTCTTGATGTCCTCTTGGATACAAAGATCCACCTCCCGTGTGCAGTCCACCTTTGCCAGGAATGCAGGAGGGTCGGTCATCACATTGTACTGATCTGCCAGCTCATTCCACGTGGGATGGAGCCTCTGGCAGTGGCCACACCTGACGGGTAACAAGTAAACCCTCATGACGCCAAAATAGCGGCCGAAACTACATTCAAAGGAGGCAAATGCTCAAAAACAAATTACTTTCCATGGAGAGAAATTTATTTTCATTTTTTGTCCAATTCCCTTGAAAATTTATGCATCAGCCTACTTGTATTCCCATCTGAACTCCCTGCAGATGATGCGACGATTCCAGCTTCTTTATGCTCCACTCGGTTCCATACATACTCCTCCACAAAAATCATCATTCAATTTAAATCGAGGTTTAAAGATTTTGCAAGGCGAATAAATAAATAAATTCCGCGTTTTACGCAGTGTCTTTTGCATCACCTTATCTAACAAGTCACATTCGTTGTTCTTATCCTTTATGACTTCCTTAAAAATAGCAAGTTTCCCGCCTGAAATAATATTCAATTTTGATTGACTGCCAGGCAATCAGACAGAGCTTCAAAAAAAAATATTTTAAAAATCTCACTCCTCTCTGTGCATGCACGATCGGGGTAAATTCAGAGTCAAAGTACGGTAAAATGGCAAACTTATCTTCAGATTCAGGTTCAAAATGTAACGTTCAATCTAAGCAAGTCATCATCGATCATAAACTGATAAGATCGACCGATAGACGGACATGACCCAATTGTTTAACCCCGCTTTTCGCTTCACGTGTGCAGGGTAACTAGAAGGACACTCGGTAGAGCGTACACCTCCGCCATGCAATGCCTGATCCACGAGAACATATCGGGCCCATTACATTTTTGAAATATCATGCTATATAGAGTATTATATCGTTTTTCGCCCTCTATTTTAATGTTGAAGAATCACTTTTAAAATTCTAGTAGCCTGATCCAGATCCGGATCTCCACCAAAATCTAACCAGTTCATCCTTGTCACACGCCCAACCTGCCCACAACTTTTTAAGATATCTTGCACACAGACAGACAGAGAGGGGTGAAAAACATAACCTCCATCACCTTCGGTGGCAGAAGTAAATATACGTGTATCATTTTTGGTTATATTTTTCAATGGTAAAGAATCGCTTAAAATTTATCGTATCCGGATTCGGATTTTCACCAAAATCGAATCAATTCATCGCCGTCACACACTCAACCTGTCAAGCAATTTTCGTTTGAATTAGTCCTTAACTTTTTTGAGACATAGTGCTCCGTGTATAAATCGTTTTTGGCCCTATCTCTCAATGGTAAAGAATCACTTCAAAAAAAAAATCCCAGTATCCAGATCCGAATCTTCACTAAAAATCTAATAATTTCATCCTCGTCACACACGACACACCCAAACGCTCCACCATATCTTGTCCAAATCCATCCACAACTTTTTTGAGATATCCTGTTCCCAGACAGACAGGAGTGAAAAACTTCACCTCTGTCCACCTTCGGTAGCAGAGGTAACCAGTCCCAGGAATACGTGAAGAGTCGTCCAAATTAACGTATCCCTATCAGACATCCGTTCCAATTCAGAACCATTTCATCTGAAGTATTCAAAGACCCAAACCAAAGCTGGAGATATAACTTGTACTGTGAACGCTGCAACAGAGTGGAACGACTTCCCCTCTACAATTAGATCAGAAAATTCAACTGAACAATTTAACTTATTTTGTTTCCTGAATGAGTATTGTGATATAGGTTATATCTTTTGGCCATGGTAGTTCTCCATTTTTATTTTTGAATAAATAGTTGAGGCTCGTGTAAGAGCCTCTCAGGAAGGGAAAACTGGAAATTTAGGAGGAGGAAGGGAGGGAGGGTTAACGAGGGTAGAAAAGATCATGCTTTTGGATTGGTGACAATCTGAGATGGTGTTGAACAGCTGTTTTGAAGACCTGGAGGGAAAATGAGATTGAAGATGATGTGGAAGTTGGTTCCACAGGTGGGGGAAAAAAAAAACAAAAAAAAAAGTGGATGTGAGCCTGTGTCGGAGTGGCGACCCGTCCAAGATTGTGCCCAATAGCCAAGGAGACTGCGAAGGCAGCACCAACGCTCTGCACAGAGTATGGTCCCAATGGATGGATGTGCGCAGCGATCCTGGATTGAGGTAGTTTCACCAAAATGGGTTTGATGGGCAGACTATGTGTGCCGTGCAGAAACCTGGGGGAGGGAGTAAAGCATGGAAAGAGCAGAGGGTTCAAGACCGGAAAGAAGGCGGCAGAAGACGGAGAGACCACTGACCTATCTGCGATGGCGACGTGATAGACTCAGCTTCATCGCAGGAGATTCCGATATATAAATCTTAAAGGACTTGGTTTGCAAAATTACTACGAATTACTTTTTTGGTGATACTCTTTAGTTTAAGTACACTAGCAGAGTACCCTATGGGTTATCTTGTTCCAAGCGTACAATATGTTCTTTTGACACATCACTTTATTTGGGTGGTGTATCAGCAACAGATTGTTGCCTCGATTGCTCCCGAAGATTAAAAAAAAAAAACCCAGGTTACGTATATGAAGCAAAAACATGCGTACTGCTCATGTGCATGTATGATACATCATGGTTATACAGCTTGATCAATTCCAAATGTACCTTCCCATTTCCCATAAAGGAATGAAAATGGCAAGATGGATGAAATTTGGTATTTTTCAAAACTTGATGCAATCAAACAAAACTTGCACAGGCACAACTTCAGGGTACCCAAGTTAATCCCCAAGTTTCAGATTCCTCGGCCAAATCCTCCCAAAGGAAATGAAACGTACATACAACATACTTTCCCTCCATTATTCCCTCCGCCACCGAAGGTGGGACGGAGCTTATGCTTTTGTCCGTGAGCAGGATACTTCAAAAAGTTGCAAACGCAGATTCGAATGAAATCTGGTGGACGGGTTGGGTGTGTGACAAGGACAAATCAATTCGATTTTGGTGGAGATCCGGATCCGGATCCAGATGTCGGGAATTATTTAATTTTCTACATGATTCGTCACCATACGTAGAGATGGGGACAAAAACAATATACAGCGTGACATTTCAAAAAAAAAGTTGTGCACGAGATATAACAAAACGAGGTGGATGAGTTGGTTCGGTGACAAGAACAAGGTGATTCGATTTTGGTTCAGGTTGGGATACAGATCCAACCTATCATTGGGATGCAAAATGTAAACCGTTCAGCCTGGTCGAGGTATGCAGTTCTGGTATCGAGATGGGTTTTAATGTTAAATTGAAGGTAATTAATAGTGTATGTTCTGTGATTTAGTTACATTTAAAAGAGCCTATTTGAAATGCGGTTGTACGTCTGCTCAAGGTTCCTCGGCCACAGCACCGAGAGTATCGGTGCAAAAAGTCATCGTCTTGCATGCTGAACTCTCACCCGCAGATTATCTTTGGCCCCAGTAACTCAGGCACACAGCCTTGGAGAATCCCGATATGATAACGCAAAAGAAAAACTTGAACCATAATCAAGGAAACACGGTTTCGATGTACAGCGTGCACTTTCTTATCAATCCACTCCCGCTTGTGGGTTTATCTCTGATTCGTGGGCGTGATGCACAAAAAGATGCCGAAGATGCCTCGTAGTTACGAGAACAAATTATTCCCAAGATTGTGAATTGTCTCTTCTGAGGGATTTACATAACGTACAATGACGCCGCAATATTTCGATTTATATCGTAATATTAGAAATACACGTTGATTAACCAGACGAGGTGGTGTAGCGGTTCGAGCGTACGTCTGGTGTTGGGTTTGGGATCCTCGGATCCCGAGTTCAAATCCCGCTCAGATGTTCAATTAATACCGGGTGGGGTTGACTCTGCCCGTCATCCTTCCGAGGTCGGCAAAATGAGTGCCAGCTTGCTGATATCCTGTGTCAGAGCGGCGACCCGTCCAGGATTGTGTCCAATAGCCAAGGAGTCTGCTTAGGCAGCACCAACACTCTGCACAGTGTACGGTCCCGATGGATGGACGGATGGATGGTTCGAGCGTCTGCTCAGTCAGGGAGGCCGGGGGGGTTCAAACACCGACCTTGTCACACCAAAAATTAAAACAAATAAATAAATAAATATGTGTTATGTGAGCTTCATCGCTCGGCGTTCAGCATTTAAAAGGTCAAGAGCACGGACAACCCCCAGATGGACGTACCATTGTTGTGGTGTAGCCGATACCCAGTGCCCCAGGAAGTGTAGGCACTTCCCCAAAGGTGTGTGTGTGTGTGTGTGTGTGTGTGTGTGTGTGTGTGTGTGTGTGTGTGTGTGTGTGTGTCAGCTCCACTACGAGCCTTAGGTCCTGTAAAAAGAGGATGCGGTGTGCCCTCGTCTTGTTAATAGTGTTACCGGTGACGTCATAGGACAGCACAAAATGCATGGATATCAACACAACTTTTACACGTGACCTGTTTTACAATAAAAGTTTCATGAATGGAAAAATGCTCACGTGATTATATGTAAATGTGTTAATATTGTCATACATGGCACCAAAATCTCAGGCAGAGTACACGTGGTACACGTCACACGCGGTACACGTCACACGCGGTACACGTCACACGAAACAAAAAGTTAGAAACAGGTGTCACAAGTCGGAAACTCTGCACACGAGATGCGTGTGGGACAACAACCCTTGTCGTACACCACACCACACCACACCACACCACACCACACCACACCACACCACACCACACACCACGGAAGAGATCCGCACTCCACACATTCACTCGCAGGTTCCGAAACATTAACTCACCAAGGTGCGAAGAACATGATGAAATGCGGCTCCAAACGAACCGAGTGTGTAAACATGTCCTTGTCGTACACGTGCTGATCATGGTCTTCGCCGGCCTGGGCCAGAGACACCACGAAGAGAGACCAACAGAGCTCGGCGAGGGAAACCATGGTCACACGACTTGTGGCAAGACGTGCAGCACGCGCGACAAACAATCAGCATACGCTCCTCCCCCTCCACGTGACGTCACGGCACGTCACGTCACGTCACACGCACACGAGACCAACTTCCGCAGTCGTGACGTCACGCGTATCGCTCCATCGAGGTGGTTATTTATTTATTTATTTATTCTTTTCCATTTCCGTGGACAGAGAACGTTCAAAGAAGGAAAACCCGGGATGGATCGTGGATCCCATTATCAACGAGCACGGAACTCGGCAGAGCGAAAACCTTCGCCACGGACAACCTGATCGACGACAACAAATCGGGTCCAATACATTTTAACATATCTTGTTATAAATCGTTTTTGGCCCTTTCTCTCAATGGTGAAGAATCAGTTTAAAAACCTCGAGTAATCCGATCCGGATCTTCACCAACATCGAATCAGGTCGTCCTTGTCACAAACCGAACCTGGCCATAAAATTTCATCCTGATCCGTCCACATAACAACTCCATGAGATATCCTGAACACAGGTAAACACACAGTGGTGAAAACATAACCTTGTTCACCTTCAGTGGTGAAAACATAACCTTGTTCACCTTCAGTGGTGAAAACATAACCTTGTTCACCTTCAGTGGTGAAAACATAACCTTGTTCACCTTCAGTGGTGAAAACATAACCTTGTTCACCTTCAGTGGTGAAAACATAACCTTGTTCACCTTCAGTGGTGAAAACATAACCTTGTTCACCTTCAGTGGTGAAAACATAACCTTGTTCACCTTCAGTGGTGAAAACATAACCTTGTTCACCTTCAGTGGTGAAAACATAACCTTGTTCACCTTCAGTGGTGAAAACATAACCTTGTTCACCTTCAGTGGTGAAAACATAACCTTGTTCACCTTCAGTGGTGAAAACATAACCTTGTTCACCTTCAGTGGTGAAAACATAACCTTGTTCACCCTCAGTGGTGAAAACATAACCTTGTTCACCTTCAGTGGTGAAAACATAACCTTGTTCACCTTCAGTGGTGAAAACATAACCTTGTTCACCTTCAGTGGTGAAAACATAACCTTGTTCACCTTCAGTGGTGAAAACATAACCTTGTTCACCTTCAGTGGTGAAAACATAACCTTGTTCACCTTCAATGGTGAAAACATAACCTTGTTCACCTTCAGTGGTGAAAACATAACCTTGTTCACCTTCAGTGGTGAAAACATAACCTTGTTCACCTTCAGTGGTGAAAACATAACCTTGTTCACCTTCAGTGGTGAAAACATAACCTTGTTCACCTTCAGTGGTGAAAACATAACCTTGTTCACCTTCAGTGGTGAAAACATAACCTTGTTCACCTTCAATGGTGAAAACATAACCTTGTTCACCTTCAGTGGTGAAAACATAACCTTGTTCACCTTCAGTGGTGAAAACATAACCTTGTTCACCTTCAGTGGTGAAAACATAACCTTGTTCACCTTCCGTGGTGAAAACATAACCTTGTTCACCTTCAGTGGTGGAGGTAAATAAGTTTGTTGTCGCTTGCCAAGCCCGCCGTTCCTTATCAACCGTTTCAATGGAGTGCTTGTTTGAGTGCTTAAGCCGCTTGGCGAGAGCTCTACAGACAGCTTGGTAATGGAACACACCCTACAATTTTTTTTTCTGATTTCTTTGCAGATGTCGTGAATGTTGAGCAAATTTATCATGTCGTGGCATCCTCTCACGGTAGGCTAACCTCACAGCGCACCTTACGAATATACATTTAAAAAATGGATGGTTTGTGTGTTTGTCATTGAACCTGGAGGTTAATGAGCTGTATATTTACTGTCATGGTCGGGGCTGTTCGTGCTGGCTCTCTCTCTCTCTTCTCGTCCTCCACATTTTAAACAGTATGTGCGAGCTGTTGTGAAGTTTTCACGAAACTTTGGAATTCATCATTTCCATGGAAACCAAGGATCCTGAACACCACGAGGCACAATACCTGAAAGAACACCTGTGCTGTTCTCCCACCGTTGAGCACAAAGATCTGTTCCGTCTCGTTCTTTTTCCCTCTTAAAAATGTGTCTCTCTCGCCATTTAACCACCATTTAAACAACAAGAGAGCCTCTACCCTTTGGATCAGAAAAAAGTTATTGCAACTCAGGTGCGGATCCTTGATTTTTGGGTTAGAGGGGCGCAAAAATTTAAATGGTACCGAAAATGATAATTTCTCCGAGCAGAGTGAGGGGGACATTTTGGGTTTTTTTTTTTTATATTTGTCAAATTCTAAAAAATATTCCAAATATAGACAAAAAATGTTCTCATACACTTGAAAAGAAGTACTCCAATGAAAAATATTTTGCTCAAAACTCAACATTAATTTTAATTATTGTCTCATCAGAAAAATCAAATTTCACGAAAAGTAGACATTGCATAGAATGAAACAAATGACATCATGATCAAAACAAATCAACGTCTCTGATGTAGGGCTGCCGAGATCTCTGACGCAGGGTCTCGGGGCAATACTAAGTGCCTCTTTATCCGGTCCCCCTTTCAAAAATGATTTTTGAACATCAGACACAAGTTTTCCCCATTTACATCATCAGCGGTTATGGGTTTGGAGCGTCGACAGGTCTCTTTCAGGGCTCTCTGCTGACGATCTCAAAGTTAAGTTTCTGGTTATTATCTGTCCCGTTTTAACTGTTTATTTTCTCACCCACATGTTACTGTGTGTTCCGAGTTTGGTTTTGTTTAAAAAAATCATGCTATTTTGTGAGATTTTGTCGACCTTGTCTTACCGGGTGCTTGAGGCCTACCCTTGAGGCTTGAGGCCTACCAGTTCCCCTTGGTGTACGATCGTGTTTATTTGTTTTTTCTCCCCATTACCTTCAATTTCTATCTTCCCCACTTTCCTAACGTCCCCCATCCCTCCCAACTAATCACTCTATTTCTTATCTTAAATAAAAAAAACCGCCACCTTTCTCCAATTCTTCTTCTTCTTCATCTCCTCCTCTTCTTCTTCCTCCTCTTCCTCTCCCTCCTCCTCCTCTTCTTCTTCCTCCTCTTCTTCTTCTCCCTCCTCCTCCTCTTCCTCCTCTTTTTCTTCTTCCTCGATTTTTTTTTCTATAACACTTCCATGACCTAATCTGTTGAAAACTCTCTCAAACATTAATAATAATAACAAAAACGATCTCTTATAATGCTTCATCTTCCTCCTTCACACATGTGGTACTCTTTACTGTATCATAATGCACTACTCTTCTGCTATTTAAACAGACTGCTCTCAATTTGACCTTTCCTTCATACCTTGCCTAAAAAATCCAACTGTTACAGTGTTTCTTCTCTCCATTCTCTGAATTCGCCTTTATTGCATCCATCAAGAAACGTGTTTCATCGCATCTCTGACCTAAAACTTTTAAAAACCCCAGTTTGCCATGAATGTTCGCTTTCCATCAACCATTCTTTTTTCCAACTTAAGTGCCAACTCACCCATCTCACCCCTTACTCAAAGCAACCATCCCACTCTTCTCCCTCAAAGCCTCCCTCTCACCTTTCTCAAAAACTCCCCCTCACCTTTCTCCCACCATTCATCCCCCTCACTCATCCTTCTCAAAGTGTGTATGTACCTTCAGGAGAGCCAGAAAACATCTTTCTAATCTCAAATCTGGACTCTCAAACCTCTCTCCCTCCTCAAAATCCTGGTGGCGTCTAATCATATCTGTTCCTGGTGTATGTTCCCCCTCCATCCCCTCCCTTACCTCAAATGGCCGCACTGCTGATACCGCACGTGAAAAAGCTGAATGCCTAAACTCGGTGTTTGCAGCTAAATCTTGTGTCCAACACCCATCACTTTCTCTACCCACCTTACCCAGTCGCACTCAACTGTCCCTGGACTCTGTGTCCTTTTCTCTTGACAAGGTGGAGAGTTTGCTGTCAAACCTCAACTCAGATTCTGCAACTGGTCCAGACGGCATTAGCCCACGTGTCCTCAAAGCCTGCTCTTCTGCTCTTGCTCACTCTCTCTCTCTGTTCTATTCACCCTCTCATTTGCTCAAGGTCATCTGCAATCTCATTGGAAATCAACAAACATCACTGCCCTGCATAAAAGGTGCAAAAACAGATCCCTGCAACTACAGACCAATCAGCCTTCTCCCAATCATCAGCAAGGTTATGGAATCCATCATAGCTTCAGACATCAAATCCTTCCTCTTCTCCAATGGCTTGATTTCCGATTATCAATTTAGTTTCGGACCAGGTCACTCTACCCTGGATATGCTGCTTCTGCTCTCCCATCAATGGATGGAAGCCCTCAATGCCAGACAGGAAATCCGAGCTGTATCCCTCGACATATCATGTGCTTTTGACACAGTCTGTCACTCTACCCTGCTCACCAAACTTTGTTCCTATGGTATCCAAGGCCATCTCCACTCATGACTCGCAGACTTCCTCTCCTTTCGCAGTCAATGTGTGGCCCTAAATGGAGTTCTTTCATCCCCTGTTCCTGTCCAGGCTGGAGTTCCTCAAGGTAGCGTTCTGGGCCCTGTTCTTTTTATGGTTTTCATCAATGATCTCTCCGACTCTCTGGTAAATCCTCTATATCTCTTTGCTGATGACTTCACCCTCTGCCGTACCATCGGTCATCCCTCAGACTGGCAAGCAGCAGCTTCTTCGCTCATTGCAGATCTGGATAAAATCACAAACTGGTCCAACACGTGGAACATGTCTTTCAATCCGGACAAATCTCACACTCTCACTATGTCTCTTCGAAAGGACCGTTAGGAACCCCCCCCCCATCCACTTTCTCAACAATCCTCTGGAAGAAGTCCTTTTTTTCAAGCTTCTGGGTCTCACTATCTGCTATGACCTTTCCTGGGAAAGTCACATTTCAAACCTCGCCTCCAAAGCCAGTCACCGACAGAATCCTCCGTCGTGCAAAGGTCTTCCTTGGCCCACCTGGGCTCCTAACCACTTACAAAGATTTCGTCCACAGCCTGATGAAGTACTGCTCTCCCCTCTGGGTTGGTGCTCCTGCTTCCCAACTTTCTTGGCTTTGTGCTGTAGAAACCAAGGCATTTCAGATCATTGGCATCTCCCGCAATGAGGCTGAGTCTTTGGGCCTCTCACTCAATCACCGCAGGTTGGTCGGTGGTCTTTCTGTCTTCCACCGACTCCTCTCCAGCCTCCCCCCCTGCCCTCTCTGCAATTTGTCCCCACCACATTCCAACAGGGCGCTCAAGGTCCGCCAACAACCCCCTTCTGGTAAAACTACCAAAATCATGAATCACTGCTCACCTTCACTCTTTCATTCCTCTTTTTTCCCGCCTTTGGAATAAACTCCCTCACTCTGTTCAATCCCATTCTTCCCTCCCGGCCTTCAAAACAGCTGTTCACCACCACCTCTTATCATCCCCCATCCAAATCCTCGATATTTTCTACCCCCGATAATCCACCCAAGCCCACCTCCTTCAAATTCCCTGCTTTCCTTCCTGAAAGTCCTTGTAACGTCCATCTTCTATTCCCCATGTTCCCCATCCCATACCTCTCCCTTCCACAGATCTCCTGATGTCTCTGTTCCCCACTGTTTTGTCCTTCCCACTCCCTCCCCTCTTGTCTCATGCCCCCTCCCCCCTTGCTGTACGTTGTGTGTTAGCTCTCACACAAGCCTCGACAAGGTATACAAAAAAAAAAACACAGAAACTACGTGCCTGCTGTGTTTAAGAGAAATTTGGGGGTTATTCACTTATTCCTACATGCAGATTCGTTTAACACAATTCATCCAGATGGGGTGTGGCTAACATTCCTGTGTTCCACTTACATCATTACGTCATCATCGCGATTGTCATTATGGAAATTGCTTCCACAGCAGTTTGTTTTACAAGGAAGGGTGTCCGTCCATGGCAGGGAATTGCCCTGAGTGTCTTGGAGGGAGACAAAATTAAGCTTCCCCTGGTGTTTTATCATCACAGACAATCATTTAATACATCAAAAAAAACTCGGAGCATTCTTTGACGTCACGACATCACTAGATAATCCTCCGTCCACATTATTACATCATAATACAAACTTGTACCAAGTTTGATTTTTGGCCATCTCAAAAAAATATACCGGTTCATTCTCCAGATATTTTTTAAAAAGGAAGAAGGAGGTCTTTTTTTATTTGTTACGAGCAGACACAACTCGTCACTTCACTGATGGGTACATGAAGTTGGGGGGGGGGGAGGATGAGAGAAAGAGGGGGTGAGAGAAAGGAGGGAGGGGCGAGAGAAAGGATAGAGGTTGAGCGGTGAGAGAGGGAGAGAGAGGGGAGGGTCGAGAGAGGAGGAAGGGGATTCAGAGGAGGGAGGGGGTAAGAGACAGGAGGGGGATGGGGAAGTGGGAAGGGGGAGGGAGTTTGGGAGGAGGTAAGCATGAGGGAAGGGTGAGAGAAGGCACTGTGAGGGGAAGGGAAAGTAAGCCAGTGTGTGGGGCAGGGAAGGGAAGGCAGCATGAGGAAAAGGGCAGGCGGTGAGGGGAGGGGAACGCAGTGCAAGAGGAGAAGAAGGTAGTGCAAGGAGAGGGGAAGGGAAGGGAAGGCAGCATGATGGAAAGGGCAGGTGGTGAGTGGAGGGGAAGGCAGTGCAAGTGGAAGGGAAGGCAGTGCAAGTGGAGGGGAAGGCAGCACAAGGAGATGGGAATGGAAGGGAAGGCAGCATGAGGGAAGGGGCAGGCATTGAGGGTAGCGGAAGGCACTGCAAGGAGAGGGGAAGACAGTGTGATGGATGGGAAGGGAAGGAAGTCTGAGGGGAAGGCAATGGTGATAAAACCCGCTCAAACAGCTACATTTTCGTTTTTTGACTGTCGGGTTCTATATAAGAGGGGTGAGAGAAGGATAGGAGGGTAGAGGGGAGAGTGAGAGAGAGAGAGGGGAAGAGGAGAGGAAAGGGGGGGGGGGAGTTATTCCAGGGGATGTGATGTCCACTGTAACATACATCTGAGAGATGGCACACACATTGATGAATCACCCTGCCTGTGAAACACCGGGATGAGAATTTATAGTTGGCTATACACCTGAGAGTTAGAATGAGTGTGTGTGTGTGTACCTCTCGGCTATCCTGCCGTGATATGGCAATTCATTGCTTTGTTACTCTAACAATTGAAAACATTTTTTACTCATTGTGATCATCTAATTTATTTTGCCTTCCTAACTCTGGAGATGTTACAAGCACTCCACTCAACTTGAGTCTCAAGCAAGCACTCCAACGAAACTGTTGAAGAAACATTTAAAAACGAAACTTTTAATTTTATTTCATGTATCTATCTCTGCCGAAGTAATGGGTCGTTTAATGAAAGAATATCGTACAAAAAGGGGAGATGTGGTGTAAAATAAAATTGCACATTTTTAACAAGCGAACCACCGAACGAATCACCACGCGAAGCACTGCACAGCCAAACGCAGACAGGTTGACCCTGAACTTTGTTCAAGTTCATCGATATATTTAGTGACAGTGAAAATATTGTCGAGCACTCACCAAGTGGCTTAAGCACTCAAGCAAACACTCCAACGAAATGGTTGATAAGGTGAAAACGGAAATAAACAGTTGATAAGGTTACAGATGAAAAAATGGCTGGCTTGGCAAGCGATTAGTGATCGCTGATCGGTTATGTAAACACCATGAACCCATTGACTCCCAGAATATTAAGCAATGTCCTGTTCCAGATTGGACATGTGAACACTTTTTTTTTTTTGGCAGTCAGAACTACTTACTGCTGAAGTCAAAAAAGAAGTTGAAATTTTGAAATTCAGATTATAAGATTCTAGAGGTTATGGCAGGTGCAGAAATAAAATAAAGTCTCACGCTGTCGTCTCCAGGTGTTTATAAGCATTGCAATGTATCCAGCGATTCATTGGTATGATGATCAGGCATTCGATAATATGAGTTAGAAAAGTGAAAAAAAAAAACTTCATCATTAGTTAATCATTGCGGCCTGTTCCAAGCCAAGGCATTGTTGAACAGGCCAAAAAAAATGGCGCTTGAGGCTGTTGCACGCTGACAAAGGGCTGACCAAGATGGCGTGCCACCATCTTGGTAAGGCTTATTTTGGTTTTTCATGATTAGCACCCCCTAAATTATCTTCAAAAGAGGTGTTTAAATTCACCCAAACACTCAATTTTCATCATGCACCACGTTGGAGTTTCCTTAGTATGCATGCAAAGGTTGGGACCGCTAGGTTTCATGGTTTTGGAGTTATGGAGGAGACAGACAGACTGACCGACAGACTGATGGACACACTGACATTTCTTACTATAGATGTGGTATGTCCTTCCTTCCATCTGTCTGTCAAAAATGAAGAAGTACCTTTCTAACACACCGTGTTTTATTCGTTTCTAGTTTGTTGTTGTCTCGTATTTCTTGTGTTGGTGCTTCGGTTTTTTGTGTTATTGTTTAGTTTGCATAAGGACAATAAGGTCATCCCGCCTGTTGGGGAAGTAACCATCAGTCCCCCATGGGGCTACTTTTCAAACGGTGCAGCCGCTTCACTGCACAGCTTCCTTTGGACACAGGTGCAATTTTTGTTTTCAGGATGTTTGACAAAATAGTAAACAATAAAAAAGAAGACAAGTTCAAAAAAGGAAGCGGGCCAGGACGATCAACTGGTATATATATTTTTATTCGATCATAAATCCCCGAACCTAGATTCAAAATATTAAATAATTCTGGCTGCTCGACCATGCGTCCGATCAGGTTGAAATTTAAAACCCATGTTTCCCATGACTACAAGATCATAAATTTGAAGTTTCATGTTGATTGATGAACGGTTCAAGAGAAATTGTTTTTTAAAAGATTTTTGTTGGCTGACCATGTGACCTATTCGTTATTTGTGAACATCCTTGTATCCCCAAGGCTTGGGGAACATGTGGGTGAAGTTTCCCCTCGATCTGTCAAACCATTCTGGAGAAGTAGTTTTTAAAGTTTATTCTTCAAAAAAATCAGAGCTGCCAAACCATGGAACCCATGACGTCATAGGTGGAGAACCTTTTCTTCCTCATGCATAGGTGATTATACCTGTAAAGTTTCACCTTGGTCTGTTTCGCCACTTTGGAGAAGATTTCTGAAAGATTATATTTTCAAAAAAATGGCTGCTGAACCACTTTCCCAATGACGTCATCATTTTTTTCCCCCATACAATTTAGCGCTAGATGACCCTCAAAATTTTTCATACTGATCTGATAAAGCATTTGACGTATGCTATTATGACGTCATAACGAAGCCACCTATGACATCATCAAAAAAAAATCACACTTGTTTCCCATGGGGAGTACTTCACATGTGCAAAGTTTCAATTTTTTTACATGGAGCAATTTCGGAGATACAGAGGTCCAAAGTTTTTCCTTTTTTTCCAAAATGGCTTCCACACCACGTGACCTACGACGTCATAATTATCATTTGAACATTCTACATTCAATCTGATAAGCGGTTGGGGAGAAAACAGAGAAAATTTGCACGGACAGACATATGTACGTACAGACGTACGTATGGATGTACAACCCGAAAACATAATGCCTCTGGTGACTTCATCAGCAGAGGCATAAAAATAATTAAAGGAATAATTACAGGCCCCTGTTAAGTCCGGGCTTCGGGGTAGTTACCCCGCTTTCCACCCCACCCCCTGTCGGCACCCCTTCCTGACGTATTGGATGAAGTTTGACATGGATGTGACCTTCATAATTTTGGTTTTGCAATAACCTGAACATTTGCCTTCATCATCTCAACTATGTGAATCACTCATTACAAAAATTTTCTTCACCAACACATTTGATGCCTATTTTATCCCATGCATAATTTCCCATGGTCAAAAAGGATGTTCTATATTCTTGAAAACACAGACTGTGCCAAATTCAAACAATGATTAGGATTGTGGATTATCTGATACTTGGGATACCATTCCACTTCTTGGTTCATGAATGGTTCGGAGAGAACAAACATCTCCGATTACAAATGATTCTGATTATATGTTCATTATCAAGCATCCACAGTGGGAACAAACTAAATAGTTCAAATCAATTCCGTGTTGAACACTGTGATCAATATTAGCTGTGGCATGAGGAATAAGGGACGATCACACATTCCGAGACCACAACTTCGGTTACATACACCTTATTACAGATGAAAAAAAATGGGTAAATACCCCAGGGCACTCACCTGGTAGCAGCTGGATAAGAATACCAGGGAACCACTGGTAGGCATGGATGACCCACAAAATATGTAACGGAGAGGAAAGTGATTGCCGATGGATTTTTTTTTTAATGCCGTGAACAAACTTTGGTACATCATGGGTAATGAAGGTCGTGGTCAAGTTTCATCGGAATTGCATGTGTAGTTTTGGAGAAGAAAGCAAATATATATTTAGGGGGGGGGCAACACCCCAGTATGCCCCCTTAGACCCCAACCATTTAAATGTCATGAGCAAATTTTCGTACATCAGGGGTTATGAAGGTTTTAGTCAAGTTTCATCAGAATTGCTTATGTTGTTTCCGAAAAGAAAGCAAATACCTCTTTTGGGGGGCAACCCCTCATTCGATCCCCTTAGGGTCCGATTTTTTTTTTTTAAACAAACTTTGATACATACTGGGTAATGAAGGTTGGGGTCAAGTTTCATCAAAATCATATGTGTAGTTTCAGAGACGAAGTTGCAAGTGTTTGTGGATGGAAGGATGGACAGACGGACAGACGGACTGACGGATTGATGGACGGATGACGCACCATCCCATAAGCTCCTTGGAACTAAGTTCTGGGTGAACTATAAACATTACTTTGGAGGGGAAGTGAAGGGTGAAGGGGAGCGTCCACCAGGTGCGTGCCCCCCCCACCCCCCGATCCACCCCTGCCCCCCGATCCACCCCTGCAGGTTCATTGTTTGTGGTTTCCTTTGCTATTGCGTCTTCTTCCTCTTTCATCTGGAGCACCTGACTGCAGGTTTGCATCATTACTGGGAGCGTCCCTGTGCCACTGCTGCAGTACCCCCTGTATGTTAGAGCAATAATTAGTCTTTTTTTTAAAAATACAATGTTTTGGCTCGTATGAGAGCGAACACAATGAACGTACAACAAAGGGAGCAGGAGACAAGAGGGGTGAGAGAGGGAGGAAAAAAAACAGTTTTGAACAGAGACATGAGGAGATCTGGGGAAGGGAGAGGGATGGGGTGGGATACACAGGGTAAACAAGATGGACACTACAGGGACTTTCAAGGAAAGAATGCAGGGAATTTGAAGGAGGTGGGTTTGGGGTGGATTCATGGGGATAGAAAAGATGGTGGTTTTGAATGGGGAAGATAAGAGATGTTGGTGAACAGCTGTTTTGAAGGCCTGGAGGGAAGAGTGGGATTGAAGAGAGTGTGGGACTTTGTTCCAAAGGAAGGAAAAAAGAGGAATGAAAGAGTGATTCTTGATTTTGGTAGTTTTACCAGAAGGGAATTGCTGGCAGACCTTGAGCACCCTGTGGAAATATGGGGGGGGGGGAGAATGCTGGGGCGGGACATATCTCAGGCAGAGCAGGGAGGCCAAGGATGCAGAGGAGACAGCAGAAGACAGAAAGACTACTGACTTGTCTGCAATGAGGGAGTGAGAGAGTGAGACCCAAAGACTCAGCCTCATCGTGGGAGATACCAATGCAATCCAATCCAATCCATCCTTTGTGACCATACTCTGTGCAGAGCATTGTTGCTGCCCAAGCTGCCTCCTGGGCTATTGGACACAATCCTGAAGGAGTCACCACTCTGACGCAGGATACTCGAATGGCTCAATCATACCAGCAAAGTTGGTACTCATTTTACCTACCTCAGAAGGATAACTGACTGTCAACCGCACCTGGTATTAATTCAACAGCCAAGTGGAACTCAGGACTCTTGGATCCCAAGCCCACCACCCTAACCATTAAGCCAACTCCAGGCATATGGGAAATACCAATGGTCCTCAATGCCTTAGTTTCCACAGCGTGAAACCGAGAAATGTGAGAGGTGGGAGCACCAGCTCAGAGTGGAGAGCAGTACTCCACCAGGCTGCAGATGAAAGCTTTGTATGTATGTGGTTAGGAGCTCAGGTGTGCCAAGGAAGGATTTTGCACGATGAAGGATGCCGAGTCGGTGACTGCCTCTGGAGGCCAGCTTAGAAATGTGGCTTTCCCAGGAAAGATCATGACAGATGGTGAGACCCAGAAGCTTGAATGAAAGGACTTCTTCCAGAGGATTGTTGAGAAATTAGATGGGGATGGTGAGGGGGGGGGCGGGTTCCAGACGATCCTTTCAGAGAGACATTGTAAGATTGTGAGATTTGTCAGAATTTAAAGACACGTTCCGAGTGTTGGACCAGTTTGTGATTTGAGGGAGAAGGAGGGGGTGAGGGTGAGGGAGAGGGAGAAGGAGAGGGAGAGGGGAGAGAGAGGAGAGAAGAGAAAATAGAGAAAAGAGAGCCCCATCCTAACGAGTGTGTTAATTCCTCCACTTTGTATGTACGTGGCAGCTTCCACCAGGTGGTGCTATAAGCTACACATCTACGGAAAGAGATTTAGGGTCCTCCCCCCACCTTGAATCGCTGGATTATTCATTTATTTTACCTGTTAAAACCATCTCGTGCACAGATCGAGTACAACCAGCAGTTTTCAACTCATTCAAGTGATTCAGGAGCATAATCAAACGGAAGACCAAGTACTGCATTGGAGTCCTCATGAGGAATGTGGACAGGATTCGTATTTCAGCTGCTACTCGACCAGCCTCAAACCTATCCAGGATCAACCAAGAAAGCCTTCCAGAAAACTTTCAGAGAGAGAGAGAGAGAGAGAGAGAGAGAGAGAGAGAGAGAGAGAGAGAGAGAGAGAGAGAGAGAGAGAGAGAGAGAGAGAACGCAGAGAGAGAGAGAGGGGACGGAGAGAGAGAGAGAGAGAGAGAGAGAGAGAGAGAGAGAGAGAGAGAGAGAGAGAGAGAGAGAGAGAGAGAGAGAGAGAGAGAGAGAGAGAGAGAGAGAGAGAGAGAGAGAGAGAGAGAGAGAGAGAGAGAGAGAGAGAGAGAGAGAGAGAGAGAGAGAGAGAGAGAGAGAGAGAGAGAGAGAGAGAGAGAGAGAGAGAGAGAGAGAGAGAGAGAGAGAGAGAGAGAGAGAGAGAGAGAGAGAGAGAGAGAGAGAGAGAGAGAGAGAGAGAGAGAGAGAGAGAGAGAGAGAGAGAGAGAGAGAGAGAGAGAGAGAGAGAGAGAGAGAGAGAGAGAGAGAGAGAGAGAGAGAGAGAGAGAGAGAGAGAGAGAGAGAGAGAGAGAGAGAGAGAGAGAGAGAGAGAGAGAGAGAGAGAGAGAGAGAGAGAGAGAGAGAGAGAGAGAGAGAGAGAGAGAGAGAGAGAGAGAGAGAGAGAGAGAGAGAGAGAGAGAGAGAGAGAGAGAGAGAGAGAGAGAGAGAGAGAGAGAGAGAGAGAGAGAGAGAGAGAGAGAGAGAGATGGAGATGGAGATGGAGATGGAGATGGAGATGGAGATGGAGATGGAGATGGAGACAGATAGAGACAGATAGAGACAGATAGAGACAGATAGAGACAGATAGAGACAGATAGAGACAGATAGAGACAGATAGAGACAGATAGAGACAGATAGAGACAGATAGAGACAGATAGAGACAGATAGAGACAGATAGAGACAGATAGAGACAGATAGAGACAGATAGAGACAGATAGAGACAGATAGAGACAGATAGAGACAGATAGAGACAGATAGAGAGATAGATAGAGATAGAGATCTCCTTTTTTGCCTTCCAAAAAACACACCTCAAAATATAGGTGGTCATCATGTACATATAATTTGAGAAATGTCTTATTTGTGAAACACTGTAGAGGTGAAACCAGAATGTGTTATTTAGCTTAGAAACATCTTTGCCAAAGACATCGTGTTGTCAAAACATACACCGAGATTCCTCGCTGATTCCGATGGTATGATTGATGTGTTTCCATTCGTAAGAAGAGTGTCTGGGAGATCCTCTCGGTTGTAATGGGAACCTATCACAAGGAATTGCATCTTTTCTTCATTTAGTGTAAGATTATTTATTGCGCATTGTCCAAGATTTAATGTCCAGTGTGAATGAACTTGTGGTTTCCCGCAGTTGATTCCGATTACCAGGAATTTGGGGATCAGACGATACATGGAGCGGTAAAATACGAGATGGTGATGAGCAGGCGGTGTGTACACAGAGTAGGCAAGTGGTCCGAACAGAGAACCCGATGATAATCCGATGTCGGCCACTGACGAGTAACATCTGAGGTTTTGCTGCCAACATCGACACTGGTTGACCAATCAGCAAGATAAGACGTAAAAATAGGGGCAATACCCCTGGGTGCTCACCTGGGAGAACAATGATACAGAGAAAGAAGTCAACGTGGGTCAGAATCAGGAAAATGAACCAACGTTATCGCAAATACATATTGGGGAGGGGGCAACACACCCGTACACCCCCTTAGACCCTGCTTTTTTATTGTCATGAACAATCTTTGGTACATCACAGGTGATGAAGGAAAGAGTCAAGTTTCATCAGAATTTTCTGTGTCGTTTCTGAGAAGAAAGGAAATAACTCTTTGGGGGGGGGGCAAGGGGGCAACCCCCAGTAAACTCCATCCATAGACCCACTCAGACCTTAATTTTTTAATGCCATGAACAAACTTTGATACCTCACAAGTGATGAAGGCTGTGCTCAAGTTTCATCAGAGTTACATGCATAGTTTCTGAGAAGAAAGCAAATACCTGTTTTAGGGGACAACACCTGTAGACCCTCTGAGAGCCTGATTTCTTGCCATGAGCCAAACTTTGGTATCTACAGGGTGATGAAGGTTGTGGTGAAGTTTCATTGAAATCGTATGTGTGGTTTCAGAGAAGAAGTTTAAAGTATTTGTGAACGGATGGACGGATAGACGGACGGACGGACAGACAGACAGATGGATGGATGGATGGACGGATGGTGTGCCATCCCATAAACTCCCCGGAACAATGTTCCATTCAGGTGAGCTAACCAGTCAAGCATGACATCACAGCCACTTACACTTTGAGCGATCGACGAGATATGAAAATATCACGATTGATCATATCAATCACTGCGAACAGGTCCAGTAGTACGAGCAGAGATATTTTGTTTTGAGTGAAGAGCAGTCATAATGTCGTTTTTGACTTTGAGAGCAGTTTCTGAGCTATGTCTTGTGTTATGTGCCGACTGATGATCCAGTGATCCAGTGATCCAGTGATCCAGTTTATTTGGTCTGTTAGTTCATTTGGCCCAATGTGAGCTGTCAGTCTCGACCAAGCAATGTTCTCGATATTCTTGAGAGAAAGGTCATGTGTGAAACAGATCTGTAGTTACTTTAACTGTTATTTGTCTCGGCTTCTTCTTCAGTACAAGGGGTTAAATCTGATTGATCCAGTTCCAGGGAGTAAATATGAGTGATCCATTTCCAGGAGTTTAAGATGAGTGATCTCGTTCCAGGGGTTAAATCTGAGTGATCCAGTTCCAAGGGTTACAGAAGAGTGATCCAGTTCAGGGGGTGACAGTTTGCTCCAGTTCCACAGTTTAAATAAGAGTGATACAAGTGATCCAGATTACTAATTGTCAGGTTAGACCAGATGATATCTGTGACTTGCTGCAGGTACCATGTAAACCTGAACTAACCTGTTTCATGGTAGGGTTGTTCGCGACTAAACCATCTCCAACACTAGGTTTCCTGGTGAGGAGGGTGCATGATATGGACACCCAACAGAATGAAAAACAAAACCTGTCAAAGGGCGGAGGAGCTCCTTGTGAGCCAACGGCCATCCATATCTTGTGTCCAACTGTGTCTGCAGATGTCCTCCTGCTGCTGGGTTACTCTTTTTTAGGAGGTTGGTGGCACGATTTGCACTCGAACCACCGTAACACCCTTTACTCTGCAAAAACACAAGAAAAATGCAAAGAAAATTGAAAACCCACTCCGTGGGAGTACTTATTGTGCAGCTCCCCTTTGCAGGGCAGCTCACTGGATGACGGGATTAGGGCAAAACCACCGGGACCCCCATTATTTGATGATACGAGGAAAACCACTGGGTAACCTTCCCAGGTCTGATTGTGGTAGTGTGTGTCAGGGTGGTGCTGAGGTGTCGTCCACCAGATGACGGTCTCCTTGGGTTAACCTGAGGCAGTCCAATCAGGTGGGTGCATGGAATGTCCTCTCCCGAAGAGAGGATGATCACCTGTCTCTGTTATCATCTGAGCTCAAGCGTTTGGACATCGGTATAGCAGCACTCTGAGGTTCGGAGACAGGATAGTGGCGAGATCATGATGGGTGGTTACACCTACTATTGGTCTGGTCGCTCTGATGGTTACCATGCCCAAGGAGTTGCTATAGCTGTCTCCAATAAGCTGACTCCAATGATAATTGAGGAAACACAAATCAATGAGCGTGTAATGAGATGAAGGATTTGTCACTCCTTGGGTTTCATTTCCCTGATCTCTGTATATGCTCAGACTGAAGCGAGTAATCTCACCGTGAAGGATGCATTCTATGCCATACACAATTCTGTAGTTGTTCAGTGCCCCCAGGCGAGATACACTTCTAATCTTGGGGGATTTCAATGCATCAACTGGAACTGATAGGGATGGTTATGAGGTGTGTTTTGGTCCCCCTGGGTCTGGAACTGTGAATCAGAAGAGCAGTAAGTTCCTTGACTTTGCAAGAAATGATGAACAGAGGATGGCTGGTTCCTAGTGTCAGCACCCAGAGGATCATCACTGCATTTGGTATTCCAATTCTGGTGATGTAGCAAAGGAGATTGACCATGTGCTCGTTGATGGTCACCGGAGGATTATCCAGAACTGCAGGGTCTACCGGCATGCTCAGTTCCTCAATACTCACCACAGGCTTGCGGTAGCAACTGTGAAGTTGCAGCTTAAATCCTGGAGGATGGTACCATCCCAGCATAGGCTAGATGTGAGCAAGCTCAAGGATGAGAAGAGTTTGTGAAGAGGCTGAGTGGGGATTTGGGGGGTCTGCGTGTTTTGGGGAGTCCTGAAGAGTTGTGGAGTGCCTTCAAGACCACCTTACTTGATGTTGCTGGTGTACGTCTTGGAACTCACTGAAAGACGAAGAAGAATTTTGTCTCTCAAGGGAAACTGGATACCATTGACCACAGTCGCAGGGACAGGTTAATGGCAGAGCTGAACTGTTCAGGGAGTTAAGGTACAAAACTGTTTGTGCACTGAAGGTGGAAAAGGAGGCCGATGTGTGAGGAATCTGTGAGGGGATAGAGGATCACCTTTGGTCAAGTGATTCTCATCCTGCTGACAGGGGAATTTGTGCAATGTGTTTGTCCCAGCCCATCACTCGGTATACTGCAGTTAAGGCAGAGTGTTGTGGGCTCTTGACGGAGGAGTCCGAAGAAAAGGCCCGCTGTGCCAGTTACTTTGAGAGGCTGTTCCAGGCTCATTCACCAGCTGTTGAGTTGGATGTCAGGGGTGTTAATATCCCTCTTGCTGACCCTCCATGTAGTCCACCTTTCTTCATGGAAACACATGCTGCGGTGAAGCTGTTGAAAAGAGGTAACACTCCGGAGATCTGTGGCATCCATGCTGGACTTCTCAAGGTTGGTGGAAATGCTGTTCTCACGTCATTGCATGCAGTTCTGTGCTCTGCCTGGAAAACAGGCGTCATCCCTACTGACTGGAAGAGGGGCCTTGTTGTCCCTCCCTGGAAAGGGAAGGGTGACCGCTGGGACTGCAACACCTACGGAGGGGAAATGCTCCTCCCTGTGTCGGGCAAGGTCTTTGCTCGCATAATTACTGATAGAGTTTGCCACAATCTGCTTGGGCACCAGTGCCCAGAGCAGTCAGGCTTTACACCAAAGAGTTCAATGATTGACCGTATTTTTGTCCTTTTGGTCCTCACTGAATGCAGATGAGTTTCGGTAGGGGCTGCTTGCAGCTTATGTTGATCTCTGTAAAGCGTTCCATTCAGTGAATCGGGATGCCCTCTGGAGGATTCTTGGTCTTTGTGGGGTGCCAGCAAAACTGATCAATCTGATGTCTGAACTCTACTCTGGTACTGAGAATGCTTTGAGATGTGGTGATACTATTTCCGGCTAATGTCCAGTTGTTACTGGAGTTCTTCAGGGGTGTGTACTGGCCCCCACACTTTTCAGCACTTGTATGGACTGGATTCTAGGGAGGATGTCAGAGAGACCAAACTGCAGTGCGTCATTTGGAAATATCAAGATCTCTGACCTTGATTTCACAGATGATGCAGTCATCCTTAAGGAAACTTAATATCTTTTTGTGGGCCCTCAAGGTGCTGAATGAGGAGTCAGAGCCACTGGGATTAGGGGTTTCCTGGATCAAAACTAAGATCCCGTCTTCAAGTGACATCGTGGATGCTGCTATCTTGTTTCTACCTGTTTGTGGTGAAGTTGTTGAGGTCATGGAAAGGTTCACTTACCTTGGCAGTGATATTCATATCTCTGCTGGCTGTGAGCCAGAGAACAATAGATGTCTGAGTTGGCCTGGGGAGTCATGGATTCACTGGATCATGGGGTGTGGCACTGCTGGTAGCTGTGTAGGATGACGAAAGTCCAAGTCTTCAGGTTCTTGGTGCTTCCAGTCTTGCTCTACGTATGTGAGAATTGGACTCTGACCAGGAATCTGAGATGGAGACTTAATTCCTTTGGTACCAGGTCTCTTTGGAAAATCCATGGCTATCTTGAGTTGGATTTGTGTCCAACAAGTGGTTGCTAAGAGAGACTCAAATGAGATTTGTTACCTGCACAATCCATGAGCATCAGCTGCGACTGTATGGACATGTGGCTCATTTTCCTGACGTTGTTCCTGCTCACCCGATTCTCTCAGCGAGGAAGCCTCGTGAGTGGAGGAGGCCAATGGGTCGTTCACTTGCCTCGTGGTGGCAGCAGGTTGATCGGCATCTCAAGGAGATGGGCATGGCCAGGCATCTGCCTGGGGGATGGCCGGACGGAGGCCTCTGGAGTACAGCAGTAAGTAGACCCATCGAAGCGCTGCTCTGGAGCATGCTCCCAAACCTGACCTGATCTGATCCAGTTCCAAGGGTTAAATATGAGCGATCCAGTTCCAGGGGTTAAATATGAGTGATCCAGTTCCAGGGGTTAAATATGAGTGATCCAGTTCCAGGGGTTAAATATAAGTGATCCAGTTCCAGCGGTTAAATATAAGTGATCCAGATCCAGGGGTTAAATACGAGTAATCCAGTTCCAGCGGTTAAATATAAGTGATCCAGATCCAGGGGTTAAATATGAGTGATCCAGTTCCATGGGTCAAATATAAGTGATCCAGACCAGGGGTTAAATATGAGTGATCCAGTTCCAGGGGTTAAATATGAGTGATCCAGATCCAGTAGTTTAAGATGAGCCATCAAATTCCAGGGGTGACCAGTGAATACTCCTGTAGTTGCCAAACATTGGACATTTATATCACTGCATGGGTGAATATGGAAGGAAATACTCGTGTGATATTCTCTCTTTTGTGGGATCTTTATTTGAATTGCAGATACATCTATTGATCAGCCACTGGGTGGCAGTCGCAGGCTGAGAGGTGATGTTTGCAAAGCCCCATTTGAATTCTCGAAACACAACTGATGACTCCAAAGGTATAAAATCATCCTTTTTCTGCCTTCATTTGTTTTATTCTCTTTTGTATTTGTTTATTGCACCACTTTGTCCAATCATAAAAACTGTGATGTAACAGACATATTTATAAATATATTATGCTGAATCATAGCATTGCTTTTGATAGATAATGCGTTAAATATTTGAAATTTTATGTTTCACTGCATCTACAAACAAAAAACCCTTAAATGTCGACCCCAACTCAAACCCCATTCTGTCGATGTTTCTCTTTTAATTTCCTCTCCAGAATCTCATAAACTCATCCCATCTGTTCACCCTTTCAATGCCTAATTCAAGCGGAATGGCCGTGACGAAAAACTCCCTCCCAGAACTCTTTCACTGCGGGGGAAACCTCACTCACTCACCTATTACCCTCCCTTGCTAACAGTCATACCGCTTCACTGTCACTCCATCTTCTCTGCTCTACCCCCTCCCAAAATTTCCAATCTTCCCGTTACATCTACCCCACGCACATCGCCTTGCATACAATCAACCTTCTTGGAGGGCTGGAAGGATGGCCTGGAGGGACGCACACTCACCTCTAAGTTGTCTCGCCTGGGTTTGATTCCTGACCCAGCTATAAACTGTCATCCAGGTTCACAAGCAGGGTGATTCATCAATGTATGTGCAGTTCCTCGGATGGATGTAAAACTGGCATCCCATCATGTTTCCCTGGAAGGGTGATTCACCAGGTGGACGATAAAGATCCCATGGTGTCCTTAACGAAGATTAGGCGAGCTATCGCCGACACCAAAGCCAAATTACAACTTCCTACCCGAACCTGCAGAAGGCATTGCATCGGCGGCACAGCAACGCCCTCAGCCATTGATGATACCCTGCAGCTTTGTTCTGCATACAAACGAAGAACCTCTTTTGAGAAAACCTCAAATGTACCTGATAATATAAAAGTATTTCTGCAGGTCAGTGCCACGTACAAGATGGTGCAGTGTGAGACCGACATGTAAAAAAAAACACCGTTTAATATGGAAGAGTAGAGCAGTGATACCCTTTTACTATATTACAGTGAAGTGATACCCTTTTACTATATTACAGTAGAGCAGTGATACCCTTTTACTATATTACAGTGAAGTGATACCCTGTTACTATAATACAGAAGAACAATGATACCCTTTTACTATAATACAGTGAAGTGATACCCTTTTACTATAATACAGTAGAACAATGATACCCTTTTACTATAATACAGTGAAGTGATACCCTTTTACTATATTACAGTGAAGTGATACCCTTTTACTATACTACAGTAGAGCAATGATACCCTTTTACTCTAATACAGTAGAGCAATGATACCCTTTTACTATAATACAATGAAGTGATACCCTTTTACTATACTACAGTAGAGCAATGATACCCTTTTACTATAATACAGTAGAGCAATGATAGCCTTTTACTATATTACAGTAGAGCAATGATACCCTTTTACTATAATACAGTGAAGTGATACCCTTTTACTATACTACAGTAGAGCAATGATACCCTTTTACTATAATACAGTAGTGCAATGATACCCTTTTACTATAATACAGTGAAGTGATACTCTTTTACTATATTACAGTGAAGTGATACCCTTTTACTATATTACAGTAGAGCAGTGATACCCTTTTACGATATTACAGTGAAGCGATACCCTATTACTATAATACAGTAGAGCAATGATACCCTTTTACTATATTACAGTGAAGTGATACCCTTTTACTATATTACAGTGAAGTGATAACCTTTTACTATATTACAGTGAAGTGATACCCTTTTACTATAATACAGTGAAGTGATACTCTTTTACTATATTACAGTGAAGTGATACCCTTTTACTATACTACAGTGAAGTGATAACCTTTTACTATATTACAGTGAAGTGATACCCTTTTACTATAATACAGTGAAGTGATACTCTTTTACTATATTACAGTGAAGTGATACCCTTTTACTATATTACAGTGAAGTGATAACCTTTTACTATATTACAGTGAAGTGATACCCTTTTACTATAATACAGTGAAGTGATACTCTTTTACTATATTACAGTGAAGTGATACCCTTTTACTATATTACAGTAGAGCAGTGATACCCTTTTACGATATTACAGTGAAGCGATACCCTATTACTATAATACAGTAGAGCAATGATACCCTTTTACTATATTACAGTGAAGTGATACCCTTTTACTATATTACAGTGAAGTGATAACCTTTTACTATATTACAGTGAAGTGATACCCTTTTACTATAATACAGTGAAGTGATACTCTTTTACTATATTACAGTGAAGTGATACCCTTTTACTATATTACAGTAGAGCAGTGATACCCTTTTACGATATTACAGTGAAGCGATACCCTATTACTATAATACAGTAGAGCAATGATACCCTTTTACTATATTACAGTGAAGTGATACCCTTTTACTATATTAAAGTGAAGTGATACCCTTTTACTATAATAGGCTACAGTAGAGCCGAGGTCGGCAACCTGCGGCCCGCGGGCCAAATGCGGCCTGCAAACTCATCCCGTGCGGCCCGCAGCGCCTTGTCTGGATTTCCATTAGGTGCGGCCCGCCAAACATTTTTCTGAACCGACGGCAAATTTAACAAATGTGGACATTTGATTCTTCCACATTTATCACAGTCTCTGTAAGTCACAATAAATTATTTTCGCTTCGAGTTCACTTAACTTGGTCTTAAATATTTTTTCGTTGTTGTTTCAGATGGCTGAAGGTCTTAAGGTTCAATTTACAATTACATTTATTATCATTGATTGTAGGTGTGTTTGTTATTTTTTCGGGTTGGGAGGGGGGTGCGGCCCGCGAGGTTGCCCGAACGTTGCCCAGTGGCCCGCGGCCTGGTTTAGGTTGCCGACGCCTGCAGTCGAGCAATGATACCCTTTTACTATATTACAGTAGAGCAATGATACCCTTTTACTATATTACAGTGGAGCAATGATACCCTTTTACTATAATACAGTAGAGCAGTGATACCCTTTTACTATAATACAGGAGAGAAATGATACCCTTTTACGATATTACAGTAGAGCAATGATACCCTTTTACTATAGTACAGTGAAGTGATACCCTTTTACTATAATACAGTAGAGCAATGATACCCTTTTACTTTAATACAGTGAAGTGATACCCTTTTACTATAATACAGGAGAGCAATGATACCCTTTTACTATATTCCAGTGAGAAGTGTAACCCTTTTACTATATTCCAGTGAGAAGTGTAACACTTTTACTATATTACAGTAGAGCAATGATACCCTTTTACTATTGTTGCGAATTCGCGCCCGCCGGCGTGCGAGCGGCCACGTAACTCGAATCGCGGCACGTCGCCCACCCGACGGACAATTCTGTCGTGACCCTCTCGGACTAACGCCGGGAATTAGTCACGGGTGGGCCTTTCGGCCTCACTACGATCGTACCAATCGGCCCCCCCCGCGTGGGATAGGGTTGTTCGCCAAATTCGACCTACCTAAGTACCCACACGGAGGGTAGACCGGGCGATCGCACCTCGCCGCAGGTCGACTCCGGACACGGGCCATTTTAAGCGACCCGTTCCGTACTATCGGGATAACCGAGCGGTGTTATCGTCAACCTCGACGGTTCCGATTAATTATCGGGCGTATTTAGCCCACTACCAACCCTTTACGTGAAGTAAGATGGAGAATCAATTAAAGAAAAGACGAAGCGAAACGGGAAAAACAGTTCAACATAAGGCACATTTATTCCGCGGCACACATATACAATTACAACAATTATGCACCAAAAGCAGTTGCAACAAAAGAAACACAATGCAGATCTACTACCGACTACGCGAGCACACGGCAACACTTACACAGTTTTACTTTACAGACGGCGCCGACAACACATATACTCAAAAGCAAAAGAAAAGGGCCACCCTCAACGACAAGGGGACAGACGGGCCTGTGGGCGCGAGACCTGGTGGAGCCTGCCCATCTTGTGATGAGCCGCAAATGTCGCGGCGGTGCCCCCGACTCCGTGCTCCTCCGCGGGTTTCGTTGGCACTGCTTGGAATGGGGTGGGAACGGGGCCCCCTTTCCGCACTATCTCAGCGCGGGGGGGGGGGGGAAGGGGGAATTGTTGATGCTCTGGGGAAAGAGGATAGCTGGCTTGCTTGGGTCCCGCGATGAGCGACTCCACTAAGACCTCGACCACGCTCCCGGCTTCCCCTCTCTGCAGCTCCCCGACAGACTCCGAACCCCGACAGACTGACTCTCCTCCAGACCCGTCTTGACTGCTGCTGCCACACTCCGCCGCCGCCACACCTCTCCAACTCGCCCGAGCCCAAAAACTGACTGCCGCTGCCACACTCCGCCGCCGCCACACCTCTCCAACTCGCCCGAGCCCAAAAACTCTCTGCCGCTGCCACACTTCTCCACTTCGCCCGAGCCCAAAAAACTGCGACCGCCTCGAACTGCTTCCGACCCAAAACTGACTGAATTCGCCCCGCGCTCGGCGCTTTATAGTACGGCAGGAGAACCCATATGCAAATTTCCGGATCAGGATGAGCTCGGGGGCGGAGCCACGCTCGCCCATTGGACGGAGGAAAAGTGGGCATGAACCTCCCCTGATCCTCGAATTTGCATATATCGATTCTACTCCGATGCTCCTGGAGGCGGGGCCAAATCGCCCCGCGCTCGCTGATAGGACGCAACAGAAGTGGGCGTGTATCATTCCTGATCCGACCTCTCCTCGGAAAGGCCGCTTTTTGCACCCGCTGCTCGGCGCGCGCCCTGTACGAGTCCAGGACAGCCTGATGCTCGGTGCCCACAAGCGGTGCGGGAATGGCCGCAGAAGGAGAGGCGAAGGTGGTGGAGGGTCTAAAGTGGCGGTCCCTGGCCACGGTGACGCTTGGAATGGTGGTGATGCGATGTTTGCGAGAGCGAGTTGTGAAGGTAAAGGTCGTGGCTGTTGGCGTTGTTGTTGTTGTGAATCGGCGTTGTGGTTGGTGGTTGATGTGTGATGGAGGTTGAGACGTGGTTGGTTCAAAATTAAGATTGAACAGAAAAACGGCTATCTTAAAGGGTCGCAGCCCGAATGAATCACATTTATTCCCTCTAAACAACGGGTTTGGGGCTAACTACACATGTACTTACAGAGATACCTCACCTACGGGACCTGAATGGTGGTTTGCGAATTTCCTCAACCACAACACTATATTCCAGTGAGAGGTGTAACCCTTTTACTATATTACAGTAGAGCAATGATACCCTTTTAGGATATTACATTAGAAAAGTGCAGCACTTTTACTATATTACAGTGGAGAAGTGTAGCACTTTTACAATAATACAGTAGGGCAATGATACCCTTTTAGTATATTACAGTAGAGCAATGATACCCTTTTACTATATTCCAGTGAGAAGTGTAACACTTTTACTATATTACAGTAGAGCAATGATACCCTTTTACTATATTACAGTAGAGCAATGATACCATTTTACTATATTCCAGTGTGAAGTATAACCCTTTTACTAACTTACAGCAGAGCAATGATACCCTTTGACTACATTACAGGAGAGCAATGATACCGTTTTACTACATTACAGTAGAGCAATGATACCGTTTTACTACATTACAGTAGAGCAATGATGCCCTTTTACTATATTCCAGTGAGAAGTGTTACACTTTTACTATATTACAGTAGAGCAATGATACCCTTTTACTATATTCCAGTGAGAAGTGTAACCCTTTTACCATATTACAGTAGGGCAATGATACCATTTTACTATATTCCAGTGTGAAGTATAACCCTTTTACTAACTTACAGCAGAGCAATGATACCCTTTGACTACATTACAGGAGAGCAATGATACCGTTTTACTACATTACAGTAGAGCAATGATACCCTTTGACTACATTACAGGAGAGCAATGATACCGTTTTACTACATTACAGGAGAGCAATGATACCGTTTTACTACATTACAGTAGAGCAATGATACCGTTTTACTACATTACAGTAGAGCAATGATGCCCTTTTACTATATTCCAGTGAGAAGTGTTACACTTTTACTATATTACAGTAGAGAAGTGTAACCCTTTTACAATATTACAGTGAGAAGTGCAACACTTTTACTATATTGCAGTCAGGTCAGGTATGGGAGCATGTGCCAGAACAGCGCATCGCTGCGTCCACTTTCCGCCTGTACTCCAGGGGCCTCCATCTGGCCATCCCCCAGGCAGATGCCAGGCCCATCCCCATCTCTTTGAGATGATGGTCAACCTGCTGCAACCACGAGGCACGTGGTCGGCCCACTGGCCTCCTCCACTCATGAGACTCCCTCGCTGAGAGAATCTGGTGAGCAGGATCAGCGTCAGGAAAACGAGCCACATGTCCATACAGCCGCAACTGACACTCACGGACTATGCAGGTAACAAATCTCATCCAAGTCTCTCTCAGCAACCAAGCTATTAGAGTGAAGTGATATGACTTTTGAAAGCCTGGAGGGAAGAATGGGAAAGAATAGAGTGAGGAAGTTTATTCAAAAGGTGGGAAAAAAGAGGAATGAAAGAGTGAAGATGAGCAGTGATTCGTGATTTTGGTAGTTTTACCAGAAGGGGGTTGTTGGCGGACCTTGAGCGCCCTGTGGAAATGTGGTGGGGACAAATCGCAGAGAGAGCAGGGGGGGCAAGGCTGGAGAGGAGTCGGTAGAAGACAGAAAGACCACCGACCAACCTGCGGTGATTGAGTGAGAGGCCCAAAGACTCAGCTTCATTGTGGGAGATGCTGATGATATTAAATGCCCTGGTTTCGACAGCGTGAAGCCGAGAAAGGTGGGAGGCAGGAGCACCAGCCCAGAGGGGAGAGCAGTACTCCATCAGGCTACGGACAAAAGCTTTGTAAGTGGTCAGAAGGACTTTGAACGACGGAGGATTCCCAGTCGGCGACTGGCTTTTGAGGCGAGGTTGGAAATGTGACTTTCCCAGGAAAGGTCATGGCAGATAGTGAGACCCAGAAGCTTGAAAGAAAAGACTTCTTCCAGAGGATTGTTGAGAAAGTGGATGGGGGGGTTTCCTAAACGGTCCTTTCGAAGAGACATAGTGAGAGTGTGAGATTTGTCTGGATTGAAAGACATGTTCCATGTGTTGGACCAGTTTGTGATTTTATCCAGATCTGCAGTGAGCGACGAAGCTCCTGCTTGCCGGTCTGAGGGATGACAAATGGTACGGCAGAGGGTGGAGTCGTCGGCAAAGAGAAATAGAGGATTTTCCAGAGAGTCGGAGAGATCATTGATGAAAACCAGAAAAAGAACAGGGCCCAGAACGCTACCTTGAGGAACTCCAGCCTGCACAGGAAGAGGGGATGAAAGAACTCCATTTAGGGCCACACGTTGACTGCGACAGGAGAGGAAGTCTGCGCGCCATGAGTGGAGATGGCCTTGAATACCATGGGAAGAGAGTTTGGTGAGTAGTGCAGGGTGCCAGACTGTGTCAAAAGCACGTGATATGTCCAGGGATACGGCTCGGATTTCCTGTCTGGCATTGAGGACCTCCATCCATTGATGGGAGAGCAGAAGCAGCATATCCAGGGTAGAGTGATCTGGTCCGAAACTAAATTGATAATCGGAAATCAAGCCATTGGAGAAGAGGAAGGATTTCATGTCTGAAGTGATGATGGATTCCATAATCTTGCTGATGATTGGGAGAAGGCTGATTGGTCTGTAGTTACAGGGATCTGTTTTTGCACCTTTTTATGCAGGGCAGTGATGTTAGCAGATTTCCAAGCAGATGGCAGATGACCTTGGGAAAATGAGAGGGTCAATAGAACAGAGAGAGAGGGTGAGCAAGAGCAGAAGAGCAGGCTTTGAGGACACGTGGGCTGATGCCGTCTGGACCGGTTGCAGAATCTGACTCGAGGTTTGAAAGCAAGCTCTCCACCTTGTCAGGAGAAAAGGATACAGAGTCCAGTGACAGTTGGGTGTGACTGGGTAAAGTAGGTAGAGAAAGTGATGGGTTTAGGACACAAGATTTAGCTGCAAACACCGAGTTTAGACATTCAGCTTTATCACGTGTGGTATCAGCAGTGCGGCCATTTGAGGTAAGGGAGGGGATGGAGGGGGAACATACACCAGAAACAGATTTGATTAAATGCCACCAGGATTTTGAGGAGGGAGAGAGGTTTGAGAGTTCAGACTTGAGATGAGAAAGATGTTGTTTTCTGGCTCTCGTGAGGATAGATACACACTTGTTCCGAGCTTTGTGGAAGGAACTGAGATTGCCCTCAGTTGGGTTTGCTTTCCATGAAGCAAAGGCAAGTTGTTTCAGGACAACTGCCTCGCCACAAGCTTCAGTAAACCAAGGGCGGGAGGAAGGGTAGGACAACTGAACATGAGAGGCGATAAATCTGTGCATGAGGGAGAGCAAGTTTCTTTGAAAGAATTCACAGGATGAGTTGATGTTTGAGAAAGTAGTGAAAGGAGACCAGTCTGTAAGTTTGATGTCTGCTCGGAGACCCTGCCAGTCGGCTTGAGTGAAATGCCAGACTCGACGGCGGTGAGGTGGTTCTCTGATAACAGCCAGAAAGATGTCCACTTTGACAAGGACATGGTCAGAAGAACTGATTGGAGTGAAGGAAGAGCAGCAGATATTGTCAGGGAAATATGTCATTGTCATATTTCGCATATTGTCATATGTCATTGTCAGGGAAATATGTCATAAATGTCACCCTTTACTGTATTATAGTGGAGAAATGTCACCCTTTATTGTATTATAGTGGAGAAATGTAACTCTCTACTGTATTATAGTGGAGAAATGTAATCCTTTACTGTATTATAGTGGAGAAATGTCACCCTTTACTGTATTATAGTGGAGAAATGTCACCCTTTACCGAATTATAGTGGAGAAATGTAACCCTTTTTTGTATTATAGTGGAGAAATGTAACCCTTTACTGTATTATGGTCGAGAAATCTCACCCTTTACTGTATTATAGTGGAGAAATGTCACCCTTTACTGTATTATCATGGAGAAATGTCACCCTTTATTGTATTATAGTGGAGAAATGTAGCCCTTTATTGTATTATCGTGGAGAAATGTAATCCTTCACTGTATTATAGTGGATAAATGTCACCCTTTACTTTATTATAGTGGAGAAATGTCACTCTTTAACTGTATTATCATGGAGAAATGTCACCCTTTACTGTATTATAGTGGAGAAATGTCACCCTTTACTGTTTTATCATGGAGAAATGTCACCCTTTACTGTATTATAGTGGAGAAATGTAACCCTTTACTGCATTATAGTGGAGAAATGTAACCCTTTACTGTATTATAGTGGAGAAATGTAACCCTTTATTGTATTATAGTGGAGAACTGTAACCCTTTACTGTATTATAGTGGAGAAATGTATCCCTTTTTTGTATTATAGTGGATAAATGTAACCCTTTACTCTCGTGTCGTGGAGAAGTGTTACCCTTTTACTTTATGACAAGTCTGGAGACGGAGATGGTTCACGAGCAATGTACACGGTTCGCCTTTTGTGTTTTTGACCTTCGAGGACACTACGGGCAAACTGGCGGGAATCGGGTAAAACGTAAATGATGAAAGTTGTAGTACTCGAAGAGCACTACTTGCTTACCAACTTTCATTCGAAACAGTTGAAAACCCTAGGAGCTCGATGTCCAATTTATTGATTTTTTTTGACATTTTCTGAGTTCGTGACTTTGTGACCTTGACATGAAAATGAAAAATCGAGCTCCGTGGGGCTATGCAGGTGCCATTGGGCGAACCAAATACTGAAACCCCTGCCAGATTCGACAAACCCCCTTGGAGAAGATGTAACTTGAAATCGGCTACCCCCTAAAAACACATGTTTTTTCGGCGTGGCTCCGCCCATAATGGGCGCAGCACGCTCATTCTCAGGAAAACACAACTAGATCATGATATAAACCTCCCACCCAAATTTTTTCAGGATCGGATCGAAACCCACGGAGCTATGCTCAGGACAGACAGACAGGCAGACAGACAGACAGACAGACAGACAGACAAGCCGGTAGGCGGACATGGGTAGTCGATCAAGTCGAATTTAGTCGTTTTTCAGCCGTTACTAGCCAACAAAAGCATCCATAGCAACGGTTCTTTCTCACACATAACTTGGACATCCCATGAACCAACCATACCAGTTTCATGTATATCTGACTCATAGTCTCTGAGATATTACGAACTTCGTTTTTTTATTGTTTTCGACCAGGGTTCATTTAAAGTCTATCTTTTCTGACAGTTTTCATAGGATCCGGCTGGAAATTTTTGACAGTATGGCTGAATGTACTGCCCACAGTCGCCCGTGGTCTGATTTTTGATTTTCGAAAAAAAAAAATTTTTGAAATTTTTTTTTGAAAATTTCAAAGGTCCGTTGCTAGGCAACGGTAGTGTCCATAGCAACGGTTCTCATTTGCACACAAATAGGTCATGGTATGAACCTACCAACCAAGTTTCATCAAAATCGCCATTGTATTAACGGAGCACTGGACCGAACAGACATACATACAGACAGACAGACAGACAAACATATCGACGGAAATACTGATAATAAGGGCAGACTAGATCGACTACCCAACAGACAGACACACACCAATAACAAATATAGTGGTTACTTACTGATTCGTGAACCAATAGCTGTAAAACAGCCACCAATTCCAGACAGTGACAAACGTACTTGTTATGATAATGCAAATCAATGTCACAACGCACCACCCAAAAGGGTCAGCGATGGTCATGTGAGTTTGCCAGTTAACATGTTCACCCCTCTTGGATTGTTTTACACTTGATGTCCATCAACAGCTCAGTCAAACCACTTTATTGCAAGACGGACTCAAACCAGCCGAGAGGCCGTTTGATACGTGGAAGTACACAGAGATGGAGTCGTTTTCCCATCATCTTACACACACAAGTGCCCGTAATGTTAAATCTCGGACAAAATAAGACAATTAAACGTGAAAGCGTGAAGAGCGGAAATTCGGAATCGGACCCGCAGGCGCAGCCAAGGTTCTGGTGAACCCCAGAAGGCCCACGCTGTTTGTACCCTGCTCCGACTCACAGCTGCTATTTTGAAAGCAGCCTTGTCTCGAGGTCGCTGCCTTACTGGGGGCTTGCATGGCCTAATTGATTCGCTCTGTCATTGCCTGCACTTCCTGCATTGGCGAATTCCATCCCTGACCTTTCACAAAGGCCATCCGACATGTTTCCTTACTGGGTTTGCCCGGTCTCTCCTGTTCAATGCCGGTCTCTCTTACAGACCGGGATAGAACAAAAATCGATCACCACAGAAAGAACCAAGTTGTCCGTTTCGGCAGAAAGATGCTCAAAACCACATCAGGCAAAAATAAAGAAGTCTTTAACAACTCAAGCAAATAGCCAGCTCTTAGCCAAGTCCAATGGGCCCAAAATGTACAACAGAAAAGAATAGACCATGTTGAGGGAGGCCAAAGGGAGGCCATACCCCCATACCATATAACCCTAATACTTCAACCTGCGGTGGACTGCATTAGGTTTGACTGGGACACTAAATAGTATAACACACGGGACATCTGCTTGTCTCCGATGCGAGACACCTGAGGGCTGAGGTTGGCTGTTGATAGTTTCCCATGTGAATGGTATTTTCTTTGGCATTGTTACAGTTCATTTCTGCACCCTTCTATCCCCTGACTTATTTCATGTCACATCATTGTTTTGAATGTAACATATTTAAACAACATGCTATCTTCAATGTTATTTAATTTCATCTGCAATCGCCAGCTCAATAATTTCTGGCTGTGGTGACGGAACGAGTATTCAACCATCTTTTGTCTGGGTCTCCTGCAGGTTAGGAGCCCACATTATATATGCCGTTGGCATAAGAACGTTAACGGGGCTATTAAAATTGGCCAGTCGTGCATCAGGCTGTATAGCTTTTGAAATCCACCAATGGTTGATCATCCACCATTGGTTAATCATCCGCCAATGGTTAATCCCTCTCATGTACACTGCAGGTGGGTGAGCAACTTGTACACTTGCTAACTGCAGGTGGGTGATCAAATGGGCTGAGCTATAGTCTGATGTACCACTGGACAATATTGACAGTCCCATTAATGTTCTTATGGCAACAGGATACTTAATGGGCCACCTGACCCACTGGAGACCCAGCAACTCATGGCCAAAACATCGCTTATCAAAAATCATCACCACGGCTGAAACATCACTTGTTAGACTCCTGGTCAAGGGCAGGCCTGTTGGCTTAATGGTTCGGATGGTGAGCTTGGGATCATAGGTTCCTGATTTCAAATCCTGCTTGGCTGTTGAATTAATAACAGGTTGGGTTGACTCAGCCTGTTCATCCTTCTGAGGTTGGCAAAATGAGTACCAGCTTGTTGAGATGTTGAGACATTTGAGTATCCTGTGTTGAAGTGGTGTCCTGTCCAGAAATGTGTCCAATAGCCCAGGAGACTACTTTAGCAGCACCATTGCTCTATACAGAGTATGGTCCTGATGGATGGATGGATGGATGGTGAAGGACAAATTGTAATCAAGTGATACTTCCTCGCTGTCAGTCACTGTAACATGAGATTTAACTGTATTTTGTTGGCCAAAATGTCCTAATATCCTGTATCGGAGTGGTGACCCCTCTAGGAGGATTGTAACGCTCGCCAAAATAACTGCTTCAGCAGAACCGACTCTCTATATCGAGGTTGCCAAGTTAAATTCACCAAGTTGTTTTGTACATCCAACGAGATATTAACAAAATTATAAAATGCTTTGGGTTGTTTAAAATCTTCCTTCCAATGTAGATGGATTACAGCAAGCATGACATGGCCATTTTCCATTATATGACCATTTTCGATGTACTTGTTCATGGCATTAGTACATGTGCCACATTTTGCCTTATCAACAGACTTTGAACCTAATTTTTTACTTTTTTTTTTAGCTCACCTGGAACATAGTTTAGGTGAGGTATTAGCATCGCACAGTGTCCGTCAATGAGTCAGTCAGTACGTAAACACTCGGATCTTCCTCTCCTAAACTACTCACACGATTTCAATGAAACTTGACCACAACCTTCATCACCCGTGATGTACTAAAGTTTATTCACGGCTTTAAAATAAATATATATATATATATATATATATATATATATATATATATATATATATATATATATATATATATATATATATATAACTGGACCTGTAGCTTATCTGGACCCTGGCCTAATGTTGTAACCAAAATTTGGTAGCATTCTGACTGGCGGGTCTGGAAAAGAAGATTTTTGAAGGCATTTACTAAGTCCGTCATTTTGACCTACTTAAAGTCACACGACTGGAACGAGCTTTGCAATCTCCATTAGCAGTCAGCAGTGGAACCTTGGCACCAAATTTCCACCGGATCAGCCCAGCAGTTTGGCCGGAGAAGTCGAAATAGGAGACTGACGTCTGGACGGGCAGATGGAAGGACGGACGAAGTACGGTGCTTGATGACAATACCTTATCTGGAATTCCAGTTCCAGATAAGGTAAAAATCAGGGTCTGGGAGGTTTACAATGGGGTACTTTGGACCATCCCAGGTGATTATGGTTGTGGTCAAGTTTCAGCGAAATTGTGTGTGTAATTTCTAAGAAGAAAGCAAATACCTATATCTATATTGGGGGGACCCCCCCCCCCATAGACACTTTTCAGACCCCAATTTTTTTTCATGGTGTGAACAAACTCTGGTATATCATGGGTGATGAAGGTTGTGGTCAAGTTTCATAAAAATTATTTGTGTAGTTTCAGAAACGAAATTGCATGTGTTTATGGACCAATGGACAGACTGACAGACAGATGACGTGCCATCCCATAAGATCCCCATAACTACGTTCCAAGTGAGCTAAAAATCAGGGTGTAAGGGGAATTACAGGGGGTCAAAGTTGGTCCAGGTTTGACCCCCCCCCCTCAGCAAATAGGTATTTCCTCGTTTTCTTTAAAACTGCACACACAATTTTGATGAAAATTGACCACAACCTTTCACCCATGATGCCAAAACTCATAGTACTGTTTTCACCAAATTTTGTAGAACTTCTAAAGACAAACATCTCCTGATGCCTTGAAAATACCATCAATATATTGTGAAATAGGTCAATTTAAATGTCAAAGGTCATTACGATTATAGCTTTGACTTCTTCTCAAAAAGTATTTCCCCGAATTCGACATAACCTGGGAGGAATCATCTCTGCATGGTGCTTTCACAAGTTTGTTCAAAGTATCGGTGAATTTACATATTTTGTGGGACATCCACACCTACCAGTGGTTCCCTGGTTCTAGCAGGTGAGCCCAATAGGGCATTGCCCCTATTTTTTTTGTTTTGAAATCGGTTTTGTAGCGATTTTATCGTGGCCTTGATATTTATGGTGACTGCGTCTCATCGAAGAGTTTGTACAGAGACAACAGCATGAACAGGAACAACGTTCTGTACGAATGAAACCCTCATGGTCAAGGAAGTAACACTCAAACAACTGAGCTATTCCCAATGTTATCAACTGTATCACCAATAATGGACTTTTATCATTTAATATCCAAAAGCTATCTTCATCCTTCCCACTGCGAGGCAATGTCTTCCCTCCCAAATTGACGTTTTATGTTGCGATATGATTGAGATGCATCGACAAATCGCTTGGCCATCAAACGTCACCGTGAGATTGAATGTGGGAAAGTATGATGTAGTTTGAGGAAGAATCCGTGAGAACGTCCGCGAGATGAACAAGCAAGTCGAGGCACGGGCAAAGGAAGATTTGTTGAACCACAGTGGCTTTGTGGTGATCGCTTAGCGGGAAAGGTGGGAGGCCCACTGTGGGTGTGAGGCTTCTGTGCAGGAGTGGCACGCATTACTTGTTTGATATTGCACATGTTTCAGTATGCCATTGCACGGGTGTTTCACAACGACATGTGGTTTTACATTGTGATAGAATATTAATTATGATATGCCATTCCTCACGTCAATGTAAAAATCGGTGTATTGTGCTTCTATAAACAAGGATGCATGCTTTTATGCCAACATATGGCCAATCAAAATCGTTTCGTAAGAGTATTGGCAAGGTTTGGCAAATTCAAAGAATATTGCACAATTTTGTGGAACTGAAAGCACATTTGTAAACTTGAAACATGAGAACATGAAAAAAGTTACATATATATCTACTAAAAAAAAGGAAATGTGTGCGTGTGCATGTGTGTGTCAGTGTGTCTCCTCCATAACTCCAAAACTATGAAACCTAGCAGCCTGAAACTTTGTACGCATACTGAGAAAACTCCAAGGAAGTGCAAAAGTGAAAATCGGGTGTTTGGGTTAATTAAAACACCCCTTTTGAAGATAATTAATGGCATTATTTAATTATGTCCTTCATCAGGTGATTCTCGGCCACCTCACTGTCTGGGGTCTGAAAGCATTTAATGGCTCACCTCGCTGGGGTCCGAAGCCGCTGTGTTTTTTTGGCCCGTTCAACCATGCCTTGACTTGGAACAGTCCGCAATGATTTCTTAACAATAAAGTTTTTTTTTTTCCACTTTCCTCACTAATATATAATATCGAATGCCTCTTTATCGTCGCTTCAAATTGCTAGGTATATTGCAATGCTTATAAACGCCCAGAGACTCCGGCGTTTGCGGCTTTATTTAATTTGGGCATGTGAATAACCAGGAGAATCTCTTAAACTAAGGATTACTACAAAATGTAAGCTCCAGATTTGAAAGTATCAGCAGTTCCGACTCCGAAAAAAAGTGTGGATTTGTCCAATTCGGACATTGCATGGGCGTTTCTGGATGCAGAGTTGTATCGAGGGCAAAAGGTCTTATTAAGTTCTGATGCAAAAACGAAGGTTCTGTAATATTAACAGTGAAATAAAAAATTGTGAAGACCAAATACTTTTGTCATTTTCAACTTATTTACGAAGAAAAATGTGAGTTATTTGAAAAAAAGTGCACAGGGTGCCAATATTTTTGGCCACGACAGTATAACCGAGGGACTTCGTATCAGGCAAGATTGATTGTATGTGGCAGAACTTTGGGCTGGGGCGTTTGTTATGTCAATGACTGAAATGATAATTATATATGAGCACGAGATCAAGGTGATAATTGCGCTCATAACGTTTTATGAAGATCTATTTGGTGTGGAAATGGTGATCAGATGGCTTTGGTAAAAGGAAGGAGGTGGTTTGGTGGGAAGTATTGTGGTGAAAAGGTTTTGCAATTGGGAATGTTCCAACTTCTGATGCACTTTATTTCTCTAGTTGTTTTGTAGAAACACTAAATATCCCAGAAAATGAACATTTATATTTCAGAATACGAAATTTCTGAACCAGCAGTAAAAGGTCAAACAATAAGATTATTATTTTTGAATGGCGTAAATGCTACTGGGCACATCAAAGGAAGGGTTCCTGATATTATGGGGGTACAGTACATGTGGCATGTAGCTGCAGGCACAGCGCATAAGGGCACGGCCTGCACAGGTGCGAAAAGGCCTAACTCAACAGGTGTCTTGGCTCGGGATAAGAAAGCGCACCTTGACACTGATGGATGCATTGCGTGAATTGAGGTACAAGATCGGAGTTTTCAAAGCATCCTGGGTGGAGTTGAGTAGATCTCCGTGACTGGTGGAATGTAGCCCCGAGCACAGGTGGACAATGTGTCTGTCACATCTACCGTCATCATTCACATTGTTTTTCAAATTATGAGTTTGTTTCATGTGCACAGTGAGATTTCCCTGAGGTTTGTTTTCGATTGCTTTTTGCCTCCAGTAATTTGTTCTTTTAAATGTTATGTTTTAGAATGTATAAAGATGAGAAAACTTTTGTGTATGTGTGTGTGTGTGTGTCACTGGAATGGTGACCGTGTGCCCTTGTGCCACACCAGCTTTTGCTGTAAAGGTTCTCACCAATCTGGGATGCCTGCCACACATCCACTCTATATAGGAATCCATTAGAGTCTAAGAGGATTTGTGCAGCTAGCAAATGAGATATTACAGTTGAAATAGTTACTTCTGGCATCCAGTTGTAATTTGTGACAGAAGCAATTGTCCACTACAAACAAGCATTGTGCTGGCTTCTACACTACTACTCACTGTATCAGTCAGCCAACCTTATTAAAAAGCATCATTATGTGAACAGGTGAGGAATTGGGTGACAATATGTCAAAGGTCAGAGGCCATCAATATTGATACGGCCGTGCGTGTTCAACAAACCAGTACGCTGCCCGGTGGGTATGGCACAAAAAGATGTCCACATCCGCCGGGTTAATTCGGCATGAATCGGCATCTTTAGAGTCAGTGTTCTGTGTTGACGCGCTTAAGTGTGGACCCAATTTGCCCATCTAACGGCTTAGGAAACCAATTCTCACCAAGCGCTATGGAGCCCGCTCCCGATCACCACATAGGTTCCATAAAAAATGGAATTTTAACAGATGGAGAAAAGTGGAGGAAGCAGAACACGGCCACACAACGACAATCACAATTTATACTAGAAGGGTACTCGGTAGAGCACATACTTCCACCAGGCTGACCAGTTAGTTTTGTGTACCATTGATAGGACAGATCTGCATCCAGAACTTAACCAAAATCCTATCAGCTTTTCTTGTCACCAACCCAACTCTTCCACCAAGTTTTGTCATAACCCATTTACAACTTTTTGAAATATCATGCCATATATCGTTTTTGGTCCCATCTCTCAAAGGTGAAGAAGACCAAAAATCGAATCAATTTATCCTTTTCACACACCCAACCTGTCCACCAGGTTTCGTCCAAATCCGTCCAAAACTTTTTGAGATATCCTGCTCACAGACAGACAGACAGACAGACAGACTAACAGGTAAAAACATATCTTCTGTCCACCGGTGACGGAGCTAATTAAAAACTTCTCGTATCCGGATCCAGATCTCTACCAAAATCGAATTAATTCGTCCTTTACACCCAACATGTCCACCAAATTTCGTCCGAATCCGTCCATAACGTTTTGAGATATCCTGCTGACAGACAGTCAGATAGACAGACAGACAAACAGGTGAAAACATATCTTCTGTCCACCAGTGATGGAGCTAATTAAAAACTTCTCGTATCCGGATCCAGATCTTTACCAAAATCGAATTAATTCGTCCTTTACACCCAACATGTCCACCAAATTTCGTCCGAATCCGTCCATAACGTTTTGAGATATCCTGCTGACAGACAGTCAGATAGACAGACAGACAAACAGGTGAAAACATATCTTCTGTCCACCAGTGACGGAGCTAATTAAAAACTTCTCGTATCCGGATCCAGATCTTTACCAAAATCGAATTAATTCGTCCTTTACACCCAACATGTCCACCAAATTTCGTCCGAATCCGTCTATAACGTTTTGAGATATCCTGCTGACAGACAGTCAGATAGACAGACAGACAAACAGGTGAAAACATATCTTCTGTCCACCAGTGACGGAGCTAATTAAAAACTTCTCGTATCCGGATCCGGATCTTTACCAAAATCGAATTAATTCGTCCTTTACACCCAACATGTCCACCAAATTTCGTCCGAATCCGTCCATAACGTTTTGAGATATCCTGCTGACAGACAGTCAGATAGACAGACAGACAAACAGGTGAAAACATATCTTCTGTCCACCAGTGACGGAGCTAATTAAAAACTTCTCGTATCCGGATCCAGATCTTTACCAAAATCTAATTAATTCGTCCTTTACACCCAACATGTCCACCAAATTTCGTCCGAATCCGTCCATAACGTTTTGAGATATCCTGCTGACAGACAAACAGGCAAACAAGACAGGCGTGAAAACATAACCTCCATCCACTTTCTGTGGCGTAGGTAATGATGGAGTGCAAACAGATACAACAACTGATTAATTATTGGAAGTACTGTCGGACCCTGCTAATCGTTGACCCCACATACCCACGGGTCATAAAGTGTGACCTGCTTCTACATCCGCGTATACGCGTTTTGTGTTTCTCTAATGTACATTTCAGGAGTTGTCTCCGATATCCACTTGGGAAATTGGAAATCAGCCAAAACCACAGCATGACATAAAAAAAGGTGTAAAAACGGATCCCCTCAACTTCAACCCAATTAGTTTACTGTACTTCCAATCATTATTAGCAAGGTCATGTAATCAGTCATCGCAGTTGACATAAAATCATTCCCTTTCTCCAACAGCCTCATCTCGGATCATTCATTCAAATTCAGACCTGGTCACTCTACCTTGGACATGCTGCTTCTACTCCCCCAACAATGGTCGAGGCCTTCAATATCAGACGTGAGATCAGGGCCGTCTCTCTGGACATATCTCGAGCTTTTGATACAGTCTGGCATCCTGCCTTGCTCTCGAAACTGCCTGGCAATGGAATCCAAGGCCACTCTTGGATTACTGACTTCCTCCACTCCCATCGACAACGTGTGGCTCTCAATGGAACTCTTTTATCTCCTCTCCTGTCAAGGCTGGAGTACCCCAATACAGTGTTCCAGCCCCCATATTCTTCCTAATCTTCATCATTGATGTCAGATTCTCTGGAAAATCCTCTTTATCTCTTTGTTGATGACTCCACTCTCTGCCATGACATCTCTCATCCTTCTGACAGACAGGCAGCAGACTCTTCCCTCTCCTTAAACTTTGACAAAATCACAAACTGGTCAATTGCAATTTTGTTTATGTATTCATATTGTCCACCTTTGTGTTCTCCTTTTCCACTCATTGTTACCTGAATCCTTTGTCTGTCCATCTCAGACTTCTTTCTCCATTTGCCCTGCTGTTGGTGTTTCCCCTTTCTCCTGCTGTTATGTTGTTTTTTGATTTGGTCTGTTTCATCGCTCTTCCACGAACCTTGGCCATGTAAAAAATCATATACATTAATTTATTTATTTAAAATTATTTTAAAATAATGACTCGACATTCGCAGCAATTTTTCAGGAATGTGTCCTCCACAAATACGAGGGTTCAACTGTCCATCCATCCATTGGGACCATCCTCTGTGCAGAGCATTGGTGCTGCCTAAGCATTCCCCTTGACTACTGGACACAATCCTGGACAGGTCGCCACTCCACCACAGGATACCAGCAAGCTGGTACTCATTTTGCCAACCTCAGAAGGATCACAGGCAGAGTCAACCCCACCTGGTATTAATTCAATGGCGGAGTGGGATTTAGAATTCAGGATTATCAGATCCCAAGCCCACCACCCCAACCATTAAGCCAACACCAGGCATGTTCGTATTGCATAATAAAGCCTGGATATTAAAAGAGTTTAAGAAGGAATGCTTTACTGGGGAGGAGTAAAGTGACTTTCAGGTCACCCTGCACTGTGAAATATCTTCCAATCTATCTCCCATTTTAGCCCCTAGACCAGATCCCTAACAATGTATCGAGATGTGACTGGGTTTCCAAAAGGGTTTATTATCCTGGCAGTTAATAATCACACTATATCATATATATATATATATATATATATATATATATATATATATATATATATATATATATATATATATAATTGGCCTGTGTCTCATTTGTTTGACTTGTAAACACTCCGAAGCCACTTGACAGAATGAGTTGATATTTGCTTGTTGTATTGGGGGTGTGCCCTGGAAGGTTTTAGGCATTAAAAAATATTTGTAATTGAGAGGGTTCTGGAGAGGGGTTGGGGTTGGGGGTGGGGGGACACTAAAAAATGTGTATTGCATCGCATCACCCGGTGATGGTGGGAAAGGGTATTACAATTCAACTGGAAATGAGTCGCAATTTTTCATTGTACATGTGGCAGAGTGCAAGTACTTTACTGAAACCTGCCAGTGGGTGTGGGTATTACACTCTCGTCGGGAGCAGTTGTTCATAATAATAGTAATAATAATAATAATAATTAACAGCAGCTGGAAGACAAACAACCCATCTTGCATTCGGAAATGGAAAACTAATAACAGTAGGTTTGCCGTTCAGAAACGGAAAACTTTAATAACAATAGGTCTTGCATCTGGTAATGGAATACCCTAATAAAAGTTGGTCTTACATTTGGAATTGAAAAGCTCTACGAACAATAGGTCTACATTCCACAATGAAAAACCCGAATAACAATAGGTCTACATTCGGAAATGGAAAGCGCCAATAACACACTTTTGTGAAGTCACCCGAACAGTTTCCTCTGATTCGAGATTCCCAAATAGTGCTGTGGTCGAGGTACAGTTATATTTGGAGTGTAAAGGCAACCAGACAAAACCAACAAGCTCTTCCATTCCCCAGGAATGGCAATTTTGTGTGACCATCCCATGGAGATACACTGAGCACTGTTTACATGTCATCGAGGTTTATCTCATGGTCAAAGTTGTCACTGATTCTAACGAAAAATTCATTGCAACAGCTCTGGTCATCGTCCATAAAATTCTGCACTCAATTAAATTTCTAAGGGATTGCTGTGATGTTGCAATATAGAAATCTATTTGTTTCTCTATAATAATAAACCTTACAGTAAGGGAAAGATATTTTTTAAAGTTCACCTCTTGTATTATCTAAGGTCCCACAGAGAGGTTTTCTTGCAGCTTGTATCACCTGTATTTTGTGCAGGTCGTATAATGCTGCCTGGCTTGAGCTAAATGTCGTGCGAGTCATCCCACGGTGGATTGGTTTAACGCACAATAACTCCACATATCAGCACTGCACCATTCCCCACATGCCCAGTATATGCATTGCATAAACGACTTGCCCATTGCATTAGTTCCTGCCTTTGTTACCCAAAATCCTTCAGGGTCTCTGCAGTGCAAAGTTGGTGAAGATGGAATGAAGGTTCCGAGTTATCAAAAGTTATCCTCGTGAAAGATGGTGGTTTTTTTTTCTGGTTCTAAACCTTTTTTTGGTATGCAAAGTTGAGGCTTGTGGAGGAGCTAGCACATAGAACGGTTCCAGGGTAACAGGACAAAAGGACCAATAGAAAGATGAGGGGGAACCAACAGCAGGGAGGAGGGACAAAATAGAGGGAGATGGACAAATGAGGGATGTGGGAAAATTGAGTGCTCGAGGAGGAGACACGGGTGGACAATATGGATACAGCTGCAAACTCTCAGGAAGAAAATACTGTAAACTTGGAAAGAGGTGGGTTAGCGGGGGTCAAAAACATCATGGGTTTGAATGGGGATAGTGAGAAATAAAATGAGACATTACTTTCATTCCAACCCTCATCAATATATTCTGTATTGTATAATACTGTGGACAGAGTCTCATTAAGACAAAATGTTCAGTTCTTTCGACTATTTGTCTAAATGAATGTTCATCCTAACCAAGATTTTGCAATGTCCCTTTATTGAGTTATTTATTTTATTTTAGTGGAGGGGTGGGGTGAAGATTTTGAAATGTCTTACAACAGCTATCCTCGTACCTCCTTATAATGCCTGAAAATATATAACACAAACATTTCCTATTCCACACAAGGCTGCAGGGTAGCTTCATTGGCTGAGGGCATGGCTATGCTACTGATGCAGTGCACTCTGCTGGTTTGGGTAGGTATTTAGGACTGGACATGGTGTTGGTGATAGCTCGCCTTCTCTTCACGAAGGACATCATGGGATTTTTAACATCAACAAAGAAATGCTCGCAGATGGGACACCCGTTTAATGTTTATCCCAGGGATGGCATGCACATTGATGAATCACCCTGCCTGTGAATCACCGGGATGACTGTGTATAGCTCGATCAGAATTCCAACCAAGGTTAGATAGCTCAGAGGCGAATGCGCATACCGCGAGGTCATCCTGTCAGCCCTATATTACAAATGAAAGAGAGACTCGCAAGACTTATGAAGATGGAGGCATTTAGCCTTTCCCAAAATACCAAGCTTCATTGATATTTTGCTACGGCCTTTTCAGCATTGGCAGAGATGAGCAGAGATAGGTACTCTTGATGCCCTCAAGCCAGACACAGATGTCTATTCCCATTCCAGCCATGCTATACAAAGCAAAAATAGCAAAGTAGAATGAATGAACAAATCTGGTGAGAACAGCATATTAATAGCAAAACTCGTCTGGTGGGGATGTGTCCTTGTCAATTGTCATGTATAAGTAGAATAAACAATGGATTAAGGGATTGGCTTGCGAGGCAGAACGATGATGCAGAATATGAACAGGCAAAAGAAAAATTCTGCCGATGGTGACACCAGCTCGAGCAGGTCGTGCAGAGAAGGTGTCATTAATAGCAACGGGTCCTGTATGCCATTTTTAATAACTGGTGTCAAGGCTCATGGAAGAGCAGAACAACAGGGGACAAACCGTCAATGGATATAGTAGACCAAAGTGGAAACAGGTGGTCAAGAATGCATGCTTTCACCACATTATGGGAATAGGGTCTCAGTGGATGTAGTAAAGCTTAGCGGTAGAAAGTGGAGAGATCATGATATTATTGGCTGCCATCTTGGCTACCCACAGCTTCCTGCCCATTGTGGAGTTATCGGGTAAAAACATTAACAATTGTAAAAAAAAATAATACTAAAACAGTCCAAAGCAGTTCAAGAAGCTTGTTTTCTGACCATTTGCTTAATTTGCATTTTGAGATGGACATTATCAGTATTTTGGGTTCATACATAAATGAATAATTTTTCGCATGAACTGACTTATCGGTCGTCATTGAAGCACCACCCATCATCGGTTTCACCCTGATGTGCCCCACGGCCTGACATGAAAGGTGGATTTGCAACATTTATGGTGGGTATGTAATGCATAAGTACATACTCTGTATGTTGACTTTTATATCCAAGAACATAGCAGGGTCTGACAAATTGTCACCCAACACTCAGGGTAGTGCTTTTCAATAGCATCCCACTACAACTTACCGAGGTACTACCGTTGTCCAAAGCACTAGTCCGAGGCACTTTTCATACATTTCTTGAAGGCTGTACTTGTTCATGTTCACATTCTAGGTCACCGCTCATCGAGTGTGGTTCAATTGAAGGTCACAAAGGCTATTTGAAAAATGAATGGGAAAATTAAATTATCAAATGACCCCATGCTCAGATCGCGAGTGGTGGCCCATTGTACTCCACCGATTTTGAATCAAACAGGAAAGAGAAAGACTTAGCTTCAGGCGAAGTCTGTACTTCCTATTTTTCTGAGGGCTGGCAGGACATCGTAGGGGTACACACACTCAACTTTGTGTCTCGTCAGGGTTTGCCATCTAAATTGCCATCCAGGTATTTCACATTCAGGTCGAGACATTGATGTGTGTGACGTCCCTCAGAAGAACATTAAGCCATAGGACCCTTTTTCCAGCACCAGTTGTTGGTTGATATTAAAGATACTGTTCTGCGGTACCTTTTGCAAAAAGTACACAAGTTACGACGAGCACGCTGAACTAATTACAAATTACTGCCTGGATCATGGGGACCAAGTGGATTGGTCTCCTGAGATATCCCTGGACACCAGGATACACTGCTTGGTATCTCAGAGTGTGTTTGTTGTCTGGTTCAGCAACTCCTCCACTACAAATAACTCACATTCCCTGGTTGTTGGCATGTCACATGTGAACAGCTCCCTTCAGCCATGAAGGGCAATCATGATACATTTCTTTTTGCTCTATAGGCATTTATATGAGGTTGTTGCAGTCAGGACAACCAGTTTAACATCTCTCGTTGCTGATGCTTTTGACATGTGATTATATTTTGTATTCTAAAGATAGGAAGGATTAAGTAAACATTAGACAAGCCGTAAGCATCGTCTATTTGGACATTTCTAGATCTTTTTCATCTCGTACAACTCAGACTTTCTCCTCAATGTTCCCTTTTATGTGCTTTGTGGGACGTCCCTGCGCAGAGCCAATGTGTTCCCAGCTCCACCCAAACTCCTTTCCATATTCTTCCTCTGGTTCTCAACTCTCCTGCTTTCTATTTATTAATCCTGTCTCGCATTAATTTCCCTTTCTCATGATGTTCTTGCATATGTAATATCTAGATGTTCTCTTACTGCTCATCTTTACTGCTACCTGTTAGTTTCCTTTAGCAGTGGTTACTACCTGCATAGGAAAGGTCCTCTTCCTCTTCTGCTATGTTGTCTTCTGCCGTTTTTCACTGTGAAACTCTGCTGTTAGCGGTCGACCTCGAGTTAATTACTAGTATAACTCACCTGCATTTACCTTTCATGATTTTTCGTTATATCTTATTTCTTATTCCATCAGGTGACATTCAAAATGTAGAAATCATCGGCAAATTGTTCAACGCTGTCTCTCGAGTCCAAGGACGTTCTCGAGTTCCATGGAAAAGGTAGGTCAGAGCAAGATTTTTCAATTTGGCCAGAGCACCAGCACATAATGGCCTACTCTTTTCCAAAGACTCCGTGGGATCTTTAAAGTCACCAGTGAATGCTAGCAGAGGGGACATCCGGTTTTAATGTCCCGAGGTGATGGACATCCAGGTGAAGCACGCCGCACCTGTTGCTTCAATGCCATGCTCATGAAGCACCACGCTACCTGCGAGTTACCTTGTCAGTTCAATATGTGCTTATTGCCAACGGTTACAACACTGCTCTGCATATAATAATTTACAATACATCGCTCAAAACGATTTGTGATTATTGTTCACCCAACTCTGCTCTTGTACACCTCCTTAAAGATTATTGATCTGATTTCCGATTAATGTCTCACAACAGTGTAGCGAGTTCACACCTATCTGAAAAGATAACTTCCCTTGAAATGTTCGCAGCAAATTCACAGAGATTGACAAGCATTTATGATTCCAAATGCATGGACGCCATTGCTGCGCACGAAAGTAACTCCTGGGTGAAAACGCGCTGCGCAGAGAGGAAGAAACACGAGGATGATGTGTTTTGCTGCTGCGGGCAAACCTTTACCTTTATCTCTTAACATTCAAGCAATTACTTGTTATCACCAGCAGGCTGAATGATAGCATTAGGTGTAGTTTATGGCCTGCCAGAATTTGGGACTGCCTGAGGCATGACAGTAAATCACCCAAACTGTCAACATGCCAACAAAATTAATTTTTGTTGAGAAGGTCCAGTGTTTTCCTCTACTCATGGAAGACAGAGAAAGAGGATGGAATGTGTAAGGTTGTGAGAAATGGCATTAAATAATATGTCCGAAGCTTCTAAACGGTACACATAGCCATAAAGAGACGTCATTGGAAGCCATGAGGAATGTCCTGCCATCGTGTAACAAAGTACATTGGTGTAAGCTCTTCGAGAAAATGGCCGCTTTGGCACCAATTCCAGGAACAGCTTGGTCCTTAACGGCTGAAACAGGATGCCTTACTGGGACTGTGCACATCTTGGCCATCCCACTGGCCCCAGGGCAGCACATTGCTGCTGGAAAGCTTTTCTTGGCAACATGGTGCTTAGTGGTCAGTTAGGATCATGTGGCCTCAGGCACACCTTTTAAAATCGAGGCCCTTTTCTCTTGGGATGCTCTATTGGATTGAGAATTTTTGTTGCACACACCAGGTTTTGATTTGTTTAAATAAGTAAATAAATAGCAACTTAACCCCACCCCTATTCCTTCTTCCTTCTTTCTCAGTAACCAGCTATCATTCACTTTTATGTCTAATTGTTTTGTTCATTATTTAACACTCCGTTACGTCCTTGATTAAACATGTGGTTATGTCCTTGATTAAACATGTGGTTATGTCCTTTATTTAAAATGCGGTTATGTCCAGTTTGTAACATGCCGTTCTGTCCATTATTAAACATGCGGTTATGTCTATTACGAAACATGTGGTTATGTCCATTATTAAACATGTGGTTATGTCTATTATTAAACATGTGGTTATGTCTATTACTAAACATGTGGTTACGTTCATTATTTAACATGTGGTTATGTCCATTATTAAACATGTGGTTATGTCTATTACTAAACATGTGGTTATGTTGATTATTTAACATGTGGTTATGTCCATTATTAAACATGTGGTTATGTCTATTACTAAACATGTGGTTATGTTCATTATTTAACATGTGATTATCTCCATTATTTAACATGTGATTATGTCCATTATTTAACATGTGATTATGTCCATTATTTAACATGCAGTTATGTCCATTATTTAACATGCCACTATGTCCATTATTTAACTTGCGGTTATGTCTATTACTAAACATGTGGTTATGTTCATTATTTAACATGTGATTATGTCCATTATTTAACATCTGATTATGTCCATTATTTAACATGCAGTTATGTCCATTACTGAACATGCGATTATGTCCATTATTTAACATGTAGTTCTGTCCATTATTTAACATGTGATTATGTCCATTATGTAACATGCAGTTATGTCCATTATTAAACATGTGATTATGTCCATTATTTAACTTGCAGTTATGTCTATTACTAAACATGTGGTTATGTTCATTATTTAACATGTGATTATGTCCATTATTTAACATCTGATTATGTCCATTATTTAACATGCAGTTATGTCCATTACCTAACATGTGATTATGTCCTTTATTTAACATGTGGTTATGTCCATTATTAAACATGCTGTTAAGTCCATGATTAAACATGCTGTTATGTCCATTATTTGACACGCTGTTATGTCCATTATTTAACATGCAGTTATTTCCATTACTTAACATGTGATTATGTCCATTATTTAAAATGTGGTTATGTCCTTTATTTAACATGTGGTTATGTCCATTACTTAACGTATAATTAAGTCCATTATTTAACATGTGATTATGTCCGTTATTTAACAGGCAGTTATGTCCAATATTTAACATGTGATTATGTCCGTTATTTAACAAGCAGTTATGTCCATTATTTATCATGTGGTTATGTCCATTATTTAACATGTGATTATGTCCGTTATTTAACAGGCAGTTATGTCCAAGATTTAACATGTGATTATGTCCGTTATTTAACAGGCAGTTATGTCCATTATTTAACATGTGATTATGTCCGTTATTTAACAGGCAGTTATGTCCATGATTTAACATGTGATTATGCCCGTTATTTAACAGGCAGTTATGTCCATTATTCAACATGCAGTTATTTCCATTACTTAACATGTGATTATGTCCATTATTAAACATGTGGTTATGTCCATTATTTAACATGTGATTATGTCCATTATTTAACATGTGGTTACGTCCTTTATTTAACATGTGGTTATGTCCATTACTTAACGTATAATTACGTCCGTTATTTAACATGTGGTTATGTCCATTATTTAACATGTGATTATGTCCATTATTTAACATGCAGTTATTCCATTACTTAACATGTGGTTATGTCCATTATTTAACATGTGGTTATGTCCTTTATTTAACATGCAGGTATGTCCATTACTTAACATATAATTACGTCCATTATTTAACATGTGGTTATGTCCATTATTTAACATGTGGTTATGTCCATTATTAAACATGCTGTTATGTCCTTTATTTTACACGCTGTTATGCCCATTATTTAACATGTCGTTATGTCCTTTATCTTACATGTGGTTATGTCCATTATTTAATATGTGATTATGTCTGTTATTTAACAGGCAGTTATGTCCATTATTTAACATGTGATTATGTCCGTTATTTAACAAGCAGTTATGTCCTTGATTTAACTTGTGGTTATGTCCTTTATTTACCATGCAGTTATGTCCATTACTTAACATGTGATTATGTCCGTTATTTAACATGCAGTTATGTCCATTATTTAACATGTGGTTATGTCCATTATTTAACATGTGATTATGTCCGTTATTTAACATGCAGTTATATCCATTATTTAACCTGTGGTTATGTCCTTTATTTAACATGCAGTTGTGTCCATTGCTTAACATGTGATTATGTCCGTTATTTAAGATGCAGTTATGTCCATTATTTAACATGTGGTTATGTCCATTATTTAACATGTGATTATGTCCATTATTTAACATGTGATTATGTCCGTTATTTAACAAGCAGTTATATCCATTATTTAACATGTGATTATGTCCGTTATTTAACAAGCAGTTATGTCCATTATTTATCATGTGGTTATGTCCATTATTTAACATGTGATTATGTCCGTTATTTAACATGCAGTTATATCCATTATTTAACATGTGATTATGTCCGTTATTTAACAAGCAGTTATGTCCTTTATTTAACTTGTGGTTATGTCCTTTATTTAACATGCAGTTATGTCCATTATTTAACATATGATTATGTCCGTTATTTAACAAGCAGTTATGTCCTTTATTTAACTTGTGGTTATGTCCTTTATTTAACATGCAGTTATGTCCATTATTTAACATATGATTATGTCCGTTATTTAACATGCAGTTATGTCCATTATTTAACATGTGGTTATGCCCATTATTTAACATGTGATTATGCCCGTTATTTAACATGCAGTTATATCCATTATTTAACATGTGATTATGTCCGTTATTTAACAAGCAGTTATGTCCTTTATTTAACTTGTGGTTATGTCCTTTATTTAACAAGCAGTTATGTCCATTATTTAACATGTGATTATGTCCGTTATTTAACAAGCAGTTATGTCCATTATTAAACATGTAGTTATGTCCATTATTTAACATGTGATTATGTCCATTATTTAACATGTGATTATGTCCGTTATTTAACAAGCAGTTATGTCCATTATTTAACATGTGATTATGTCCGTTATTTAACAAGCAGTTATGTCCATTATTAAACATGTAGTTATGTCCATTATTTAACATGTGATTATGTCCATTATTTAACATGTGTTTATGTCCTTTATTTAACATGTGGTTATGTCCATTACTTAACGTATAATTACGTCCATTATTTAACATGTGGTTATGTCCATTATTTAACATGTGATTATGTCCATTATTTAACATGCAGTTATTCCATTACTTAACATGTGATTATGTGCATTATTTAACATGTGGTTATGTCCTTTATTTAACATGTAGTTATGTCCATTACTTAACGTATAATTACGTCCATTATTTAACATGTGATTAAGTCCATTATTTAACATGTGGTTATGTCCATTATTAAACATGTGGTTATGTCCTTTGTTTAACATGCAGGTATGTCCATTACTTAACATATAATTAAGTCCATTATTTAACATGTGGTTATGTCCATTATTAAACATGCTGTTATGTCCTTTATTTGACACGCTGTTATGCCCATTATTTAACATGTCGTTATGTCCTTTATCTTACATGTGGTTATGTCCATTATTTAATTTGTGATTATGTCTGTTATTTAACAGGCAGTTATGTCCATTATTCAACATGCAGTTATTTCCATTACTTAACATGTGATTATGTCCATTATTAAACATGTGGTTATGTCCATTATTCAACATGTGATTATGTCCATTATTTAACATGTGGTTACGTCCTTTATTTAACATGTGGTTATGTCCATTACTTAACGTATAATTACGTCCGTTATTTAACATGTGGTTATGTCCATTATTTAACATCTGATTATGTCCATTATTTAACATGCAGTTATTCTATTACTTAACATGTGGTTATGTCCATTATTTAACATGTGGTTATGTCCTTTATTTAACATGCAGGTATGTCCATTACTTTACATATAATTACGTCCATTATTTAACATGTGGTTATGTCCATTATTTAAAATGTGGTTATGTCCTTTATTTAACATGTAGTTATGTCCATTACTTAACGTATAATTAAGTCCATTATTTAACATGTGATTATGTCCGTTATTTAACAGGCAGTTATGTCCAATATTTAACATGTGATTATGTCCGTTATTTAACAAGCAGTTATGTCCATTATTTATCATGTGGTTATGTCCATTATTTAACATGTGATTATGTCCGTTATTTAACAGGCAGTTATGTCCAAGATTTAACATGTAATTATGTCCGTTATTTAACAGGCAGTTATGTCCATTATTTAACATGTGATTATGTCCGTTATTTAACAAGCAGTTATATCCATTATTAAACATGTAGTTATGTCCATTATTTAACATGTGATTATGTCCATTATTTAACATGTGTTTATGTCCTTTATTTAACATGTGGTTATGTCCATTACTTAACGTATAATTACGTCCATTATTTAACATGTGGTTATGTCCATTATTTAACATGCAGTTATTCCATTACTTAACATGTGGTTATGTCCATTATTTAACATGTGATTATGTCCATTATTTAACATGCAGTTATTCCATTACTTAACATGTGATTATGTGCATTATTTAATATGTGGTTATGTCCTTTATTTAACATGTAGTTATGTCCATTACTTAACGTATAATTACGTCCATTATTTAACATGTCATTAAGTCCATTATTTAACATGTGGTTATGTCCATTATTAAACATGTGGTTATGTCCTTTGTTTAACATGCAGGTATGTCCATTACTTAACATATAATTAAGTCCATTATTTAACATGTGGTTATGTCCATTATTAAACATGCTGTTATGTCCTTTATTTGACACGCTGTTATGCCCATTATTTAACATGTCGTTATGTCCTTTATCTTACATGTGGTTATGTCCATTATTTAATTTGTGATTATGTCTGTTATTTAACAGGCAGTTATGTCCATTATTTAACATGTGATTATGTCCGTTATTTAACAGGCAGTTATATCCATTATTCAACATGCAGTTATTTCCATTACTTAACATGTGATTATGTCCATTATTTAACATATGGTTATGTCCTTTATTGAACATGCAGTTATGCACATTACTCAACATGTGATTAAGTCCATTATTTAACAAGTGGTTTTGTCCTTTATTTAATATGTGGATATATCCATTACTTAACGTATAATTATGTCCATTATTTAACATGTGGTTATGTCCATTACTTAACATGTGGTTATGTCCATTATTTAACATGTGGTTATGTCCTTTATTTAACATGCAGGTATGTCCATTACTTAACATATAATTACGTCCATTATTTAACATGTGGTTATGTCCATTATTTAAAATGTGGTTATGTCCTTTATTTAACATGTGGTTATGTCCATTACTTAACGTATAATTAAGTCCATTATTTAACATGTGATTATGTCCGTTATTTAACAGGCAGTTATGTCCAATATTTAACATGTGATTATGTCCGTTATTTAACAAGCAGTTATGTCCATTATTTATCATGTGGTTATGTCCATTATTTAACATGTGATTATGTCCGTTATTTAACAGGCAGTTATGTCCAAGATTTAACATGTAATTATGTCCGTTATTTAACAGGCAGTTATGTCCATTATTTAACATGTGATTATGTCCGTTATTTAACAGGCAGTTATGTCCATGATTTAACATGTGATTATGCCCGTTATTTAACAGGCAGTTATGTCCATTATTCAACATGCAGTTATTTCCATTACTTAACATGTGATTATGTCCATTATTAAACATGTGGTTATGTCCATTATTTAACATGTGATTATGTCCATTATTTAACATGTGGTTACGTCCTTTATTTAACATGTGGTTATGTCCATTACTTAACGTATAATTACGTCCGTTATTTAACATGTGGTTATGTCCATTATTTAACATCTGATTATGTCCATTATTTAACATGCAGTTATTCCATTACTTAACATGTGGTTATGTCCATTATTTAACATGTGGTTATGTCCTTTATTTAACATGCAGGTATGTCCATTACTTAACATATAATTACGTCCATTATTTAACATGTGGTTATGTCCATTATTTAACATGTGGTTATGTCCATTATTAAACATGCTGTTATGTCCTTTATTTTACACGCTGTTATGCCCATTATTTAACATGTCGTTATGTCCTTTATCTTACATGTGGTTATGTCCATTATTTAATATGTGATTATGTCTGTTATTTAACAGGCAGTTATGTCCATTATTTAACATGTGATTATGTCCGTTATTTAACAAGCAGTTATGTCCTTGATTTAACTTGTGGTTATGTCCTTTATTTACCATGCAGTTATGTCCATTACTTAACATGTGATTATGTCCGTTATTTAACATGCAGTTATGTCCATTATTTAACATGTGGTTATGTCCATTATTTAACATGTGATTATGTCCGTTATTTAACATGCAGTTATATCCATTATTTAACATGTGGTTATGTCCTTTATTTAACATGCAGTTGTGTCCATTGCTTAACATGTGATTATGTCCGTTATTTAACATGCAGTTATGTCCATTATTTAACATGTGGTTATGTCCATTATTTAACATGTGATTATGTCCATTATTTAACATGTGATTATGTCCGTTATTTAACAATCAGTTATATCCATTATTTAACATGTGATTATGTCCGTTATTTAACAAGCAGTTATGTCCATTATTTATCATGTGGTTATGTCCATTATTTAACATGTGATTATGTCCGTTATTTAACATGCAGTTATATCCATTATTTAACATGTGATTATGTCCGTTATTTAACAAGCAGTTATGTCCTTTATTTAACTTGTGGTTATGTCCTTTATTTAACATGCAGTTATGTCCATTATTTAACATATGATTATGTCCGTTATTTAACAAGCAGTTATGTCCTTTATTTAACTTGTGGTTATGTCCTTTATTTAACATGCAGTTATGTCCATTATTTAACATATGATTATGTCCGTTATTTAACATGCAGTTATGTCCATTATTTAACATGTGGTTATGCCCATTATTTAACATGTGATTATGCCCGTTATTTAACATGCAGTTATATCCATTATTTAACATGTGATTATGTCCGTTATTTAACAAGCAGTTATGTCCTTTATTTAACTTGTGGTTATGTCCTTTATTTAACAAGCAGTTATGTCCATTATTTAACATGTGATTATGTCCGTTATTTAACAAGCAGTTATGTCCATTATTAAACATGTAGTTATGTCCATTATTTAACATGTGATTATGTCCGTTATTTAACAAGCAGTTATGTCCATTATTTAACATGTGATTATGTCCGTTATTTAACAAGCAGTTATGTCCATTATTAAACATGCAGTTATGTCCATTATTTAACATGTGATTATGTCCATTATTTAACATGTGTTTATGTCCTTTATTTAACATGTGGTTATGTCCATTACTTAACGTATAATTATGTCCATTATTTAACATGTGGTTATGTCCATTATTTAACATGTGATTATGTCCATTATTTAACATGCAGTTATTCCATTACTTAACATGTGATTATGTGCATTATTTAACATGTGGTTATGTCCTTTATTTAACATGTAGTTATGTCCATTACTTAACGTATAATTATGTCCATTATTTAACATGTGATTAAGTCCATTATTTAACATGTGGTTATGTCCATTATTAAACATGTGGTTATGTCCTTTGTTTAACATGCAGGTATGTCCATTACTTAACATATAATTAAGTCCATTATTTAACATGTGGTTATGTCCATTATTAAACATGCTGTTATGTCCTTTATTTGACACGCTGTTATGCCCATTATTTAACATGTCGTTATGTCCTTTATCTTACATGTGGTTATGTCCATTATTTAATTTGTGATTATGTCTGTTATTTAACAGGCAGTTATGTCCATTATTCAACATGCAGTTATTTCCATTACTTAACATGTGATTATGTCCATTATTAAATATGTGGTTATGTCCATTATTTAACATGTGATTATGTCCATTATTTAACATGTGGTTACGTCCTTTATTTAACATGTGGTTATGTCCATTACTTAACGTATAATTACGTCCGTTATTTAACATGTGGTTATGTCCATTATTTAACATCTGATTATGTCCATTATTTAACATGCAGTTATTCCATTAATTAACATGTGGTTATGTCCATTATTTAACATGTGGTTATGTCCTTTATTTAACATGCAGGTATGTCCATTACTTAACATATAATTACGTCCATTATTTAACATGTGGTTATGTCCATTATTTAACATGTGGTTATGTCCATTATTAAACATGCTGTTATGTCCTTTATTTTACACGCTGTTATGCCCATTATTTAACATGTCGTTATGTCCTTTATCTTACATGTGGTTATGTCTATTATTTAATATGTGATTATGTCTGTTATTTAACAGGCAGTTATGTCCATTATTTAACATGTGATTATGTCCGTTATTTAACAAGCAGTTATGTCCTTGATTTAACTTGTGGTTATGTCCTTTATTTACCATGCAGTTATGTCCATTACTTAACATGTGATTATGTCCGTTATTTAACATGCAGTTATGTCCATTATTTAACATGTGGTTATGTCCATTATTTAACATGTGATTATGTCCGTTATTTAACATGCAGTTATATCCATTATTTAACATGTGGTTATGTCCTTTATTTAACATGCAGTTGTGTCCATTGCTTAACATGTGATTATGTCCATTATTTAACATGCAGTTATGTCCATTATTTAACATGTGGTTATGTCCATTATTTAACATGTGATTATGTCCATTATTTAACATGTGATTATGTCCGTTATTTAACAATCAGTTATATCCATTATTTAACATGTGATTATGTCCGTTATTTAACAAGCAGTTATGTCCATTATTTATCATGTGGTTATGTCCATTATTTAACATGTGATTATGTCCGTTATTTAACATGCAGTTATATCCATTATTTAACATGTGATTATGTCCGTTATTTAACAAGCAGTTATGTCCTTTATTTAACTTGTGGTTATGTCCTTTATTTAACATGCAGTTATGTCCATTATTTAACATATGATTATATCCGTTATTTAACAAGCAGTTATGTCCTTTATTTAACTTGTGGTTATGTCCTTTATTTAACATGCAGTTATGTCCATTATTTAACATATGATTATGTCCGTTATTTAACATGCAGTTATGTCCATTATTTAACATGTGGTTATGCCCATTATTTAACATGTGATTATGCCCGTTATTTAACATGCAGTTATATCCATTATTTAACATGTGATTATGTCCGTTATTTAACAAGCAGTTATGTCCTTTATTTAACTTGTGGTTATGTCCTTTATTTAACAAGCAGTTATGTCCATTATTTAACATGTGATTATGTCCGTTATTTAACAAGCAGTTATGTCCATTATTAAACATGTGGTTATGTCCATTATTTAACATGTGATTATGTCCGTTATTTAACAAGCAGTTATGTCCATTATTTAACATGTGATTATGTCCGTTATTTAACAAGCAGTTATGTCCATTATTAAACATGTAGTTATGTCCATTATTTAACATGTGATTATGTCCATTATTTAACATGTGTTTATGTCCTTTATTTAACATGTGGTTATGTCCATTACTTAACGTATAATTACGTCCATTATTTAACATGTGGTTATGTCCATTATTTAACATGTGATTATGTCCATTATTTAACATGCAGTTATTCCATTACTTAACATGTGATTATGTGCATTATTTAATATGTGGTTATGTCCTTTATTTAACATGTAGTTATGTCCATTACTTAACGTATAATTACGTCCATTATTTAACATGTGATTAAGTCCATTATTTAACATGTGGTTATGTCCATTATTAAACATGTGGTTATGTCCTTTGTTTAACATGCAGGTATGTCCATTACTTAACATATAATTAAGTCCATTATTTAACATGTGGTTATGTCCATTATTAAACATGCTGTTATGTCCTTTATTTGACACGCTGTTATGCCCATTATTTAACATGTCTTTATGTCCTTTATCTTACATGTGGTTATGTCCTTTATTGAACATGCAGTTATGCACATTACTCAACATGTGATTAAGTCCATTATTTAACATGTGGTTTTGTCCTTTATTTAATATGTGGATATATCCATTACTTAACGTATAATTATGTCCATTATTTAACATGTGGTTATGTCCATTATTAAACAGGCTGTTATGTCCATTATTTAACATGCAGTTATTCCATTACTTAACATGTGGTTATGTCCATTATTTAACATGTGGTTATGTCCATTATTTAACATGTGGTTTTGTCCTTTATTTAACATGTGGATATATCCATTCCTTAACGTATAATTATGTCCATTATTTAACATGTGGTTATGTCCATTATTTAACATGTGGTTATGTCCATTATTAAACATGCTGTTATGTCCATTATTTAACATGCAGTTTTTCCATTATTTAACATGCCACTATTTCCATTATTTAACATGTAGTTATGTCCATTATTTAACATGCCACTATGTCCATTATTTAACATGCAGTTATTCCATTACTTAACATGTGGTTATGTCCATTATTTAACATGTGGTTATGTCCTTTATTTAACATGCAGGTATGTCCATTACTTTAAATATAATTATGTCCATTATTTAACATGTGGTTATGTCCATTATTTAACATGTGGTTATGTCCATTATTAAACATGCTGTTATGTCCTTTATTTTACACGCTGTTATGCCCATTATTTAACATGTGGTTATGTCCTTTATCTTACATGTGGTTATGTCCATTATTTAATATGTGATTATGTCTGTTATTTAACAGGCAGTTATGTCCATTATTTAACATGTGATTATGTCCGTTATTTAACAAGGAGTTATGTCCTTGATTTAACTTGTTGTTATGTCCTTTATTTACCATGCAGTTATGTCCATTACTTAACATGTGATTATGTCCGTTATTTAACATGCAATTATGTCCATTATTTAACATGTGGTTATGTCCATTATTTAACATGTGATTATGTCCGTTATTTAACATGCAGTTATATCCATTATTTAACATGTGGTTATGTCCTTTATTTAACATGCAGTTATGTCCATTACTTAACATGTGATTATGTCCGTTATTTAACATGCAGTTATGTCCATTATTTAACATGTGGTTATGTCCATTATTTAACATGTGATTATGTCCGTTATTTAACATGTGATTATGTCCATTATTTAACAATCAGTTATATCCATTATTTAACATGTGATTATGTCCGTTATTTAACAAGCAGTTATGTCCATTATTTATCATGTGGTTATGTCCATTATTTAACATGTGATTATGTCCGTTATTTAACATGCAGTTATATCCATTATTTAACATGTGATTATGTCCGTTATTTAACAAGCAGTTATGTCCTTTATTTAACTTGTGGTTATGTCCTTTATTTAACATGCAGTTATGTCCATTATTTAACATATGATTATGTCCGTTATTTAACATGCAGTTATGTCCATTATTTAACATGTGGTTATGCCCTTTATTTAACATGTGATTATGTCCGTTATTTAACATGCAGTTATATCCATTATTTAACATGTGATTATGTCCGTTATTTAACAAGCAGTTATGTCCTTTATTTAACTTGTGGTTATGTCCTTTATTTAACATGCAGTTATGTCCATTATTAAACATGTAGTTATGTCCATTATTTAACATGTGATTATGTCCGTTATTTAACAAACAGTTATGTCCATTATTTAACATGTGATTATGTCCGTTATTTAACAAGCAGTTATGTCCATTATTAAACATGTAGTTATGTCCATTATTTAACATGTGATTATGTCCGTTATTTAACAAGCAGTTATGTCCTTTATTTAACTTGTGGTTATGTCCTTTATTTAACATGCAGTTATGTCCATTATTTAACATGTGATTATGTCCGTTATTTAACAATCAGTTATGTCCATTACTTAACATGTGATTATGTCCGTTATTTAACAAGCAGTTATGTCCATTATTAAACATGTGGTTATGTCCATTATTCAACATGTGGTTATGTCCATTATTAAACATGCAGTTATGTCCATTATTAAACATGTAGTTATGTCCATTATTTAACATGTGATTATGTCCGTTATTTAACAAGCAGTTATGTCCTTTATTTAACTTGTGGTTATGTCCTTTATTTAACATGCAGTTATGTCCATTATTTAACATGTGATTATGTCCGTTATTTAACAATCAGTTATGTCCATTACTTAACATGTGATTATGTCCGTTATTTAACAAGCAGTTATGTCCATTATTAAACATGTAGTTATGTCCATTATTTAACATGTGATTATGTCCGTTATTTAACAAACAGTTATGTCCATTATTTAACATGTGATTATGTCCGTTATTTAACAAGCAGTTATGTCCATTATTAAACATGTAGTTATGTCCATTATTTAACATGTGATTATGTCCGTTATTTAACAAGCAGTTATGTCCTTTATTTAACTTGTGGTTATGTCCATTACTTAACATATAATTACGTCCATTATTTAACGTGTGGTTATGTCCATTATTTAACATGTGGTTCTGTCCATTATTAAACATGCTGTTATGTCCATTATTTGACATGCTGTTATGTCCATTATTTAACATGTGGTTATGTCCTTTATTTAACATGCAGTTATGTCCATTACTTAACGTATAATTACGTCCATTATTTAACATGTGATTAAGTCCATTATTTAACATGTGGTTATGTCCTTTATTTAACATGTGGTTATGTCCATTATTTAATATGCGGTTATGTCCATTATTTAACATTTAGTTATATCCTTTATTTAACATGCTGTTATGTCCATTACTCAACATGTGATTAAGTCCATTATTTAACATGTGGTTATGTCCATTATTTGACATGCTGTTATGTCCATTATTTAACATGTCGTTATGTCCTTTATTTAACATGTGATTATGTCCATTATTTAACATGTGCTTACGTCCATTATTTAACATGTTGTTATGTCCATTATGTAACATGCGTCATGTTCTTTATTATGCGTTATGTCCATTATTAAACACGCCATTATGTCCATTATTTAACATGTAGTTCTGTCCTTTATTTAACATGCAGTTACTGAATGTCCATTATTTAACATGCGGTATGTCCATTATGTAACATGCAGTTATGTAATTTATTTAACTTGTGGTTATATATATATATATATATATATATATATATATATATATATATATATATATATATATATATATATATATGTATATTTGAAAGTGTGTCTGTCTGTGTGTGTGTGTGTGTGTGTGTGTGTGTGTGTGTCTGTCTGTGTGTGTGTGTGTGTGTGTGTGTGTGTGTGTGTGTGTGTGTGTGTGTGTGTGTGTGTGTGTTTGTCTGTGTCCTATGCACACGAAAAGTACTGGACTGATCCTCACCAAACTTCACATGCTGACAGAACCTGTACCCCGGATTGTCCCGATGTAAAAGAATTGTACTTCCGACTACTGCTTTCCGAATTATGAAGTCATCACCTGATTTCGTAACGTTAATTTTTCAACTCCAGCCGATTGACATGGGGCCAACGCCATTTGCAATAGAATGAAAAAATAATGATACAGTCAATTGAAGACAATGACTTCCGACTTCCCGGTTTCCGAATTATGACGTCATCACCTGATTGCGTAACGTTAATTTTTCAAGTTCAGCCGATTGACATGGGACCAACGGAATTTGCTGGAGAATGAGAAATTAATACTACAGTCAATTGAAGACAATGACTTCCGACTTCCCGGTTTCCGAATTATGACTTGTGCATTCGACACACTTTTCGTAACGTTAATTTTTCAAGTTCAGCAGATTGACATGGGGCCAATGCCATTTGCAATAGAATGAAAAAATAGTGCTACAGTTAATTCCGAATTCCCGTTTCCGAATTATGACATGCATTCGACACACTTATCATAGGCCCTATTCACATCAACAAACGCCTCTTTTAATGCATGATTAACACAAGTCATATTTTATTGTACATGCAGGTAGTCGTCGACTTACGACGGAAGAACCTCCAATTTCTAACTTTCTGGCATTTTTCAAACTATGCGAAATTGATGACTTTGCTCAAACTCTACTGTATGCTCAGGTGCCAACGTATTTCACTTGGAACTCGAGTCAGAAACGTTGGAACAGGAGGAAGCAAGGTTCAGAAGTTCCAGGATATCCCGGTATGTACAAATCTGACGCATTGTGTTGAGTGTACACAGTACATCCCAATAATTTTGAGTGTTTCTGCGTCTGCCTCCTCCTGCATGTGAAACGAGGTCCAGTGAGTTTCATAGACCTGAAAACAGTGGACGGGCAAATTTGCAGCACATTCCGTGAGGCTTGCAATCTCCTCGGACTCCGAGAAGACGATGCCCATTGGAACGCCACGCTTGAAGAGGCAACTGTTTCTCAATCCCCATCGACCATGAGGTATCTATTTGCTATTATGATAACTGCGTGTGAGATGTCAGATCCCAAGAGCCTATGGGGCATTCACAAAGAGGCCCTTTCTGAGGATGTAAAAAACAGAGTCCAAAGAGAACATCCACAAGAGGACATCCAGTACACACCAGATATGTTCAATGAGGCTCTGATATACATTGAAGATTTGGTATTATACATGAGCGGGAAAGATTTAACTAAGTGTGGACTTCCCTCTTCCAATAGGTCTGAAAGCGCAACCATCAGTAGAGAATGGTTCCGTGAAACAAACTACAACACAGATACTCTCGCAAAGTTTGTTTCTGACAATGAGCCGCTTCTGATACAGGATCAGAGTAATGCATATCAACTGATTTCTGAAGCGGTTCAAGAGGGAAGTGGTGTGATTTTTTTTCTTGGATGCCCTGGGTGGTACTGGCAAAACATTTGTCCTCACCCTTTTACTTGCTAAGATGAGGAGCCAGAAAAAGATCACATTAGCCATTGCTTCATCCGGTATAGCCGCAACACTACTTTCAGGTGGCCGCACAGTGCATTCTGCTTTCAAATTGCCTCTCGACTTAGCTACAATGGAATATCCGGTTTGTGGCATTGGCAAACAAACTGAAGCAGCAAAAGTGCCGAAGAATTGCGACCTCATAGTTTGGGATGAAGGTGCGATGTCGCCTAAGGATGCATTCGAAGCATTAGATAGAACTATGCGAGATTTAAGAGGTGTAGACCTGCCTATAGGTGGAGTTACGCTGGCTATTTCTGGCGATTTCAGACAAACTTTACCTGTAGTATCCCGTGACACTCCAGCTGATGAAATGAAAGCCAGTATAAAATCTTCATACCTCTGGACATTCGTACAAACTATCCATCTAACAACAAACATGAGGGTCAAATTATATGGTGATTTAGATGCTGGCAATTTCGCACAATTACTTCTCAAACTTGGAAATGGTGAAATCCCGAACACAAATGATGTAATATCTATTCCCGATGACTGTGGTACAATAGTTTCATCTATGGAAGAATTAGAGGCTCATGTGTATCCCAATTTAGCGACTAATTACAAAAACATACAGTGGCTCTGTGAAAGAACAATCCTGGCTCCACTTAATGAAACAGTCCGTGAAATAAACCATCAGTTATTACAAGTAGTTCCAGGCGAACAACATAGTCACAAGTCTATTGACACCACACTGGATACTGAGCAAGCCATACATTATCCCACAGAATTTCTAAACTCATTGGAATTACCAGGATTGCCTCCGTACAATCTGTCATTAAAAGTTGGATGCCCTATTATGTTATTACGTAATCTAGATGCACCAAAACTTTGCAAATTAACTAAACTGATTGTGAAAAGACGACAACCACATGTAATTGAGGCCACTATCATGACAGGATGTGCGAAAGGAGAAGATGTATTCATTCCGCGAATTCCACTCATTCCATCAAATTCAACTATTGAATTTAAGAGACTACAATTTCCTGTATGACTGTGCTTTGCGATGTCTATCAATAAGGCACAAGGACAGTCATTGAAAGTAGCAGGGCTGGAATTATCCACTCCTTGCTTTTCGCATGGTCAGCTATATGTGGGATGCTCCAGAGTGGGATCATCGGAGGCTTTATACATATTGGCCCCAGAGGGGAAGACATCAAATATTGTTTATCCTCGAGCACTCCACTAAAATTATTGAGCTACTTCAGTTGTTTCATAAACGGGAATAGGATGTGCGATGAAGGAAATACATGTTCTTCTCTTCTTCTTTCGGCTGCTTCCATTAGGGGTCGCCACAGCGGATCATCCGTATGATCCGCATAGTGATTTGGCACAGGTCTTATGCCGGATGCCCTTCCTGACGCAACCGTGGTCGCTTCTTATGACACAGGGATATGGTACACCTATTTCAACCAGGGTATACACCGGGCCCAGTACACTGGTACTCACTTCGCCGACCTCGGAAGGATGAGAGGCTGAGTCAACCTCCTGGTGTGTATTAATTCAAGTGGCCAATGGGGCTTGAACTCAGGACCTTTTGGATCCCAAGCAACTACCCTAACCACTACGCCAACACCAGGCTTTAAAGGAAATACATGTTGCTGGTGAAAAATAAAAATGGAGGTGGGAAATAAAAAAAAATGGTGGTGGTGGTTTATTTTTATACATATTACAGATATAAATAGAATGGTGATGGCATATGGCGTATGTGTATAATATTTTAGAATTAAATGGTTATGGGCAATGTAGATATTTTATAGAATGGTTATGGGCGTAGGTACGTTGTAACTTCGTAAACATAATATAACAAAAAATTTTTATCAGGATAACAGACGTAAATAAATTAAATATGCTGGGCCAGGCTGGGTTATGCCCGACGTATAAATGAAGTCGCAAATGATGACATGAAACCAGCCTCACATTGTTGAGGCATTATGGTTTTTTATCTGATGCGGCAATAAATCTTAACATTTTTGAACTCGCGTCTTCTGCATATAAAACATGGCGGGGAAAATATAATATTATAGTGGTGATGAAAAAAAAATAATAATGGTGGCAGCCTCTACAATTTTACAATTAACTGTGAGATATACTCCTTCAGACCCACCGTCATCCACGGGATTCCTGTGCGGAGCGCGGGTATCCCTGCTTGTGTCCATTATTTTATATGAGGTTATGTTCTTTATTAACCTCCGCTATCTTCGAAGATGGATGGAGGTTACTGTTTTCACCCCTTTCTGTTTGTTACTTACGAAATCTAAAGATTTCGTAAGTATATTGATGACTTCCGTTTCTGTTTGTTTGTTTGTTTGTTTGTTTGTATGTTTGTTTGTTTGTTTGTTTGTAGGCATGATAGCTCGAGAATGGAAGAAGCTACCAATGTCAAATTACACCACGTGATTCAGGAGAGTGATGGCTAGTGCTGATTAGATTTTGGTCAAAATCGGTCAAAGGTCAAGGTCACAGTGAGGTCAAACATCCAAAACATTCGATTTTTGATGGTTTGGTACAGAATCATCGTAGAAACTTCTGGTTTGAGTCGCTACCTTCTCTCGAGACAGCTTTTATTAGACAAGGTCAGAGGTCAAGTTGATGATTTCGTAAGTACCAGTCTATGACTGCTTGTTTGTTTGTTTTTTGTTTGTAGGCACGATAACTCGAGAACGGAAGAAGCTACCAATGTCAAATTACACCACGTGATTCAGGAGGGTGATGGCTAGTGCTGATTAGATTTTGGTCAAAATCGGTCAAAGGTCAAGGTCACAGTGAGGTCACATATTCGATTTTTGATGGTTTGGTACAGATAACTCGAGAACGGAAGAAGCTACCAATGTCAAATTACACCACGTGATTCAGGAGGGTGGTGGCTCGCGCTGATTCCCCCACAAAAAATTGTTAGAGGAATTATTTTTTTTTTGCATTTCTACATGTTTTAAGTGATTTCCAACCCCCCCCCCAAAAATTTTTTTTTACCCCCCCCTAAAAAAAATATAGAGAATTTTTTTTTTTGCATTTCTACATGTTTCAAGTGATTTCCAGCCCCCCAAAAAATTGTTACCCCCAAAAAAAAATTGTTAGAGAATTTTTTTTTTTTTTTTGCATTTCTACATGTTTTAAGTGATTTCCAACTCCCTCAAAAATTGTTAACCCCCCCCCGCCCACAAAAAATAGAAATTTTTTTTTGCATTTCTACATGTTTTAAGTGATTTCCAACCCCCCCCAAAAAATTGTTACCCCCCCAAAAAAAACTGCTGGAGAAAAAAAAAAGTTTTTTTGCATTTTTACATATTATAAGTGATTTCCAACCACTCCCAAAAAATTGTTACCCCCCCCAAAAATTTTTTTTTTTTTGCATTTCTTCATGTTTTAAGCAATTTCCAAACCCCCCCCCGCCAAAAAATTGTTCGAGAAAAAAAATTTTGCAACTTTTTTTCTGACAAAATTTCGAATTTTTTTGGCATTTTTACATGTTTTAAGTGATTTCCAACCCCCCCCCCCCAAAAAAAAAAATGGAGAAAAGAACTATAACTCTGTCAGCCCTGTTGACATCATATTTAATGAATAAGATATAAGATTCACTTGAGTGACCCAGCAGTATTGGCGGCGGAGGTTTTGCACTCTCCTGAGTGCTCCCCCTCTAGTTATCCTCCGCCATCGAAGATGGATGGAGGTTACTGTTTTCACCCCGTCTGTTTGTTTGTTTGTTTGTGAACAGTATTACGGAAAAACTTTGACGAAACTTGGTGGGGGGGTTAGGTATGGTCCAAGAATCATGCCATTAGATTTTGGACTTGTTCCAAAGTCCAATATGGCCGATATGGCGGCCATTTTGAAAAAATATTTGAATTTTTGTTTTTGTATTTCTACACGTTTTAAGTGATTTCCAACCAAAAAAAAAATTTGCAACATTTTTTCAAAAAAATTTCGATTTTATTTGAAAAATATTTGAATTTTTTTTTGCATTTCTACATGTTTAAAGTGATTTCCACCCCCCCCCCAAAAAAAAAATTGTTAGAGAAAAATAACAACAAATTTTGCAACTTTTTTTTCAAAAAAATTTCGATTTTTTTTTTTGGGCATTTCTATGGCATGCATGTCGATCTAGTTTAGTTTATTCAATCTTGGTTCAGTAGAGTATGATCCGTTTTGACCTACAATGAATAGGATATCAGGTTCACATAAGTGACCCAGCAGTTTTGGCGGCGGAGGTTTTGCACTCTCCCGAGTGCTCCGCCTCTAGTTTAACATGTGATTATGTCCATTATTTAACATGAAGTTATTTCCATTATTTTACATGCCATTATGTCCATTATTTAACATGTGGTTATGTCCTTTATTTAACATGCAGTTATGTCCATTACTTAACATGTGATTAAGTCCATTATTTAACATGTGGTTATCTCCTTTATTTAACATGCAGTTATGTCCATTGCTTAACATGTGGTTATGTCCATTATTCAACATGTGGTTATGTCCATTATTAAACATGCAGTTATGTCCATTATTTAACATGTGCTTACGTCCATTATTTAACATGTTGTTATGTCCATTATGTAACATGCGATCGTGTCCTTTATTTAATATGCAGTTATGACCATTATTAAACACGCCATTATGTTCATTATTTAACATGTGATTATGTCCATTTTTAAACATGCAGTTCTGTCCATTATTTAACATGCCATTATGTCCATTATTTAAAATGCCATTACATCCATTATTTTACATGCAGTTATGTCCATTATAACATGCCACTATGTCCATTATTTTACATGCAGTTATTTCCATTATTTAACATGAAGTTATGTCCATTATTTAACATGCCACTATGTCCATTATTTAACATGCAGTTATGTCCATTATTTAACATGCAGGTATATCCATAATTTAACATGCAGTTATATCCATTATTTAACAGACAGTTATGTCCATTATTTAACATGCAGTTATATCCATTATTTAACATGCCATTATGTCCATTATTTAACAAGTGATTTTGTCCATTATTTAACATGTGATAATATCCATTATTTAACATGCGGTTATGTCCATTATTTAACATGCAGGTATGTCCATTATTTAACATGCAGTTATGTCCATTATTTATCATGCCACTATGTCCATTATTTAACATGCAGTTATGTCCATTATTTAACATGCCACTATGTCCATTATTTATGATGCAGTTATGTCCATTATTTAACATTCCACTATGTCCATTATTTAACATGCAGTTATGTCCATTATTTAACATGCAGTTATGTCCATTATTTAACATGCCACTATGTCCATTATTTAACATGCCACTATGTCCATTATTTAACATGCAGTTATGTCCATTATTTAACATGCCACTATGTCCATTATTTAACATGCAGTTATGTCCATTATTTAACATGCAGTTATGTCCATTATTTAACATGCAGTTATGTCCATTATTTAACATGCCACTATGTCCATTATTTAACATGCCACTATGTCCATTATGTAACATCCAGTTATGTCCATTATTTAACATGCAGTTATGTCCATTATTTAACATGCCACTATGTCCATTATTTAACATGCAGTTATGTCCATTATTTAACATGCAGTTATGTCCATTATTTAACATGCCACTATGTCCATTATTTAACATGCAGTTATGTCCATTATTTAACATGCAGTTATGTCCATTATTTAACATGCCACTATGTCCATTATTTAACATGCAGTTATGTCCATTATTTAACATGCAGTTATGTCCATTATTTAACATGCCACTATGTCCATTATTTAACATGCAATTGTGTCCATTATGTAACATCCAGTTATGTCCATTATTTAACATGGCACTATGTCCATTATTTAACATGCAGTTATGTCCATTATTTAACATGCAGTTATGTCCATTATTTAACATGCAGTTATGTCCATTATTTAACATGCCACTATGTCCATTTTTTCACATGCCACTATGTCCATTATGTAACATCCAGTTATGTCCATTATTTAACATGCCACTATGTCCATTATTTAACATGCAGTTATGTCCATTATGTAACATGCAGTTATGTCCATTATTTAACATGCAGTTATGTCCATTATTTAACATGCCACTATGTCCATTATTTAACATGCAGTTATGTCCATTATTTAACATGCAGTTATGTCCATTATTTAACATGCCACTATGTCCATTATTTAACATGCAGTTATGTCCATTATTTAACATGCAGTTATGTCCATTATTTAACATGCCACTATGTCCATTATTTAACATGCAGTTATGTCCATTATTTAACATGCAGTTATGTCCATTATTTAACATGCAGTTATGTCCATTATTTAACATGCAGTTATGTCCATTATTTAACATGCAGTTATGTCCATTATTTAACATGCCACTATGTCCATAATTTAACAAGTGATTTTGTCCATTATTTAACATGCGGTTATGTCCATTATTTAACATGCAGTTATGTCCATTATTTAACATGCAGTTATGTCCATTATTTAACATGCAGTTATGTCCATTATTTAACATGCCACTATGTCCATTATGTAACATCCAGTTATGTCCATTATTTAACATGCCACTATGTCCATTATTTAACATGCAGTTATGTCCATTATTTCACATACAGTTATGTCCATTATTTAACATGCAGTTATGTCCATTATTTAACATGCCACTATGTCCATTATTTAACATGCAGTTATGTCCATTATTTAACATGCCACTATGTCCATTATTTAACATGCAGTTATGTCCATTATTTAACATGCAGTTATGTCCATTATTTAACATGCCACTATGTCCATTATTTAACATGCAGCTATGTCCATTATTTAACATGCAGTTATGTCCATTATTTAACATGCAGTTATGTCCATTATTTAACATGCCACTATGTCCATTATTTAACATGCAGTTATGTCCATTATTTAACATGCAGTTATGTCCATTATTTAACATGCCACTATGTCCATTATTTAACATGCAGTTATGTCCATTATTTAACATGCAGTTATGTCCATTATTTAACATGCCACTATGTCCATTATTTAACATGCAGTTATGTCCATTATTTAACATGCAGTTATGTCCATTATTTAACATGCCACTATGTCCATTATTTAACATGCAATTGTGTCCATTATGTAACATCCAGTTATGTCCATTATTTAACATGGCACTATGTCCATTATTTAACATGCAGTTATGTCCATTATTTAACATGCAGTTATGTCCATTATTTAACATGCAGTTATGTCCATTATTTAACATGCCACTATGTCCATTTTTTCACATGCCACTATGTCCATTATGTAACATCCAGTTATGTCCATTATTTAACATGCCACTATGTCCATTATTTAACATGCAGTTATGTCCATTATGTAACATGCAGTTATGTCCATTATTTAACATGCAGTTATGTCCATTATTTAACATGCCACTATGTCCATTATTTAACATGCAGTTATGTCCATTATTTAACATGCAGTTATGTCCATTATTTAACATGCCACTATGTCCATTATTTAACATGCAGTTATGTCCATTATTTAACATGCAGTTATGTCCATTATTTAACATGCCACTATGTCCATTATTTAACACGCAGTTATGTCCATTATTTAACATTCCACTATGTCCATTATTTAACATGCAGTTATGTCCATTATTTAACATGCGGTTATGTCCATTATTTAACATGCAGTTATGTCCATTATTTAACATGCAGTTATGTCCATTATTTAACATGCAGTTATGTCCATTATTTATCATGCCACTATGTCCATAATTTAACATGCAGTTATGTCCATTATTTAACATGCCACTATATCCATTTTTTCACATGCCACTATGTCCATTATGTAACATCCAGTTATGTCCATTATTTAACATGCCACTATGTCCATTATTTAACATGCAGTTATGTCCATTATTTAACATGCAGTTATGTCCATTATTTAACATGCAGTTATGTCCATTATTTAACATGCCACTATGTCCATTATTTAACATGCAGTTATGTCCATTATTTAAGATGCCACTATGTCCATTATTTATGATGCAGTTATGTCCATTATTTAACATTCCACTATGTCCATTATTTAACATGCAGTTATGTCCATTATTTAACATGCAGTTATGTCCATTATTTAACATGCAGTTATGTCCATTATTTAACATGCCACTATGTCCATTATTTAACATGCAGTTATGTGCATTATTTAACATGCCACTATGTCCATTATTTAACATGCAGTTATGTCCATTATTTAACATGCAGTTATGTCCATTATTTAACATGCCACTATGTCCATTATTTAACATGCCACTATGTCCATTATTTAACATGCCACTATGTCCATTATGTAACATCCAGTTATGTCCATTATTTAACATGCAGTTATGTCCATTATTTATGATGCAGTTATGTCCATTATTTAACATTCCACTATGTCCATTATTTAACATGCAGTTATGTCCATTATTTAACATGCAGTTATGTCCATTATTTAACATGCCACTATGTCCATTATTTAACATGCAGTTATGTCCATTATTTAACATGCCACTATGTCCATTATTTAACATGCCACTATGTCCATTATTTAACATGCCACTATGCCCATTATGTAACATCCAGTTATGTCCATTATTTAACATGCCACTATGTCCATTATTTAACATGCAGTTATGTCCATTATTTAACATGCCACTATGTCCATTATTTAACATGCAGTTATGTCCATTATTTAACATGCAGTTATGTCCATTATTTAACATGCCACTATGTCCATTATTTAACATGCAGTTATGTCCATTATTTAACATGCAGTTATGTCCATTATTTAACATGCCACTATGTCCATTATTTAACATGCAGTTATGTCCATTATTTAACATGCCACTATGTCCATTATTTAACATGCAGTTATGTCCATTATTTAACATGCAGTTATGTCCATTATTTAACATGCCACTATGTCCATTATTTAACATGCAGTTATGTCCATTATTTAACATGCAGTTATGTCCATTATTTAACATGCAGTTATGTCCATTATTTAACATGCCACTATGTCCATTATTTAACTTGCCCTTATGGCCATTATTTAACATGCCGTTATATTGATTATTACCTCCGCCACCGAAGGTGAAGGAGGTTACCTTTTCATCCCTCTCTCTGTTTCTTTCTTGTAAAATTGAAGTTTTTCAAGTTTTTTGGTGCGTCTATTTTGTTATTGTCTGCCTGTCTGTTTGTCTGCCTGTCTATTATCTGCAGGTCACAATTTTAAACCGATCTTCATAAAACTTCTCCTCATGGTTGAGTTTATCATAAGCGAGAAGCCTTTTGTTTTTGAGGTAAAAAGGTCAAAAGATCAACATAGGCCAAAAGTGTACAACTTTGGTGTGATTTGTACAATCCTCAATTTCCATTCGATTGACTTGAAATTTGAAGAAGCTTTATATTTCAGGTCACTGAACTCAACCAACTAACTCTTTCTGAGGTCAGCTTCGACCAAAAGGTCAACATAGGCCCAAGGTCAACAACTGAGGTGGTATTTCTAAAATTGTCAATTTTCATCCCATTGACTTGAAATTTGAAGTGGATTTGCATGCCAGGTTATGGAATTCAACCACCAATTATTTTTGAGGTCAACATATGCCAAAAAGACAACATTGGCCGAATTTCTAAAATTGTCATTTTCATCCGATTGACTTGAAATTTGAAGCGGAGTTGCATATTTTGTCATTGAATTCAAGCACCAATTATTTTGAAGTCCAATTTGTTTTATGGATTTTGCAAGTATTCTGCTCTGCATGACATGTTGTTCTTGTTTGTTTGTCTATTTATTTGTTTGTCTGTGTGAAGGATATCTCAAAAAGTTGTCGACGGATCTGGATGAAATTTTGTGGGCAATTTGGGTGTGCGATAAGGATGAACTGATTAGATTTTGAAGATCTGGATCCGGATCTGACGGAATTTTTAAAGTGATTCTTCACCATTGAGAGATAGGGCCAAAATCGATACATAGCATGATATCTGAAAAAGTTATGGATGGATTCGGATGAAACTTGGTGGACAGTTTGGGTGTGTGACCCAGCAGAATTGTTTCGATTTTCGTGGAGATCCTATTCTGGATCTGGATACGAGAATTATTTAATTGTTTAAAGTAATTCTTCACCTTGAGAGATAGAGCCAAAAACATTATATATGGCATGATATTTCAAAAATATCACGTTTTTATGGATGACACATTACATGGCGGAGGTATGCACTCTACTGAGTGCCCTGATCATATTATTACGCGATTAATATTATTCTTGTCTCTTGTTTGTTATCCCCCATCTCTTTTAGCCAACTTTGTGAAAAAGTTATTCTCCTCAAACATCAAAGAATGGTCCCGTCCCTGCAAAACAGCACAGCCGAAAGTCCTCCATGTCGTTTCCAGCCATTCACACATTTTTGCAGCATTGCATGGTTGGCCTTCTTGATCCCAATGGAATACAAGTAATAGGCTTGGTTCTGAAATCTTTTTATTTCCCTCATAAGACTCATGTCCGAACTCACCTTTGAACTTTGTGGAGATGGAAGATCTGAGGCCTCATGATTCCCAGAGTGGATGATGATGCACAGAGATTATGGCAAGTTATTTCAGTTATACTGTATTTGTGGGGCCTCTAAATGCGCCTACTTTTGCTGCCCTTTATTAATTTCCGATTCCTAGTTCTGTCTTTAATTTTACACTATCTTTCTTTACCCATTTGTTCAATATATGCTTTGGGTGGTGGTCAGTGGTACTGTCCTGTGGATAGCTCTTTTGTCTGTCTTACCCACCTGCACTGTGTCACATGAATTTGTCAACGAATGCACCCTTTCCTTCCTCTTCAGATTTGATGTGTTTGCTTCCATACTCCCTCTTCTTTACTTTTTCTTTCATTTGTGATTTTTTTTTCCTTCGTGTCCTTCGCATCCAATTTTTAAAGATATGTATCATCATGTTTATTGTTGATTAAAAACTTTGTTTCTCGATTAAGCACTTATTAGAAATGAACAAGCAGTACAATGTGACTCCATGTTCCATACAAAAGAGTGTTATTTGTCCCCACGTTCACCGACCGACATGTTGCATGCTCAGAACACACAGGAGATGAATGGGCCATGAGATGCCTATCATAGCACTCGTGTCACCATTGCAACCTCCTTAGCACAGCCATCCGTTATTGGCGTCTTGGGCAGCCCGGCCATTGTGGGAGTCCAATGCAGGGGCCCGAGCTTGGGATAAACGATTTTCGTGCTTCCATGAGAGCGTGAGGCCAAACCGCATGCGTATCGCTCCCCGCGCCTCGCGTGCTTATTTGACAGTATGATGGATCCGCGTGATTTCTGCACCTGCCTCTAGCTAAGAATACCTCTCGGCGAATAATAATGCCGGTGAAATTGCTCACCACCGATCAATTGGGCACCAATGGTGGCGGTATGTGGATGTGGATGTGTTGTCGATGCATGTTCCTGTAGACTATTGGCCTATCTGTGTGACTCAAGCCGGCTCTGCAGGGCATTATCAAATTCTGCAGTTGGCAAAATGGGAGGAAAACAAATAAAATCTCATTTAAAATGTACGAGTTTAATCCAAATACCAAGATAGCATAGTTAACACGATTTTGTTATTCTGCTGAACTAGTCAGGGCAGGAAACAGGACATCATGGGGAGGGGCTGTGTTTGGAGACTAAGCATTAGGCAGATATTAAATTCTTAATCTACCTTGGTGTATTCCTCAAACAAAAAGTCAGGGAGCTTTGTGGATGTGGGTGACATTTACTTGTTTGGATGGAATAGTATGGATGAAGGAGGGATGGAGAATAAAGCAGCCAAAAGTGAGATGCAGATGAATTTGAGAATGTCATTACAGCATTTATAAGGAAGTGCTTACAGATTACAGGGGGAGGTACAAATTGTTTACTACATCGGTGCCAGCCAAGGCAATTGTCCAGGTGTCTTGATGGGCAGAGACCTACTGAACCCAAGGTAATCTAATACATTTTGAGCCAAAGCAGGTCCTGGTGAAAGCACGCGTATAGCTTTCCCTGGGGTATGCTGGGAATGGCATTAAAGCAGCAATAATTTATCACAGTAAATTGTGTTATATGGGCACAACGTGTGAGAACAGGGGGTTTTGTGAGGCTTGAAAATGGCGAGAAGCGTATGATGCATTGTAAAGGGATGAAAGGAGAATTGGAAGTGAGATTCAAAGATGGACCGCAGAGGCATGTGCAGCATTGGTGATTAGAGCTGTCATGGCTCGGTAATTAATACCAGGAGTACTTTTAGAGGTATATTTGGCACGAATAACAACCAAAAAGCATGAGTGCACAATCACCACACAGAGCTGCAAGTTTTACATCAACCCCAGTCTTGGGCTATCAAACCTTTTCGTTAAAACATGTCAACCAAGAGACATCACATGTCTATGTGAAAGCCGATATCCACACCATTAAGACAAATTTGATGTGTAACCTTGTTTTTTGTACCATACCAGTAAAGTACAATGAGTCGCATCATATACCAAAAGTTAACCAGCGAATATATACTGCAATGTCAGATGGTTATATTAAATACATTATTCAGAGATGAGCAATCAAACTGCCTTGAATTTGATCATTTTAGCCAGTTTGTTGTTCATCAAGCTTTACATAAGTGCATTCCATCTTGTACTTGCATATCTATTAAAATGCAAATTGCACAAGTGCATTACCAAAGTTTTATAGGTCTGGTATAACAGATAACTAATGATACAACACTAATGCTATTTCCTTTTTGCCCAGAATTAGAGGTGCTGAAAACCATAACAATGAGGCTATCAGAACATAGATCTTTTGCTGTACATCGGTATGAGAACAGGAAGTGGAAGTTAGAGTACACCAAAATATAGAAGGGCCAAAAAAGACAAAAGAAATAGGAACAGAAAAAAAAGAAAATGTGAATTAAAATGTATTCACAACCCTCGCATATTCATTAGTGATGGATCAACTCAAATGGGCGAAATGTGGAGGATCCAGGAGGGGATGAAGAAGAGATGTACAACTTATTACGGATGACTGATGAGGCAGGTGATGAGCATTGAGGAGACCATAAAAGGTTTGTTTAAAATGGTGGAAAAGTTTATTGAAATGTTAAATCAGAATAAGTTGATCCAATTTGAATTGGTGATAAATTAGAGGTGCAAGCAACTTACAGAGAGGTAACTTTATTGCTGAAACAAAATAGTTAGCCTTGTTTTTGCATCAAATCATAACTTGTGCCTTTGCATTTACTAGCCTCGGTGGTATGATGGTTAAAGTACCTGCTCTGAGTCTGGGAGGTCAGCAGCTCCCTTTTGACCATGACCAAGTCACACCAAAGATTTTTATAAAATGATACATGCTGTTTAGAGATCAGGAGATCAGATCTGGGAGAAAGTATGAGGTGGCGATTGGCATCATTCTTGAAAGAATGGAAGAAAGAACATGAGACCACACACAGAGACTGAGTTCCACAGAAGAAAAGAAGAGAATCTTCTTGAGCAAACAACATCTCAAATATGGCCTCCAAAGCTAGCCAATGAATTCTTCATCATGCAAAGTCCTTCCTTGGCACACCTGCATTCTTATCCAGCTACAAGGCTTTCAACCAGAGGTTAATGGAATACTGCTCTCCCCTCTGGCCTAACGCCCCTGCGTCTCACCTTGCTCAGCTTGATGTCATGGAAACCAAGGCCTTTAATGTTACTGAAATCTCCCACGATGAAGCTGAATCTACGGGCTTATCGCTTCGCCATCACAGACAGGATGACGATCATCTCTCTGTCTTCTACCACCTCCGTTCTGGTCTTGCACCCTTTGCGCTTTCCGTGCTCTGTCTCCTCCAAGTTTCTGCAGGGTGTATGCGGCCACCATAAATCCCCTTTTGATGAAACTAGCAAAATCCAGAATCACTGCTCACCTCCACTCATTTGTTTCACTTTTTCCCACCTGTGGAACCAACTTCCACATTCTCTCCAATCTCATTCTTCCATCCAGGTCTTCAAGATAGCTGCTCATCACCATCTCAGATCATTCCCCAGCCAAAACCACAATCATTTTTTTTGCCTGTTTTTCCTTCCTGAGAATTTGCGCCTGTATACATCTTGTCCACCCACCTGCACGTTCCCCTACCCCTCATTCTTAAACCACATCCGTTGTTTGCCCATCTTCATCCATTATGTTGATCAGCCCTGCTGTTGGCATTTCACCCTCTTTTGTTTCTTTTGTTTTGTTGCATCCTAATCCATTCTGTGATCTCGCTCTTCCACGAGCCTTGACAGAACCTTGACATTGGGTGTCGGGAAGAGTGTTTATAAATATAAATGGCAACACTACCACCAGGACAAGAGCTGTGTCTGTGAAAGTACAGGAAGGAGTAGCCAAAGAGGGAGTTGAGAACATACTGTGTGAAAAAGTTTTGTCAGACTAATAATGTCAGGACATAGTGTCTATCTGGATGGGAAGATCAGATAAATTAGTTTGAAACCCTCTGACTGCTTTACAGTATTTATAGCTGACCTTTGAGTCACGCATTCTCGTGTAGTTCTACATCTGACATGATGCTTGACATATTTACCATACATGATCTGATGCAACCAAATATTCATTTAGAGTGACTCATTGAGTTACATTTCCTTATACAGGCACAGTGTATCATAACAGGTGGTTTGTGTAAGGTCAGGTTTCAGCACTTGTATGGACTGGATTTTAGGGAGGATGTCGGAGAGATCAAGTTGCGGTGCATCGTTTGGGAATGTCAAGATCTCGGACCTTGATTTTGCAGATGATGCAGCCATCTTTGCGGAGACTTTAGACATCCTTTTGGGGGCCCTCAAGGTGTTGAATGAGGAGTCGGAGCCGCTGGGATTACGGGTTTCTTGGGTCAAAACTAAGATCCAGGCTTTCGGTGACATCTTGGATGCTGCTGTCCTGTCTGTGCCTGTTTGTGGTGAGGATGTTGAGGTCGTGGAGAGATTCACTTACCTTGGCAGTGATATTCATGTCTCTGCTGGCTGCGAGTCAGAGGTCAATAGACGTCTGGGTCGGGCCTGGGGAGTCATGGATTCACTGGATCATGGGGTGTGGCGCTGCCGGTACCTGTGCGGGAGGACGAAAGTCTGAGTCTTCAGGTCCTTGGTACTTCCAGTCTTGCTCTATGGATGCGAGACTTGGACTCTGACCAACGATCTGAGACGGAGACTTAGTTCCTTTGGTACCAGGTCTCTTCGGAGAATCCTTGTCTATCGCTGGTCGGATTTTGTGTCCAACGAGTGGTTGCTGAGAGAGACTCGGATGAGATTTGTTACCTGCATGGTCCGTGAGCGTCAGTTGCGGCTGTATGGACATGTGGCTCGTTTTTGTGACACTGATCCTGCTCACCAGATTCTCTCAGCAAGGGAGTCTCATGAGTGGAGGAGGCCAGTGGGCTGACCACGTGCCTCGTGGTTGCAGCAGGTTGACCATCATCTCAAGGAGATGGGGATGGGCCTGGCATCTGCCTGGGGGATGGCCAGATGGAGGCCCCTGGAGTACCAGCGGAAAGTGGACGCAGTGACGCGCTGTTCTGGCACATGTTCCATACCTGACCTGACCTGTGTAAGGCTTGGGAATAGTGAAAGGTGGAGACGATGCATAATTTTACCCCAAACATGCACAGAGGGTTAATTCTGTAAGTGTGATTAATTCTCGGTTGCCCAATGTAATAGTTGTTGAATACACACTGCATTTTCTACATGTGGAGCGATAGGCGGTGAGCATAGAGATGTGACCAGTGCTCCTGATTACTGGGTGACTGTGGGTGACTGGTGCAGTAATGTCCAAACAAAGGAATTTGCAATATTATCAGAATTTAGTTGTTGAAGGAAAGTGGTGCACACGTAAATGGGTGAAGTAGAAGCAACCACAATATTGACACTACCTCCATATCTTGATAAAATAGTGTCTCATATCATATCAACTTGGGTTCCAAGCTCCACTGGGTTTCCGGTATTGAAAACATTTCCCAATACAGCCCATATTTCATAAAAAACACAGAATCCAAAATTGTTTTTATACTTTTTTTAATAATCCATTTAAACAACATGAAAGTTATTCATGAAAATCTTTGTAATATATACAAGTGTGTGTGTGTGTGTGTTTTTCTCCTCCATAACTCCAAAACCATGAAATCTAGCAGCCTGAAACTTTGCAGGCACACTAATAAAACTCCAAGCAAGTGCATGAGTGACAAATTGGGTGTTTGGATTAATTAAAACACCCCTTTTGAAGATAATTAACAGCCTTTAATTATATATTTTATCAGACGCATCCATGGCCACCTCGCTCTCGATGGGGTCTGAAGCCGCCATTTTACTTGGCCGACTCAACCATGCCTTGACTTGGAACAGGCCGCAACGACTTCTCAATGATAAAGTTTTTTTTGTTTTTTCTCACTTTCCTCACTCATATTGTCGAATGTCTGATCATCGTACTAGGCCATGGGCCAGATATGCTCCACGTGCACCCCCCCCCACACAACCCTTCGACCCCATATTTTTCTGAAGCCTTACGGTCCCCTGAGCATGAATTCAACTGGTAACAGTGAATAAACTGGGACTCACGATCCATTTTTCCAACCATATCTAACGGTACCCTCAAAATGTCAACTTTTCCTCAGTTTCGCACATAAAAAAATCCCCTGACTGATAAGATCTCTGCAGTTGCCCAATAAGCATTAATATTAACAAATTATATATCAAATTAAAGATTATCACATGCAGATTTTCAAAATAGAGTCATCTGTCAAATTTCATAGAGTTATGTTTGTCCCAAGAAGTGATGAAGAGGAGTACCTCACCTTTCCTTTTGACAACTCAGATATCTGAAATAATAACGTATATTCATGCTCATTTTACGTGACACAAACAAATAAATATTTCTATGATATCACAAATTTTACTACCTTTCTATTGATACCACAATTGTCCCACATCAACTAAAGATGTACCAGGTATTACGTCTTAAACATAAGTACGTTACTGTTGCAACACCCAACGTGTAGTCACCAGTAACACGTAAGACTGAGAAAATATTCCTTACTTCACATAAAGAATATAAATTATAAGTTTATTTAAGAAAAACAATTGAAACTTATTATGTCATGTCCACAAAATGTCATTGTGCATGGATTACGCATAATATTCATTATCGCTATCGTCATCACTCTCCAATGCCTGCTCTATATCATCAAATGCATCCATATCTGAATCCTCATCAGAGTCAGTGTCGTCAGGTGTGACTTCAGCAATGTCAGCCAGTTGCCGTGGGAGGACATCTCCTTCATACCATAGAGGATCAAGGTTACCATCCTTTTCCTCCCAACCATGTCCCTGACTGGCCTTCGGAATCTGTGGTTGTGGAATATGCGCGGTCTTCCAAATCCGTACTTGGTGGTTTACTCTCCGAATGTGCTGGGTAAGAGCTCGCTTACAAGGTGGTAAGTTAGCCATATCCACATTCCAGTCATTAACCATCCCATAACGGAGTACAAAACTGTACAAGAATGCTTGCGTGCTGCTGAAGAGGCCACCAGAGAAGTTGGACAGCCTTATGTCATTACTACATTTGACTTGGGAGTTTGCATGAAGGCCTACCCATTAGTGTGGAACTCACCAGGCAAGTATGAGAGCCACATAATTGTAATTGGCACATTCCACCTCGTATGTGCTTATATGAAGATGATTGCCAAAAAGATGGCTGGATCTGGGTTAGCAGATGGTCTCCTAGAAGCAGGACTAATCAGTGGAGGATCTTTGAGTGGTGTGATGTCCGGGAAGCACTACGACAGAGCCCTACATTGTCACAAGATTATGTTGGAATGTCTTGAAATGTTGCTCATGGAGGAGTACCTCAAAGATAAAAGCACTGATGATCTGTTCTCGTCTTTCTCTGATGAATCATCAGATAAGCTACGTGCCCGAGTAAATTCCTGCAGCCAAGATACTTGAATGCTGTCTTGATGGACAATTCCATTGTCCAATTCATAGAGCAGTATGCAGAATTCAAAAAAGGAGTCTCAAATGGGCGTTTGGGAAGACTACCCAGCTGTGGTTGTCATACCTGGACCATGTCTGTTTAATTCTATCACACCTTGAAGCCGTAAAGACAAACAACTTTCTTTTGTATGCTGCATCCATCATTCGCATGACGTCTCTCTTCTTCAGTTTCAGTGGACAGAACTATGCAAGGTATCTGACATATTTCTCTGTGTTCATAGCTAATATAGCCAACACACCCAGGGGCAGTATCACTGATCAAGAGAGGAGCTATCAGTGTCACATGCTCCTTTATCCCTGGCAATCGTTGTCCAGTGGATAATACCATGGAGGAGAACTTCATGAGGCACGCTAAGTCACATGGTGGTGCTGGAACCAGTGCAGCAGGTACATCTGGACTACTCACTAACTACCAGGCCTACCAGAGATGAGTTAGGACAACACATGCAAGGTTTCTAAGTTGATGCTGCACTTGGAATGGCTCACATGTTGGACAGTGGAGAGGAAACAAAGCATCGTGATACACGTCCGACAGAGGTCACAAAAGGAGAGAAGTTGGTGAAAAGGGCCAAAGATGCCATAGGAAGTTTTCTTAATCCTTTCACTACAGAGACAAATGATCAATTGTTGATACTCTCATCAGGAAGTGCTGCATCTGATGCTGTTTCAGACGATGTTCTAAAGGCTGAAGCTGTTGGTGAAAAAGCACGGGATGAATTTATTGAAGCTCGACTGAAGAATAGTAAAGATTTCTTTGAGCCTGTGAAGAGACTGAACCTCAAAACTCTGAGTGACATGAACAAGGTATCTAGGATAAAGACAACCAAGAATAAGGTCATACAGTACAAGCAACAGGGGAATGTAGCCTTTCAACTCTTTGTAAAGTCACAAAACCAGGGCTTACAAGTCGATATGAAAGAACTGTTGACATATCCATTAACTCCCGTACCATACAGCATTGCTACAGCTGATGGATATCTTGCTAAGACTGACAAAGCAAAGGCATTTCAAAACCTGATCAAGGATTGTAATGATGCTGATGTACCACCAACCAATGAAACATTGACTCTGTGTGATGGCAATGCTTGCTTCTATTACCTGAAAGAAATACCAACTAATTTTAGTCAGATCTCTTACAAAGTGTTTGACATCATTGGAAAAACAGGAGATGTGGTATTTAGCACTGATCAATATTTGCCTGATTCAGTGAAGTCGATGGAGAGGCGATGTCGGGGCTGTGGAGAAAAGCTTTTACTTACAGGTGAAGCCTCACATTGCCTTTCCCTCCCCTCACATTGCCTTTCCCTCTCCTCACATTGCCTTTCCCTCCCCTCACACTGCCTTTCCCTCCCCTCACATTGCCTTTCCCTCCCCTCACATTGCCTTTCCCTCCCCTCACATTGCCTTTCCCTCTCCTCACACTGCCTTTCCCTCTCCTCACATTGCCTTCCCCTCCCCTCGTGCTGCCCTTCCCTCCCCTCGCACTGCCTTTCCCTTCCTTCGTGCTACCTTTCCCTCCCCTCATGCTACCTTTCCCTCCCCTCGTGCTGCCTTTCCCTCCCCTCGTGCTACCTTTCCCTCCCCTCATGCTACCTTTCCCTCTCCTCACACTGCCTTTCCCTCTCTTCACATTGCCTTTCCCTCTCTTCACATTGCCTTTCCCTCACCTCACATTGCCTTTCCCTCTCCTCACACTGCCTTTCCCTCCCCTCACACTGCCTTTCCCTCTCGTCACACTGCCGTTCCCTCTCCTCACACTGCCTTTCCCTCTCGTCACACTGCCTTTCCCTCTCCTCACATTGCCTTTCCCTCTCCTCACATTGCCTTTCCCTCTCCTCACATTGCCTTTCCCTCTCCTCACATTGCCTTTCCCTCACCTCACATTGCCTTTCCCTCTCCTCACACTGCCTTTCCCTCTCCTCACACTGCCTTTCCCTCTCGTCACACTGCCGTTCCCTCTCCTCACACTGCCTTTCCCTCTCCTCACATTGCCTTTCCCTCCCCTCACATTGCCTTTCCCTCTCCTCACATTGCCTTTCCCTCTCCTCACATTGCCTTTCCCTCTCCTCACATTGCCTTTCCCTCCCCTCACATTGCCTTTCCCTCTCCTCACATTGCCTTTCCCTCTCCTCACATTGCCTTTCCCTCTCCTCACACTGCCTTTCCCTCTCCTCACATTGCCTTTCCCTCTCCTCACATTGCCTTTCCCTCCCCTCACATTGCCTTTCCCTCTCCTCACATTGCCTTTCCCTCTCCTCACACTGCCTTTCCCTCTCCTCACATTGCCTTCCCCTCCCCTCGTGCTGCCTTCCCCTCCCCTCGTGCTGCCTTTCCCTCCCCTTGCGCTGCCTTTCCCTCCCCTCGCACTGCCTTTCCCTTCCTTCATGCTAACTTTCCCCACCCCCATGCTACCTTTCCCTCCGCTCGTGCTGCCTTTCCCTCCCCTCGTGCTACCTTTCCCTCCCCTCATGCTACCTTTCCCTCTCCTCACACTGCCTTTCCCTCTCTTCACATTGCCTTTCCCTCTCCTCACATTGCCTTTCCCTCTCCTCACATTGCCTTTCCCTCTCCTCACATTGCCTTTCCCTCCCCTCACATTGCCTTTCCCTCTCCTCACATTGCCTTTCCCTCTCCTCACATTGCCTTTCCCTCTTCTCACACTGCCTTTCCCTCTCCTCACATTGCCTTTCCCTCTCCTCACATTGCCTTTCCCTCCCCTCACATTGCCTTTCCCTCTCCTCACATTGCCTTTCCCTCCCCTCACACTGCCTTTCCCTCTCCTCACATTGCCTTCCCCTCCCCTCGTGCTGCCTTTCCCTCCCCTTGCGCTGCCTTTCCCTCCCCTCGCACTGCCTTTCCCTTCCTTCGTGCTACCTTTCCCTCCCCTCATGCTACCTTTCCCTCCCCTCGTGCTGCCTTTCCCTCCCCCCGTGCTACCTTCCCCTCCCCTCGTGCTGCCTTTCCCTCCCCTTGCGCTACCTTTCCCTCTCCTCACACTGCCTTTCCCTCTCTTCACATTGCCTTTCCCTCTCCTCACATTGCCTTTCCCTCTCCTCACATTGCCTTTCCCTCCCCTCACATTGCCTTTCCCTCCCCTCACATTGCCTTTCCCTCTCCTTACATTGCCTTTCCCTCACCTCACATTGCCTTTCCCTCTCCTCACACTGCCTTTCCCTCTCCTCACACTGCCTTTCCCTCCCCTCACATTGCCTTTCCCTCTCCTCACATTGCCTTTCCCTCCCCTCACATTGCCTTTCCCTCTCCTCACATTGCCTTTCCCTCCCCTCACACTGCCTTTCCCTCCCCTCACACGGCCTTTCCCTCCCCTCACACGGCCTTTCCCTCCCCTCACACGGCCTTTCCCTCCCCTCACATTGCCTTTCCCTCCCCTCACATTGCCTTTCCCTCTCCTCACACTGCCTTTCCCTCTCCTCACATTGCCTTCCCCTCCCCTCGTGCTGCCCTTCCCTCCCCTTGTGCTGCCTTTCCCTCCCCTCACATTGCCTTTCCCTCTCGTCACACTGCCGTTCCCTCTCCTCACACTGCCTTTCCCTCTCGTCACACTGCCTTTCCCTCTCCTCACATTGCCTTTCCCTCCCCTCACACTGGCTTTCCCTCTCCTCAAATTGCCTTTCCCTCCCCTCACATTGCCTTTCCCTCTCCTCACAATGCCTTTCCCTCTCCTCACACTGCCTTTCCCTCTCCTCACACTGCCTTTCCCTCCCCTTGTGCTGCCTTTCCCTCTTGTCGCTCTGACTTTCCCTCTTCTCGCGCTGCCTTTCCCTCCCCTCATGCTACCTTTCCCTCTCCTCACACTGCCTTTCCCTCTCTTCACATTGCCTTTCCCTCTCTTCACATTGCCTTTCCCTCTCTTCACATTGCCTTTCCCTCACCTCACATTGCCTTTCCCTCTCCTCACACTGCCTTTCCCTCTCCGCACACTACCTTTCCCTCCCCTCATGCTACCTTTCCCTCTCCTCACACTGCCTTTCCCTCTCTTCACATTGCCTTTCCCTCTCTTCACATTGCCTTTCCCTCTCTTCACATTGCCTTTCCCTCACCTCACATTGCCTTTCCCTCTCCTCACACTGCCTTTCCCTCTCCTCACACTGCCTTTCCCTCTCCTCACAATGCCTTTCCCTCTCCTCACATTGCCTTTCCCTCCCCTCACACTGCCTTTCCCTCCCCTCACATTGCCTTTCCCTCTCCTCACATTGCCTTTCCCTCCTCTCGTGCTGCCTTTCCCTCCCCTCACACTGCCTTTCCCTCCCCTCACATTGCCTTTCCCTCTCCTCACATTGCCTTTCCCTCCTCTCGTGCTGCCTTTCCCTCCCCATTGCGCTGCCTCCCCATCCCCTCGTGCTGCCTTTCCTTAAACCTCCCCTCACGGCTCACACTATCCTCCTCCCAAACACCCTCCATCACTGTTCAACTCTCCGGGAGTCGAGGAGGGGAAGGGCTGTAAAAGAATGTCCGAATTGGACAAATGAATTTTTTTTTAATTGCAGTCAGAACTTCTGCACGGATCAATGCAGCTTTTACAAAGCAATGACCAGATCATGGCAGGATAGCCAAGAGGTATGCATGCTTGCTCTTAGGGCCCTGTAACACTTTGACTTTTTAGACAGCGTATGGAAACGTATCAAAATGTCTGTAAAACGCTGGCGTACGCTGAACTATTGATGTTTTTTTTTCTAGTTTTGGGCGTATTCATAACGAGTTGGGCGTATGCATAACGTATGAGTAACGTACACAGAACGTTTCGATAACTTATAGATAACTTATACCAACGAATGCTTTGCGTGTTGTCGACGC
>NC_140974.1:53929904-53979904 GCF_056783735.1 Eptatretus burgeri
TATATATATATATATATATATGTATATATATATATATATACATATATATATATATATATGTGTATATATATGTGTTTGTATATATATATATATATATATATATATATATATATATATATATATATATATATATATACATATATACATATATATATATATATATATATATATATATATATATATATATATATATATATATATATATATATATATATATATCTTCTTCTTCTTCTTCTTTCGGCTTGCTCCCGTTAGGGGTTGCCACAGCGGATCAACCGTCTTGTTGTCTGCATAATGATTTGGCATAGGTTTTTACGCCGGATGCCCTTCCTGACGCAACCCTGGTCGCCTCTTACGACACACAGGGATATGGTACACCGATTCTAACCGGGGCATTCACCGGGCCCAGTACAAGTGGTACTCATATGTATATGTATATGTGTGTGTGTGTGTGTGTGTGTGTGTGTGTGTGTGTGTGTGTGTGTGTGTGTGTGTGTGTGTGTGTGTGTGTGTATGTGTGTGTGTGTGTGTGTGTGTGTGTGTGTGTGTGTGTGTGTGTGTGTGTGTGTGTGTGTGTGTGTGTGTGTCGTGGTTCGTGCTCTATCACCCTGAGCAAGTGGTTTGTGTTCAGTCACCATGAGCGAGTTGTTCGTTCTCCGACACCCTGAGCGAGTGGTTCGTGCGCCATTAGCCTGAGCGAGTTGTTGTGAAATAACAACCGATTTCTGAGCCGTTTGCCATATTATCGTGTTTTCTAAATTGCTGAGCTAAATTTTTTTCCATCCGTCACACGCAGCTGTTTGTAAAGATTAATGGTTTGTAACATATCCCCGAAACGTCTTTATAAATGCAACTATGTTTTTCGGTGAAGGCTACTCATGGTTTTTCGGTTTTTTTATATCAGCCAAGCATGTGTGTGTACGTGTGTGTACGTGTGTGTGTTGTTTATAAAGCATCTCTCTCTCTCTCTCTCTCTCTCTCTCTCTCTCTCTCTCTCTCTCTCTCTCTCTCTCTCTCTCTCTCTCTCTCTCTCTCTCTCTCTCTCTCTCTCTCTCTCTCTCTCTCTCTCTCTCTCTCTCTCTCTCTCCCTCTCTCCTCCCTCTCTCCTCCCTCTCTTCTCCCTCTCTCCTCCCTCTCTCCTCCCTCTCTCCTCCCTCTCTCCTCCCTCTCTCCTCCCTCTCTCCTCCCTCTCTCCTCCCTCTCTCCTCCCTCTCTCCTCCCTCTCTCCTCCCTCTCTCCTCCCTCTCTTTCCCTTCCTTGCTCTACCTCCTCCAAATAGAGTGCAACACTCTCCTCCCACACCCCTCTCACCCTCGCCTCTCTCTGTCTCTGGACATATCCGGATGGTGGTTATATCCGAATGGTGTATGTCTCCAGACGTTTCCAGGCAGGGTTTGTCTCTGGACATGTCCAGACTGGAGTTTGCCTCCGGACGTGTTCCAGCAGTGTTTGTCTCTGGACGCGCCTGGGCGGTAATTAACGCTCCACTGCATGTCTGCTTTCCCTTCCTCTCACCACACACTGTCTTCCCTCCCCCCACCCCTCCTCAATCACCCACCCCTCCTCACTCCCCCTCCCTCTCTTCTCCACCCCTCTCTCCCTCTTCCCGCCTCTTTTTCTCTCTCCCCGCTTTAGTATTCCCGTTAGTGAAGCGACGGGCGCTGATATATATCTATATATATATATATATATATATATATATTTTTTTTTTATATATATATATATCTATATATATATATATATATATATATATATTTTTTTTTTATATATATATATATATATATATATATATTAAACAAAATGAGCAACTTTGACCCTGTATATGACATGATGTTGGTGTCATGCGCTTAAATTATACAAAACATCACTTCCAGGATGGCCTCCGTGTGGCACACAGGTCATTGAAGACACAGCTATATGGTCACAAATAAATGAAAGCGGAGCCACCAGTCTGGATTTCGCAATTATTTTGGCCTCATGAAGATGACACACTGTCAAGCCATTTCTTTGTGACCATGATAAGTTCGTTAAATAAAAATCGAACCCACTAACTTGATGAGGGAGGAAGGCACAGGTCAAGTTCCATAACAGCAAATACTGTGGTCAATTCACAGAACCACCTGTGAGTAACAAGCGTACACCCTTACCACTTTGTCATGGAGAGTTCCGAGCCGCATGGGTGTAGAGGTTTTGGAGCCGCGTGGGTCTGGATATTTCAGAGCCGTGTGGGCCTGGAGAGTTTGGAGCCGCATGGGCGTGGAGGTTTCGGACCCACGTGTGTATGTATGTTTCGGAGCCAAGTGGGCCTGGTGATTTTGGAGCCTTGTCGGTGTGGCTGAGGTTGGTGCCGCATGCGCGTGGAGGTTTTGGAGCTGCATGGGTGTGGAGGTTTCGGAGCCGCATGGGTGTCGAGGTTTTGGTGCCGCATGGGGGTGGAGGTTTCGAAGCCTCGTGGGAGTGTAGGGTTTGGAGCTGTGTGGGCATGGAGGTTTCGGAGCGGCATGGGTCTGGATATTTCAGAGCCGTGTGGGCCTGGAGGTTTTGGAGCCACATGGTCATGGAGGTTTCGGAGCCGCTTGGGTGTAGAGGTTTTGGAGCCGCGTGGGTGTGGAGGTTTTGGAGCCGCTTGGGTGTAGAGGTTTTGGAGACGCTTGGGTGTAGAGGTTTTGGAGCCGCTTGGGTGTAGAGGTTTTGGAGCCGCGTGGATGCGGAGTAGGGTGTTTCATATTGCAACTTTTTTGGGCTTGTCAAGTTGGCTACCCGTCCTCGCTTTTCAATATGGATAAAAAACCCCAGTCGCCGATTTTTAGAATTTTCCTCCCAAAAATGGCCGCTGGTGGACATTTTTTCCAAAATGGCAGCCTTTTTTCGCGTTTTGACACAGAAATCGACTCCTACACCTGCTAAAATACATTAATGTTACTTGATATGTGTATGTTTGTGGATGATTATGATTGCTATGTCTGCTAGCAGTCGGGGACGAGACATTAGGCATCCAATATGGCGGAAAAATCCAAAATGGCGTCCAAGATGGCCGATTTTTGGCCACTGGAAAGTTGTTCCCTCCGATGTGGGTTCTAATATGTCTAGTTATAGGTTTTGTGTGTGCTGAATTCGTTTTTATGCTCTAAAATGCAGTACATCTGTCACAGAGATGTCTGCGGGGGTCATGCTCTCGCGTTAAGAAGTAGTTCTTGCAAGTCCGAAGAAGAATTTTGAATATTCTCGCCCTCATTGATATCAGAAAATAAGAATTAAATGTTCGAAGGTCAAACAAGTATTTATTTAACATGTACAGTATATACACGAATTACTCATATATGAATGCCAGAATGAATGTTCTAATATGAATTCATGTATGCATGCCTATCAGCCTCGATAATCAATAATATTGGCCATGGCATGGCATTCATGGCTGTAGCGACATTTCAAATTAAAATTTCCATAGTTCAAAAACATCAATGTTCACACTTCACTTCATATAGTTATCTACATTTTCTGAAGAGTGGATTTCGTGTATCCAGAATAATTCTCCCTCTGCCACTCAACCACTTGAAGCAAAGTTTGCCTTTGCTGTTCATCCCTCGTTTTGTTTATAAAACCCGAAATCAACTTAATTCCACGCTCTGCAAAGTCGTTAACTACGTGAACATTGTGCACATAGTTTGCGAATTTTTGGAAACCATCACCTTCTGGCCATGTGCTTGCAGGCTCACACATCCATTCTACATCTAGTACATCATATAGTTCAAGAAGATTGAATAACCGCCACGAGTCGTCATCTCGGAAACTGCTGAGACACAGGTCACTACTCTTATTCTCATCCATGGCCGGAAATTTTGGCTTTCCTGAGCTGAGTTGATCATGAGGTAGTCTCGGTGTCTGATGCACCAGTTTTGCCATCATTTCTCGCTCATCTGTGGGCACGTTGGAATCGGCAAGAGCGAAAATTACCAATTGCGGTGTCAAATACCATAGGTGTCGATTCAACTAGTAATATACGAGTAATTCGTGTATATACTGTACATGTTAAATAAATACATGTTTGACCTTCGAATATTTAATTGTTATTTTCTGATATCAATGAGGACGAGAATATTCAAAATTCTTCTTCGGACTTGCAAGAACTACTTCTTAACGCGAGAGCATGACCCCCCGCAGACGTCTCTTTGACAGATATACTGCATTTTAGAGCATAAAAACGAATTCAGCACACACAAAAACCTATAACTAGACATATTTAAACCCACATCGGAGGGAACAACTTTCCAGTGGCCAAAAATCGGCCATCTTGGACGCCATTTTGAATTTTTCCGCCATATTGGATGCCTAATGTCTAGTCCCCGACTGCTAGCAGACATAGCAATCATAATCATCCACAAACATACACATATCAAGTAACATTAACGTATTTTACCAGGTGTAGGAGTCGATTTCTGTGTCAAAACGCGAAAAAAGGCCGCCATTTTGGAAAAAATAGCTGCCGGCGGCCATTTTTGGGAGGAAAATTTGAAAACTCGGCGAGTCGGGTTTGTATCCATATTGGAAAGCTAGGATGTGTAGCCAACTTGACCAGCGCAAAAAAGTTGCAATATGAAACACCCTAGTGTGGAGGTTTCGGAGCCGCTTGGGTGTAGAGGTTTCGGAGCTGCGTGGGTCTGGATATTTCAGAGCCGTGTGGGCCTGGAGAGTTTGGAGCTGCATGGGCATGGAGGTTTTGGAGCCGCATGGGCGTGGAGGTTTCGGAGCCGCCTGTGTGTGGAGGTTTCGGAGCCATGTGGGCCTGGTGATTTTGGAGCCTTGTCGGTGTGGCTGAGGTTGGTGCCGCATGGGTGTGGAGGTTTCGGAGCCGCATGGGCGTGGAGGTTTCGGAGCCGCCTGTGTGTGGATGTTTCGGAGCTGCGTGGGTGTGGAGGTTTCGGAGCCATGTGGGCCTGGTGATTTTGGAGCCTTGTCGGTGTGGCTGAGGTTGGTGCCGCATGGGTGTGGAGGTTGGTGCCGCATGGGTGTGGAGGTTTCGGAGCCGCTTGGGTGTAGAGGTTTTGGATCCGCGTGGGCGTGGAGGTTTCGGAGCCTCGTGGGAGTGTAGGGTTTGGAGCTGTGTGGGCATGGAGGTTTCGGAATCGCGTTGGTGTGGAGAGTTTAGAACAGTTATATTTATTTCCAATGCGTATTCATTGAAATGATCACTCAGTCTTCATCTCACCTCCCCGATGTAGATGTTCGAGTACACTTCATCGTGTAATGTTAAGCCTGGTGTTGGCTTAACGGTTAAGGTGGCTGGCTTATGATATTAGGGTCTTGAGTTTGAGCTGCCTTTCCATTGATGTAACACTAGTTGGGGTTGACTCAGCCTGTCATCATTCCGAGGTTTGTGAAATGAGTCGACGTGTTCTGGTAATAGAGGGCACTGCATCAGTGACACAGCTGTGCACCTAGAAAATGATGCAACCACCAGCCACAGGCTTCACACTATAGCTAGCTTGTGCAATGTCGGAGAACTGCAATCAAATTGGTCTCTAACTTTAGTGGGACGTTTCATTCCCGTCATTGACGTCGTGCCTGTTCTAATCAAAGTGCAGCTGCTGCAACCGAGCTGTTCAACCAGGAATTATATGTTCCTGGTTGAAGCTCCGAGGTTCTTCAATTTGGGAATGCTGCAAACATTTGTCCCATTTCGAAGAAATTATGGGCAGCTGTGATAAAATCGAGGCAGTTTCATGATCATTCAGTAACACGTTGAAGTTTCTTCGAAAGATCTTCTTTGCTGGGAGGTAAATGTGATGATAACCTCTTTCCTCGATTTGTGGCTCGGGAGGTTGTAGAGCCGTCTGTCTGTCAATGTTTTGGGCACGTTTCAAAGTACTGACCACAATGGACCTGGAGTAACCACGACCTCCAAATAATACAGCTCTCCGACTGAAAAGTTTTGCCCAAGGCATACAAACATATCCCATCTTCCATCCATCCATGGCATTCAGCCATTGTCCCACAGGAGAAACATTTCATCTCTTAAAGATACAACAACAGCTTTCCTTACCAATCCACTCCTGAAACCTTTGTGACCACTACCCCTACTGAAATCACTGCATCAGCACTAGGACTAGTTCCACTTTCCACCTAGATAGTCTATATCCATTACACACACACACACACACACACACACACACACACACACACACACACACACACACACACACACACACACACACACACACACACACACACACACACACACACACACACACACACACACACACACACACACCTTGTACAGTCATTTGCACAAAGACAGCAAGCGTTTGAATCAGCTTACTTTTACATGTTGTGTGTTGTGAAAAACTTCAATCCTGTAAAAGTTATCATTCGTCTTCTGTCACCCCCATCTTCTTTTTCCACACTCATTATATCATGTGACTAGTAACCGTATATACTTGCTGTTCTCTGCATCTGGCTTTAATGGAATAAAAATAAATAAACAGATGGATTCTGATGATCATGGTATTGTCCAGGAGCGAAGCAGAGCAAAAAAAAACAAAAAAAACAGTCACTGTACCTCCTTTACAGAGTTGTCAGGTAGTTGGGAACATGTCAGGTAGATAGTGGAATCACAATTAATGTGCGAACAGTTTATTTAGATATTACTTTGGATAGTCGGGGTCGTGCATGGATATTGTACAAACAATAGAGTTTTCCAGATTACATTGTCTCTTATTCATATTGCAAAATGTAACAGCAAACATCGATTTGATATCTTTAATGACAGAAACAAAGTACATCGGACATATAAACTTATTACTTCATTTAATCAGCACAAAGCACACACTCTCAGTTAAATTCAGTTTAATAATATCAAAACCAAATATGGTACAAGCTTATGGAAATTTTATGAAAGAAACAAAGGCATTTATGATCAAAACAATACAACCATCACGTTATTGCATAAACTTCAACAATTCATGGAATTGTCAAGAATATATTAAAAAAAATACATATAATATTGTTGCGGATTCGCGCCCGTCGGCGTGCGAGCGGCCACGTAACTCGAATCGCGGCACGGGATGTCCTCTGGAGGATTCTTGGTCTTCGTGGGGTGCCACCAAAACTGATCGATCTGATGTCTGAATCATGAAAGATCGAACCTGACCTGACCTGACATGGAGCCCTTAATATACACACAAATATATATATATATATATATATATATATATATATATATATATATATATATATATATATATATATATATATGTGTGTGTATATTAAGGTCTCCATGTAAACAGGGGCTGTGTTCCTAAAAATGGCTGCATATATCAAAACCGCATGTATCGGATACTTGTGAACCGCACAACTCTGAATTTTTCCCACATATATTAAATTTTGGTGGAAATGTATTAATGGCAAAATTCTGAATCCGCAGATAGTGAACATGCATAAAGCGAGACCTTACTCTACATTGGTTCACCACTTTGGCATTGACCACATTATGCTTTTTCATTGCGTGTCTTGGACTATCGGCAGTATCTTGTTTGTAGGACATTTTGTTGACCATTAATGAAGTGTTACATTTGGTGGGTTCCCTCCAAGGAATTGGTCTCAAGTCGCATTATTTCTGAAATATTCTGGCACCTTCTTGAGAAGTTTCGTCCAGTTCTGACGCCACAGGATGAGGATAATAATGACCACAAGCAGCAGAATGATGACAAGGAGGCAACCGATGAGCAGTGCTGTGTTTCCCGGGCACTCTGGTAAATAAAAAACTGAATTAATATGTTTATATATACAGGGTGAATCAAAAGTAGCGCCCGATTTCTGTTTTTTTCGGCTGTCAGATTCTTTCTGGGAAGTCATGTTGTTAATAATTGTCTTGCAGATTATTAATTTTCGTAATTTATTTATTTTTGATTTTGTTTTTCAGGTTATTGCTGGGAGTTCAGAAAGCTACTGAATTTGCACCAAATTGAACCATGAATTACCTTTCAATGAATCAACGTATTGCGTCCGTGAAACATTACTACAAATGTAATGAACAACCAACGATGGCGGCACGCCATTTGGCACAGGAATTCGACATTAACCCACCTCAGGGAAGAAACGTACGATTGATTGTCGAGAAATTTGAAGCAACAGGGTCAGTAGCCACTGCAAAGAAGTCCGGTCGTCCAAAAAAGCAACGAATGTCGCTAAGGCTGAAGAAGCCATCAGAAGACTGGAACAAAGTCCGCAAAAGTCAACTCGCCGTTTATCTGCAGAGTTGGAAGTGCGCCAATCAAGTATTATCCGTATCCTTCACCAGAAAAAAATGGAAACCTTACATTCCACGCTTACTGCATGCCCTTCATGATGGAGATGACGACCGCCATCTTCAATTTTGTGAAGAGTTCTTAGCTAAACCTCACGAAGAGGACACAATACCAGACAACATCTAGTGGTCATATGAGGAATGTTTTAAGCTTAATGACACAATTAACAGACACAATTGTGTCTACTGGGCTGCGAATGACCCAAGAGTGACAGTTGAGAAGGAAGTAAATTTACCTGGAGTGACAGTTTGGGCAGCCATATCTCCATTAGGGATAATTGGACCCTTTTTCTTTGAGAGATCTGTCACTGCAGAAATTTACCTGGATATGCTGCAAACAAGATCAGGACTGTTATTTCCAGCATGATGGAGCTCCACCTCATTATGGACGTTATGTTCATCAGTGACTTGATGAAAACTTTCCCAGAAAGTGGATCGGCCGCCGCGGTCCGATCGAGTGGCCGGCACACTCCCCAGACCTTACACCTCCAGATTTCTTTCTTTGGGGGCTCATGAAAGACCTTGCTTATCGTGAAAAGCCTCATACCATTCAGGAATTGAAGGCTCAAATCACCGCAAAGTTTGAGTAAATTGATATCGAACTCTGCAGAGGTGTGTGCCGCTCTGTGCCTACTCGGCTGCAATTGTGCATCGATCACGAGGGAGGGCACTTTGAAAATGGCAAGTAAAACAGCTTGGTACAGTTCCGTAATATTTTTTTCTTGAATAAATGGTCAGATAAACAAGTCATTCATTTATTTCTACCTTCTTGTACACTGTAATACAAATGGCAAACAAACAATCAACTGACAGAAATGAGGCACTACTTCTGACTCACCCTGTGTATATATGTATATATATATATATATATATATATATATATATATATATATATATATATATATATACGGTATATATAATATACAGTATATATTATCTACTTTTTTTTGATGTACCATACTTTTTACTGAGCACTGGTGCTGCCAAAGCAGTTTCTTGGCAAGGGTTATACTGGGTGGCTTGCCATCGACTTTTTGAGTACAGAGTCAAGGCTTGTGGAAGAGCTAATACACTGAAAAAAATCAGGACATGATAGCACAAAAGGTATAGTAGAGGTGGGGGAGGACACAAACAATGGAGTTGAAAGGGGAGACTTGGACAAGCAATTGACATGGAGAGGAATGGGGTTGGGGGGGGTAGCAAAGGATGCATTGAGTGGACATGAGGGAAAATCTCAGGAGAGAGGAACTGCAAACCTGGAGAGAGGAGTGGGGTTGGGGGAGGGGGGTACAGTAGGGAAAGGGGGGGGTGGTGGACAAGGAGGTCAACCAGGGTCGAAAAGACCATGGTTTTGGATGGGGGATGGTGCTGAACCGCTGTCTTGAAGACCTCGATGGAAGAATAATATTGAAGAGAATGTGGAAATTGGTTCCACAGGGGGGAAAAAGAGGAATGAAAGAGTGATGAGCAGTGATCCTGGATTTAGGTAGTTTCACCAGAAGGAGGTTGATGGTGAACGTGTTTGGTCCATAGGCAAAACGTAAGCACTGGAGATTCCAATGACCTTGAAGGCCTTGGTTTCCATGGCTTCAAGCTGAGGACGGTGTGAAGCAGTGGAGCGAACCCAGAGGGGAGAGCAGTACTCCTTCAAGCTGCAGGTGAAGGCCTTGTTGGTGGATAGGAGTTCAGGTGTGCCAAGGAATTACTTTATACGACGGAGGATGCCCAGTGTTTGGCTAATTTTGGAGGTAAAATTTGAAATGTGGTTTTCCCAAGAAAGATTGTGGCTGATAGTGAGACCCAGGAGTTTGAGTGACTGAACCTCCTCAAGAGGATTGTTTTGAGGGTATATGGGGGTTTGCCACCAGACGGTCCTTTCAGAGAGATTGAGAGTGAGAGTGTGACATTTGTATTTATTGAAAGACATACCCGGTGTGTACCCCGGTCAGAATAGGTATACTGTATCCCTGCGTGTCGTAAAAGGTGACTAAAAGGGTTGGCGTCAGGAAGAGCATCCGGCCATAAAAAAACATTGCCTCAAAAGGAAACCATGATGAGTACAACTGATGGGCAGGGTACAGCCCGAAGTACCCCGTGGGGGTCCTCACCCCCTCTCGTTAAAACTCAAGGTGGGGAACCCGATCGAAGCAAGGGAGGAAATTTTTCCATTTATGATGACCAATCGTCTGATGCCCCACGTGGAGATCGGTTTCTGAGGTTTGGTACATGGAATGTAGGGACAATGACAGGGAGATCTGGAGAAGTGGTTGAAACATTGGTCAGAAGAAGAGTGGACAAATGTTGTGTGCAGGAGACACGGTGGAAGGGAAGTGGTGTGAGAATGGTGAAGGGAAGGCAGGGGCAGAAGTACAAGTTTATGTGGCAAGGGTGCCCAGAAGGCGTGCATGGTGTTGGTGTCATGTTTTCTGAGGAGTTTGTAGACAATGTAGTGAGTGTGACTAGAGTGAGTGAAAGGTCGATGATGGTGAGAATTGTGATCGGAAATCTCTTGGTGAACGTCATCTCGGGATATGCCCCGCAGGTCGGTCGAAGCGATGAAGAGAAGAACATGTTCTGGTGTGCGATGGAGAAGTTGATGGAAAATGTGAAAGATGAGGAAGTTGTTGTGGTTGGAGGAGACTTGAATGGACATGTGGGAAGGAGTCCAGACGGTTTTGAGGGAGTCCATGGGGGTTATGGATATGGTGTGAGAAATGGAGAAGGTGAAAGGATCTTGGAGTTTGCTGATGGAGCTGATTTGTTGCTCTGTAATACTCAATTCCAGAAAGCGGATAATAAGCTTATTACATACACGTCAGGTGGGTTGACGACAACCATTGACTACCTGATGGTGCGTCAGCGAGATAGGGGAAACCTCCGGGACACAAAGGTCATCCCAGGGGAGGAGACTGTTTCGCAGCACCACCTGGTTGTCTGCGATATAAGGGTGAAAGGTGCGCGGAGAATTCGGCGGGTGAAGTACCAACCGAGGATGAAGGTGTGGAGGTTGAAAGAGGCGACAGTGAAGGAAGCATTAAGAGAGAGGCTGAGTATGGTTGAAGATGATGTGGTTGAGCTTGAAAGTGGTTGGATGTCAATGAAAGCTAGTCTATTGGGAGCCATTGGTGAGGTATGTGGATGGACAAAAGGACCACCGAGGCACTCGGAAACATGGTGGTGGGATGATGAAGTTGGAAAGACGATTGAAGAGAAGAGGAAGAAGTTCAAGGAATGGCAAAAGGCAAAGGATACGGTGGAAGAAGAGGCTGCACATGAAAGTTATAAGGAAGCCAAGAAGGCTGCAAAGAAAGAGGTAGCAAAGGCACAGGAGGCCCATAGGAAAATGTTTGGAGAACGCTTGGATTCGGAGGAGGGTAAGAGAGCGGTATTCAGGATTGCAAAGCAGATAGCGAGAGAGAGATTTGACGGTGGTGAGTTGCTTGAAGAATGAAGTGGGACAAATTGTTGTGGATTCAGATGGAATTAAAGGAAGATGGAAGAGATATATGGAAAGGCTGTTAAATGTAGTAAATGAATGGGATAGAAACATCGAGAGTAACCCAGTTTTAGGACCAGCAGAGAAGATAACTGAGAAGGAAGTTGAGGAAGCTATAAGAGCAATGAAGAGTAGAAAAGCAGGAGGGCTGACGGGAGTTGTGGGAGATATGTTGAAGGCAGCGGGAAGTTGGGGTGTGAAGAGAATGACAGAGATCTGTAATCTGGTGGTGAAAGAAGGCCGCATTCCAGTGGATTGGGAAATGAGTACCCTCGTCCCTCTGTACAAGGGGAAAGGTGACCCTCTGGACTGTGGCTCCTATAGAGCAATAAAGTTATTGGAGCATGGAATGAAGGTATTGGAAAGGGTGTTGGAGAAGAGGATAAGGAAGAAGGTAAAGATTGACGAAATGCAGTTTGGATTTATGCCAGGAAGAGGAACGACAGATGCAATTTTTATTGTAAGGCAGTTGCAGGAGAAGTACATGGAGAAGAGGAAGACGTTGTTTTTTGGGTTTGTTGATCTGGAGAAAGCATTTGATAGGGTCCCACGCAAAGTAATGGCATGGGCATTGAGGAAGTTAGGAGTGGAGGAATGGTTGATCAGAGTAGTGATGGCCATGTACGAGAGAGCACACACAGCCGTAAGGACGAAGGATGGGAACAGTAGTGAGTTTGAGGTGAGGGTAGGAGTGCACCAGGGGTCGGTACTAAGTCCACTTCTATTTGTAGTTGTGATGGAGGTGCTGGCTCGGAGGGTAAAGGAGGGTTTACCGTGGGAGCTGCTGTATGCAGATGATCTGGTGTTGATTGCAGAGAGTATGGATGGACTGAAGGAGAAGATGAACAAGTGGAAGGAATGTATGGAGGCAAAAGGTTTGAAGGTGAATTTCGGAAAGACGAAGGTGATGGCAAGTGGTAAAGCATGTGGTGAGGTGGAAAGGACTGGGAAGTGGCCGTGTGCTGTGTGCAGGAAGGGTGTCGGAGTGAACTCCATTCAGTGTACAATGTGTGCTGAATGGGTTCATCGAAAATGTAGTGGGGTGAGAGGGTCATTAACCAGTGTGGCAGCTACATTCAAGTGTAAGGTGTGCATCGAGGGAGCAGCAGATGAAGGAATTGTTGAGTTGGATCTTGGAGATGGTGTGAAGCTGGAAAGTGTGAAAACATTTTGCTATCTCGGAGACATGCTGAATGGAGAAGGTGGATCAGACTCTTCGACGGTTGCTAGAGTGAGATGTGCATGGAAGAAGTTTCGGGAACTGAGTGGCGTGCTGACGAAGAGGGGAGTGTCGTTGAAGCTGAAGGGAAAGGTGTATGCTACATGTGTGAGGAGTACGATGATTTATGGGAGTGAGACATGGGTAATGAACATGGAGCAGCAACAAAGGCTGGAAAGGGTGGAAATGCGAATGGTTCGGTGGATGTGTGGAGTATCGTTGAGAGAGAGGAAGACAAATGATGACTTGCGGAAGATGATGGGAATAGAGTCTGTGATGGAGGTTGTGAAGAGAAACAGGTTGAGATGGTTGGGTCATGTGTTGAGGAAGGATGAAAGTGACTGGGTGAGAGGAGTGTTGGAAATGAGTGTCGTCGGAAGTAGAGGACGGGGAAGACCGAGAAAAACTTGGCTAAATGTGGTGGAAGAGGAAATGTGGGCAAGGGGATTAAGAAGGGGAGATGCAGAAAACAGGGTAAAGTGGAGAAGATTGTCATGGGGCCCGCAAGGCTAACCCCCGCTTTAGCGGGGAAAATGGCCTTTAAATGCTTGTGTGTGTGTGTGTGTGTGTGTGTGTGTGTGTGTGTGTGTGTGTGTGTGTGTGTGTGTGTGTGTGTGTGTGTGTGTGTGTGTGTGTGTGTGTGTGTGTGTGTGAAAGACATATTCCAACTGTTTGACCAGCTTCTCATTTTTTGTCAAGGTCTGAAGAGAGGGAAGAGGCTGCTGTCTACCTGTCTGTTGTGGCAGAGGGTGGAATCATCAGCAAAATAAATAAAGGGGTTTTCCATAGAGTTAGAGAGATCATTTGTGCAGATCAGGAATAGGACTGTGACCAGGAACACTGCTTTTTTGGGCACTCTGGCCTTGGCAGGAAGAGGAGATGAAAGGATTCAATTGAGTGCCACATGTTGGCTACGAGAGGAGAGGAAGTTAGTAAGCCATGTGTGGAGTTGGCCTTGGATGCGATTAGCCGAGAGTTTGGAGAGTAAGACGGGATGCCAGACTGTATCGAAAGCACAAGACATCTCCAGAGAGATGACCTGATCTCATTGAGGGCTTCCTTTCATTGTTGGGTGAGTAGAAGCAGCTTGTCCAATTTGAAGTGACCCGTTTTGAATCCAAATTGGTGATCTGAGATGAGGCTGTTGGAGAAAAGGAATTTCGTATCAACTGGGATGATGGATTCCATGACTTTGCTGATGATTGGAAGTAAGCTGAAAGGTCTGTCGTTGAGGGGATCAGTTTTTGCACCTTTATATTTAATGCAATGATCATGTTGGATTTCCAAGCAGATGGAATATGACCGATGGCAAAACACAGGGAGAAAAGGGCAGAGAGGATGTGCAAGAGTAGCGGAACAGGTTTTTTTGGAAACCTGAGCTGATGCCATCTGGTCCAGTGGTAGAGTCAGAGACAAGGGTTGACAGAAACTTCTCTACCTTCTTAGGTGCAAAAGATAGAGTCCAGGAGCAGTTGGGTATGACAGGGAAGGATGGGTACCAAGAGTGAGGGATTGGGGACACAAGATTTGGAAGCAAACATTGAATTGAGGCATTCAGCCTTCTCGTGAGCGGAGTCAGCTATGGTACGGGAAGGGATGAAAGGGGAGCATACAACAGAGATAGAATTAACAGGGCACCACGATGTTTTAGAGGAATGAGACAAGTTTGAAAGTTCATTCTTGAGGTTTGACAGATGTTGTTTTCTGGCGTTCCTGAGAGTGGACGCACACTCGTTGTGGGCTTTTTGGAATGCACAAACAAAACATAGAGAAGAAAATATAGCATAACAAGAAGGGCACTCTGTAGAGGGCATACTTCTGCCATGCAATGCCTGAGCTCGTTGAACATATTTGGGCCAAATTTTTTTTGAAACCATTCTATATATATCGGTTTAGCCCGATAATTCTCTTAATGGTGAAGAATCACTTATATAACGAGAAGGGCACTCGGTAGAGCGCAAACTTCCGCCATGTAATGCCTGATCCACAAGAACATATCGGGCCCGATACATTTTTGAAATATCATGCGATACAGTTCTATATCGTTTTTAGCCCTATCTCTCAATGGGAAAGAATCACTTTGAAAGATAAATAATTCTCATATTCAGATCCGAATTCGGATCTTCAGTAAAATCGAATCAATTCGTCCTTGCCACAAACCCAACTTGACCACCATGTTTTGTCCGAATCTGCCCACTACTTTTTTGGGATATCGTGCCATATGTTAGTTTAGCTCTATCTCTCTCAATGTGAAGAATCACTTAAAAATTATTAGATCTGGATCCACATTCTGATCTTCACCAAGATTGAATCAATTCTTCCTTGTCATACACCCAACATGTCCAACAAGTTTCGTCCGAATACATCAACAACTGTTTGAGATATCGTGCTATATTTCATTTTTGGCCCAATCTCTCAATGGTGAAGAATCACTTTAAAATTCTAGTAGTCGGATTCGGATTCGGATCTTCACCAAAATCCAATCGGTTTGTCCTTGTCACACACAGAACCGGTCCACAACATTTCATCAGGATCAGTCCACAACTTTTTGAGATGTCTTGCACACAAATAAACAGACGAACAAACAAATGAAATTGCTCGTTGAGCAAGGAATTGCCAGAATTACTTAGTCATAGCTCCATGATCTCTGAAAAAACAAAAACCTGGAAATCGATTTGGTTCTTATAAGTCGATAGTGCTACTGTTTAATGAGTTATAGCACTTAGTTTGGTCATGATCATAACTTGGAAGTCAATCGGACTTGAAATGTAATTTTTATCGCAATTTGAAATTTTTGACCCGATCCCCTTGACATTCGACCCCCGACCACTAAGAAGGGTGTTGGTGTGACACCTCAATAAGACATATGGTTGGATGCAGAATTGGAAGATGCACATTTTGGATTTAGTTTGAAGTCGATACGACCATTTTAGCGGACGTTATTGCGAAAATATGAATTTCGGTTTTTTGGTGACCTTGACCTTGACCTTTGACCTATATTCACCAAAAACGACAAGTGTCTAAGTTGGACCATGGCCGACATCTGTACCCAGTTTGGTTATGATCGCTGAAACGGTGTGGCTGCTACAGGGTAAACAAACACACAAACAAACAAACAGACAGACACACACACAGAATGACACAAACAACCAACCAACATAATTGCCGAAATCCGAAGGATTCCGGAAATTAACAAACAGACAGAAAGGGGTGAAAACATCACCTCCTTCACCTTCGGTGGCACAGGTAATTTTCGGATCTTCACCAAACTCGAAGCAATTCTTCCTTGTCACACACCCAACGTGTCCACCAAGTTTCGTCCGATTCCATCCACAACTTTTTGCGATACCATGCTATATATCGTTTTTGGCCTGATCTCACAATGGTGAAAATTCACTTTAAAATTCTAGTATCCGGATTCGGCTTTTCACCAAAATCTAATTGATTCTTACTATCGTACACCCAACCTGTCCACCAAATTTCATCCAAATCTGTCGGCAACTAGTATTGTGGTTAAGTAATACATGCAACGTATCGTTATATAATGGTAGATTTGCACGTCATGTATCAATGTATAATGGTATATTCAGGCCAGGTTGGGTACGGCAGCATGTACCGGAGCAGCGCCTTGCTACGTCCAATTTCTGCCGGTACTCCATAGGACTCCATCTGGCCTTCCTCCAGGCAGATGCCTGGCCCATCCCCATCTCCTTGAGATGCCAATGAATCTACTGGAACCACAAGGCATGTGGTCGACCCAATGGCCTCCTCCTCTCATGAGGCTCCCTTGCTGAGAGAATGTGGAAAGCAGGATCAGGATCAAAAAAATGCGCCACATGACCATACAGCTGCAACTGATGCTCACGGACTATACAGGTAACAAATCTCATCTGAGTCTCTCTCAGTAACGGCTCGTTGGGCACAAAGTCTGACAAGTGATAGCCAAGGATTCTCTGAAGAGACCTGGTACCGCAAGAGTTAAGTCACCATCTCAAATCCCTGGTCAGAGTCCAAGTCTCACATCCATAGAGCAAGTCTGGAAGAACAAGGAACGTAAAGACTCAAACTTTTGTCCGAATGCATAAATACTGACAGCACCACACCCCATGATCCAGTGAGTCCATCACTCCCCAGGCCCGACCCAGATGTCTATTGACCTCTGGCTCACAACATGCGGAGACATGTATATCACTGCCAAGGCAAGTGAATCTCTCCGTGACCTCAACATCCTCACCTCAAACATGTTCATACAAGATAACAGCATCCAAGATGTGATTGAAAGGCTGGATCTTACTTTTGACTCAGGAAACTCGTAATCCCTGTGGCCCCGACTCCTCATTCAGTGCCTTGAGGGCACCAATGAGGATATCCAGTATTTCTGCAAAGATGACTGAATCATGTGCGAAATCAAGGTCAGACATATTTACAATCCCAAATGATGCACCGCAACTTGATATCTCCGATATCCTTCCTAAACTCCAGTCCATACAAGTGCTGAAAAGTGTGGGGGTCAGTACACACCCCTGACAAACTCCACTAATAATTGGAAATAAGTCAGAGATGGAACCACTACAGCTCAGCACTCTCAATACGAGAGTACAATTCAGAAATCATATTGATTAGTTTTGGTGGCACTCCACAAAGACCAAGAATCCTCCAGAGGGCATCCCGAATCAGTGAATCAAATGCTTTACAGAGATCAACATAGGCTGCAAGCAGCCCCTGTTGAAACTCTCATATGTGTTCGGTGAGGACCCGAAGAGCAAGGATACGGTCAATCGTTGACCTCTTTGGTGTAAAGCCTGACTGCTCTGGGTGCTGGTACTGAAGCAGATGGTGGCGAACCCTATTGATAATTATCTGAGCAAAGACCTTGCCCGGCACTGAGAGCAGCATCACCCCTCAGTAGCTGTTGCAGTCCTGGCGATCACCTTTCCAGTCAGTTGGGATGATAGCTGTGTTCCAGACAGAACACAGAACTGTATGCAGCGACATGAGTACAGCATTTCCACTAGCCTTGAGAAGATCATCATGGATGCCACAGATCATAGGAGCTTTACACCCTTTCAACTAGTTCACTGCAGCCTGTTTCTACAAAGTAAGGTGGTTCACAGTTGTTTGGAGGGTGAACAATTGGGATGGAGTTACACCCTGATGTCAAACCCAACAGCTGGTGGGTTAGCCGAGTACAACGACTCAAATTAACCTGCCCTGCGGGCATTCACTTTGGACTCTTCTGTCAAGAGTCCACCACCCTCCACTCTCATTGCAGTGCAGAGTGGATTGGTGCAACGCAATGCATGAATTCCTCTGTAAGCAGGACGAGAATCACTTGCCCACAGGTGATGCTCTACCCCTTCACAGATTCCTTGCACATCGGCCTCCTTCTCCGCCCTCAGCGCAAGTACTATTTTACAACTCAACTCCCTGAACAGCTCAGCTCTGCCATTACACCTGGCGCTGTGACTCTGGCCAATGGTATCCAGTGTCCCTTGGGAGATAAAGTTCTTCTTCGCCTGACAGTGGGTTCCACGACATCCACCGGAAACATCAAGGAAGGTAGTCTTGAAGGCAACCCACAACTCTTCATGATTCCCCAAAACACCCAGACCCCCAATTCCACACTCGGCTTCCTTGCAAACTCCTCACCAACCCTTGCATTCCTAAGTGTGCCAACATCCAGCCGAGGCTGGGATGGTTCCATTCGCCCAGATTTAAGCTGCAACTTCAGAGTTGCTACAACAAGCCTGTGGTCAGTATTGAGGAACTGAGCACTCTGGTAGACCCTGAAGTTCTGAATCATCCTCCAGTGCCCATCAGCGAGCACATGGTCAATCTCCTTTGCCACACTACCAGCACTGGAATACCAAGTCCAGCGATGAGCTTGTGGGAGCTGAAACCATGAACCAGCCACCCTTTGTCCACAACTTCTTGCAAAGTGAAGGACCTTAGTGCTACTCTGGTTCATGGTTCCAGACCCAAGGGGACCAACACATATCTCATAACCATCCCTATCAGTGCCATTCAATGCATTGAAATCCTCCAAGACTAGAACAGTGTCTCGCCTGGGGCACCGATCAACAACAGACTCCAGCATGGCATATAATGCATCCTTCACGGTGAGATCACTCACCTCAGTTGGAGCACAAACAGAGACCAGGGAAATGACAACGAAGGATTGACGAATCCTCAGTCTTGTATCGGTGTTACCTCAATTATCATGGGAATCAGCTTATTGGACACATCTGCAGCAACTGCTTGGGTGTGGTCACCATCAGAGCCACCAGAACAGCGGTAGGTGTAACCACCTACCATGATCTCACCACTATCCGGTCTCTGAACCTCAGAGAGTGCTGCAATACCCATGTCCAAATGCTCGAGCTCAGATGATGGCAGAGACAGGTGATCATGTTCTCTTCGGGATAGGAATTTCCAGGTACCTACTCGTAGGGACCACCACAGGTTAACCCAAGGAGACCGCCGACTGGTGGACGACACCTCAGCACCCCCTCGATAGACACCACCACAATCCAACCCAGGAAGATTACCCCGTGCTTTTCCTCCTATCATCAAAGAATGGAGGTCTTGAAAGCTGTGCCCAATCTCATCCTCCGCTGAGCTACCCTCCGAAGGGTAGCTGCACAAGAGGTACTCCCACGGAGTGTGTTTTCAGTTTTTTTTTTGCGTTTTTATCTTGCCAAAACGAAGTTTTTGAAAGATATGTTAGCAGCTTGTATGTTTTTTTTTTGTTTGTTTGTTTGTTTGTTTGTCTGTTTGTTTGTCTGTAATCACGTATAAAAAATTCTGCAGAGCACAGTTATCATTGGAAATTTTTGTAACTTCGCATATCAGAGGCCTATAGAGGTCCCTTTCAGCGCATAAAATGTTGAAGGTCAAGGTCTTTTTGTCGCAAATTGGGGAGTCGACGAAACCCTTATTTTTTGAGAAATTTTGATCGGATCGTCTCAAACTTCATGGGAATATAGTTCATGGTCTGGCGCTCAGCTGATTATTTTTTGGTGGCGATTGGCCTTGACCTTCATGGTTAGCGCCTGAGGTCAAACATATTTGACCCCAAGGTCAAATTTTCAAGTTTTAGGAACCATATCGTGTAGTACCTCAAATTGAACACCTCGATGACTGCTTTCTAGATATGTCAAGCTTGAGACATTATGATGTCATTTGGTGACGTTATGAGGCAAAAGCATATTTTTCATGGTTACTCTGTAGAATGATTCTCATCGGAATCTCTCGTAGGCAGATATTCCTCAAGGAGTCGCTCCTGGTGGATAGCAGCTCTGTTCACCTCAGTGTGACTTTAAAGAAGTCACACGTGGTCCCTTTTGGCAAGATACGGGTCACCCTGCGGGTGACATTGGGTTATTTTGTGTTTGGCAGAATGAAGTGTTTAACAATGGCCTGATTGCAAATCCTGCCACTAACTTCCTCGAAAGAGGTATTCAACTGCAGGAGTATGTCCGCAAGTACAGTTGGACACCAGATATGGATGGCTGTTGGCGCTCAAGTAGCTCCTCCGCGTTTTGATGGGTTTTGTTTTAAATCCTGCTTGGTGTCTATATCCATACACCATCCTCCCCAGAAAGCCTGGTGTGCGAGATGGTTTCGTCGCTGACAACCCGACTATGAAACAGGTTAGTATAGGTTTGTATGGTACCTGTTGCAAGTCACAGGTCTGATCTGGCCTGACCTGACAATAATACACGAATTAACACAGTCATGTATTGATGTATAAAGGTAAATTAACACACGTCATGTGTTGGTGTATAATGGTAAATTAACACACGTCATGTATTGGTGTATAATGGTAAATTAACACACGTCATGTATTGGTGTATAATGGTAAATTAACACACGTCATGTATTGGTGTATAATGGTAAATTAACACACATCATGTATTGGTGTATAATGGTAAATTAACACACATCATGTATTGGTGTATAATGGTAAATTAACACACATCATGTATTGGTGTATAATGGTAAATTAACACACGTCATGTATTGGTGTATAATGGTAAATTAACACACGTCATGTGTTGGTGTATAATGGTAAATTAACACACGTCATGTATTGGTGTATAATGGTAAATTAACACACGTCATGTATTGATGTATAAAGGTAAATTAACACACGTCATGTGTTGGTGTATAATGGTAAATTAACACACGTCATGTATTGGTGTATAATGGTAAATTAACACACGTCATGTGTTGGTGTATAATGGTAAATTAACACACGTCATGTATTGGTGTATAATGGTAAATTAACACACGTCATGTATTGGTGTATAATGGTAAATTAACACACGTCATGTATTGGTGTATAATGGTAAATTAACACACGTCATGTATTGGTGTATAATGGTAAATTAACACACATCATGTATTGGTGTATAATGGTAAATTAACACACGTCATGTATTGGTGTATAATGGTAAATTAACACAGTCATGTATTGATGTATAAAGGTAAATTAACACACGTCATGTATTGGTGTATAATGGTAAATTAACACACGTCATGTATTGGTGTATAATGGTAAATTAACACACGTCATGTATTGGTGTATAATGGTAAATTAACACACGTCATGTATTGGTGTATAATGGTAAATTAACACACGTCATGTATTGGTGTATAATGGTAAATTAACACACATCATGTATTGGTGTATAATGGTAAATTAACACACATCATGTATTGGTGTATAATGGTAAATTAACACACATCATGTATTGGTGTATAATGGTAAATTAACACACATCATGTATTGATGTATAAAGGTAAATTAACACACGTCATGTATTGGTGTATAATGGTAAATTAACACACGTCATGTGTTGGTGTATAATGGTAAATTAACACACGTCATGTATTGGTGTATAATGGTAAATTAACACACGTCATGTATTGGTGTATAATGGTAAATTAACACACGTCATGTGTTGGTGTATAATGGTAAATTAACACACGTCATGTATTGGTGTATAATGGTAAATTAACACACGTCATGTATTGGTGTATAATGGTAAATTAACACACGTCATGTATTGGTGTATAATGGTAAATTAACACACGTCATGTATTGGTGTATAATGGTAAATTAACACACATCATGTATTGGTGTATAATGGTAAATTAACACACGTCATGTATTGGTGTATAATGGTAAATTAACACACGTCATGTATTGGTGTATAATGGTAAATTAACACACGTCATGTATTGGTGTATAATGGTAAATTAACACACGTCATGTATTGGTGTATAATGGTAAATTAACACACGTCATGTATTGGTGTATAATGGTAAATTAACACACGTCATGTATTGGTGTATAATGGTAAATTAACACACGTCATGTATTGGTGTATAATGGTAAATTAACACACGTCATGTATTGGTGTATAATGGTAAATTAACACACGTCATGTATTGGTGTATAATGGTAAATTAACACACATCATGTATTGGTGTATAATGGTAAATTAACACACGTCATGTATTGGTGTATAATGGTAAATTAACACACGTCATGTATTGGTGTATAATGGTAAATTAACACACGTCATGTATTGGTGTATAATGGTAAATTAACACACGTCATGTATTGGTGTATAATGGTAAATTAACACACGTCATGTATTGGTGTATAATGGTAAATTAACACACATCATGTATTGGTGTATAATGGTAAATTAACACACGTCATGTATTGGTGTATAATGGTAAATTAACACACGTCATGTATTGGTGTATAATGGTAAATTAACACACGTCATGTATTGGTGTATAATGGTAAATTAACACACGTCATGTATTGGTGTATAATGGTAAATTAACACACGTCATGTATTGGTGTATAATGGTAAATTAACACACGTCATGTATTGGTGTATAATGGTAAATTAACACACGTCATGTATTGGTGTATAATGGTAAATTAACACACGTCATGTATTGGTGTATAATGGTAAATTAACACACGTCATGTATTGGTGTATAATGGTAAATTAACACACGTCATGTATTGGTGTATAATGGTAAATTAACACACGTCATGTATTGGTGTATAATGGTAAATTAACACACGTCATGTATTGGTGTATAATGATAAATTAACACACGTCATGTATTGGTGTATAATGATAAATTAACACACGTCATGTATTGGTGTATAATGGTAAATTAACACACGTCATGTATTGGTGTATAATGGTAAATTAACACACGTCATGTATTGGTGTATAATGGTAAATTAACACACGTCATGTATTGGTGTATAATGGTAAATTAACACACGTCATGTATTGGTGTATAATGGTAAATTAACACACGTCATGTATTGGTGTATAATGGTAAATTAACACACGTCATGTATTGGTGTATCACACGTCATGTATTGGTGTATTGGTGTATAATGGTACACGTCATGTATTGGTGTATAATGGTAAATTAACACACGTCATGTATTGGTGTATAATGGTAAATTAACACACGTCATGTATTGGTGTATAATGGTAAATTAACACACGTCATTTATTGGTGTATAATGGTAAATTAACACACGTCATGTATTGGTGTATAATGGTAAATTAACACACGTCATGTATTGGTGTATAATGGTAAATTAACACACGTCAGGTGTTGGTGTATAATGGTAAATTAACACACGTCATGTATTGGTGTATAATGGTAAATTAACACACGTCATGTATTGGTGTATAATGGTAAATTAACACACGTCATGTATTGGTGTATAATGGTAAATTAACACACGTCATGTATTGGTGTATAATGGTAAATTAACACACGTCATGTATTGGTGTATAATGGTAAATTAACACACGTCATGTATTGGTGTATAATGGTAAATTAACACACGTCATGTATTGGTGTATAATGGTAAATTAACACACGTCATGTATTGGTGTATAATGGTAAATTAACACACGTCATGTATTGGTGTATAATGGTAAATTAACACACGTCATGTATTGGTGTATAATGGTAAATTAACACACGTCATGTATTGGTGTATAATGGTAAATTAACACACGTCATGTATTGGTGTATAATGGTAAATTAACACACGTCATGTATTGGTGTATAATGGTAAATTAACACACGTCATGTATTGGTGTATAATGGTAAATTAACACACGTCATGTATTGGTGTATAATGGTAAATTAACACACGTCATGTATTGGTGTATAATGGTAAATTAACACACGTCATGTATTGGTGTATAATGGTAAATTAACACACGTCATGTATTGGTGTATAATGGTAAATTAACACACGTCATGTATTGGTGTATAATGGTAAATTAACACACGTCATGTATTGGTGTATAATGGTAAATTAACACACGTCATGTATTGGTGTATAATGGTAAATTAACACACGTCATGTATTGGTGTATAATGGTAAATTAACACACGTCATGTATTGGTGTATAATGGTAAATTAACACACGTCATGTATTGGTGTATAATGGTAAATTAACACACGTCATGTATTGGTGTATAATGGTAAATTAACACACGTCATGTATTGGTGTATAATGGTAAATTAACACACGTCATGTATTGGTGTATAATGGTAAATTAACACACGTCATGTATTGGTGTATAATGGTAAATTAACACACGTCATGTATTGGTGTATAATGGTAAATTAACACACGTCATGTATTGGTGTATAATGGTAAATTAACACACGTCATGTATTGGTGTATAATGGTAAATTAACACACGTCATGTATTGGTGTATAATGGTAAATTAACACACGTCATGTATTGGTGTATAATGGTAAATTAACACACGTCATGTATTGGTGTATAATGGTAAATTAACACACGTCATGTATTGGTGTATAATGGTAAATTAACACACGTCATGTATTGGTGTATAATGGTAAATTAACACACGTCATGTATTGGTGTATAATGGTAAATTAACACACGTCATGTATTGGTGTATAATGGTAAATTAACACACGTCATGTATTGGTGTATAATGGTAAATTAACACACATCATGTATTGGTGTATAATGGTAAATTAACACACGTCATGTATTGGTGTATAATGGTAAATTAACACACGTCATGTATTGGTGTATAATGGTAAATTAACACACGTCATGTATTGGTGTATAATGGTAAATTAACACACGTCATGTATTGGTGTATAATGGTAAATTAACACACGTCATGTATTGGTGTATAATGGTAAATTAACACACATCATGTATTGGTGTATAATGGTAAATTAACACACGTCATGTATTGGTGTATAATGGTAAATTAACACACGTCATGTATTGGTGTATAATGGTAAATTAACACACGTCATGTATTGGTGTATAATGGTAAATTAACACACGTCATGTATTGGTGTATAATGGTAAATTAACACACGTCATGTATTGGTGTATAATGGTAAATTAACACACGTCATGTATTGGTGTATAATGGTAAATTAACACACGTCATGTATTGGTGTATAATGGTAAATTAACACACGTCATGTATTGGTGTATAATGGTAAATTAACACACGTCATGTATTGGTGTATAATGGTAAATTAACACACGTCATGTATTGGTGTATAATGGTAAATTAACACACGTCATGTATTGGTGTATAATGGTAAATTAACACACGTCATGTATTGGTGTATAATGGTAAATTAACACACGTCATGTGTTGGTGTATAATGGTAAATTAACACACGTCATGTATTGGTGTATAATGGTAAATTAACACACATTATGTATTGGTGTATAATGGTAAATTAACACACGTCATGTATTGGTGTATAATGGTAAATTAACACACGTCATGTGTTGGTGTATCACGGTCAGGTGTCAATTTTGCAGAATAAAACTTATTCAAACCTAAGGAGCCTCGCTGCATTGGAGATGCAGTAATTTCAACATCATATTAACTTTTTAGGACCCATCTTGATATATAGATGTCGAAATGTCGTGGAAACACAACTATATAAGAGTTGGGAGAAGGTCGAGATGAGAAAAGGAAGGTTGGGGGGTGGCGTGTGGGTGCAGTCAAACATGCCGCTCCGTCTTGCCATCGCACATATCGATTTTTCCACTGACTAATAGGCCTGACAGAAATGTTATTTTCCAGGGACGGATGGCTGCAGACAGGCAGCACGTCCTGGCCAGCACAAATAAGTCATAGCACGTAGTTGCTGCAGGTGAAACGGGCTCCGTGAGCAAATCGATACCATGGAAAGTCCATTTCGGAGCGGCAGGGCCAGTGGGGTTTTCACTGCGTTTTGCCACTGCAGGTTATACGTGCGGCCAGAGTGTTGACTTGTGTTTGCTTTGCTGTTGCACTATACAGGACATTCCATTAAGCCCCATTGAATTAAAACAGCTCCCTACATCTTGCCATGCTCTGCTCTGGCTGATATGAGCACAACCCGGTCCCAGTGACACACAGATGTTGTGTTAGCTCAGCTCTGGGTAGATAATCTTATCCACACCCCATTTCACCTCCAAAATGTGTGTCATCTCCACCTTGTCTCTGTCCATGTTCTTATAGTGGTACATGTTTAGCGTATACACATGATAAGTCCGCATCCTCTAAATGGTTTAGCAAGAGCTCATGAACTGTTTTGAAGTGTGTATGTCATGAGTGGTCCATGCATACCTATAAAGTGAAAGCTCAGACTATTGAAAGTTTACCCTCGTTGAATACTTCATCACATTTAAGTGACAATCATCATTGCTGTCATTGTGTAACTTGCTGAGCTTGTGATACAGAGATCGAACTTTCCAAGTGAAAAGGACAGTGGATAATGGAACCAGAGTTATCCAGCCTCTGCACTCTGATGTCACAATAAGAATCCCATCACAGTATAGTTTGTTGGTGGATACATATAACATTGGACAGAATACTAAGACTTATGTCATGAGTTTAACAATTGCATTAGGCCAAATAAGACAGCCATTTTACAGCATCTTCAAGCCAATGCACCAAATTGCCTTGCTTTGAAATATTGAAGATGTGACATTGAGTATGTGATGTGATATATACGAGCAGATAACCTGGTTCCACCAGGCTGTTGTCAGGGAATTCGCTCCCAATAGAGTGTAGAATATTTCAGGAGTTTGCCAGGAATGTCCTTTGACAGCATAATTGCAGGGACGGGTGGAAATTCTGCACAATGTAAAATGCAACTTCAAATCCTCAACCCATTGTTCTTCAAGTCCTTTACCTGCCCCACCCCCTCCCAACCCCAAATCTTCAAGCTCACTCCCCACTCCAAATCATCAAACCCCATCTCACGGTTCTCTGTCTCTTCTCTGCACCCACCCCATCTCTTTGCCCTCTCCTCCCCATTTCTTCTTCAACTCCCTCCCTACCCTAGATCCGCAGCACGCTCTTTCTTAGACAAGTCGTCAACCCTCCTCCCCCCACCTCCCAGGTCCCCCTTTTTTCTTCAAAACCTTCTTGAATAATTAAATTCTAAATTTTATACACCAATCCACCTCAGAGAAGGAACATCCACGGACACTTTTCGGTTTTGGTAGCCCTCATCAGTGTACAGCAGAAGCTCCTTATAAGTTTTAATGAACCAATTGCATAACGAAATATGCAATTTTTGTTCAAATTTCAAATCAATTGGATGAAAATTGACGATTTTGTGACGTTACAATTTGACCTTTGATCTAGTGATCTCAAAAACAATAGGCTGCCAGCTTTTGACCACTGCTATCAGGTAGTTAAGTTTCGTCAATATCGGTGTGGCAGTGTGACCTGAAGGTGATAGACAGACAGAGACGAGCAGACAGAATATACTTCTGAATCTTCGATTTTGCAAGTAATAAAACTCCCTGAGGTATTAAAATAGAACATGAACTCTCTGAACTACCACAACCAAACATTAACTCTGTGAAGTACTAAAACCAAACTTGAACTCATTAAAGTACCAAACCAGAAACAACGAATCAAAAAGATAATTTCCTCTCCCTCCTCACCAATAGATCCAACCAAGTCTCCTTCTTCCTCAGATCACTCAAAGGCTGACGCTCTCACTGTGCGTGGCCATGCCAGACAAATAACACGATGAATCCGGTTAAACCAATGAAATAATACTCGTGGATCAGGTTAAACCAATGAAATAATACTCGTGGATCAGGTTAAACCAATGAAATAATACTCGTGGATCAGGTTAAACCAGTGAAATAATACTCGTGGATCAGGTTAAACCAGTGAAATAATACTCGTGGATCAGGTTAAACCAATAAAATAATACTCGTGGATCAGGTTAAACCAGTGAAATAATACTCGTGAATCAGGTTAAACCAATGAAATAATACTCGTGAATCCGGTTAAACCAATGAAATAATACTCGTGAATCAGGTTAAACCATTGAAATAATACTCGTGAATCCAGTTAAACCAGTGAAATAATACTCGTGAATCCAGTTAAACCATGAAATAATACTCGTGAATCCGGTTAAACCAATGAAATAAATACTCGTGAATCCGGTTAAACCAATGAAATAATACTCGGGAATCAGGTCAAACCAATGAAATAATACTCGTGAATCTGGTTAAACCAATGAAATAATACTCGTGAATCCGGTTAAACCATAGAAATAATCCTCGTGAATCAGGTTAAACCAATGAAATAATACTCGTGAATCTGGTTAAACCAATGAAATAATACTCGTGAATCAGGTTAAACCAATGAAATAATACTCGTGAATCCAGTTAAACCATGAAATAATACTCGTGAATCCGGTTAAACCAATGAAATAAATACTCGTGAATCCAGTTAAACCATTGAAATAATACTCGGGAATCAGGTCAAACCAATGAAATAATACTCGTGAATCTGGTTAAACCAATGAAATAATACTCGTGAATCCGGTTAAACCATAGAAATAATCCTCGTGAATCAGGTTAAACCAATGAAATAATACTCGTGAATCTGGTTAAACCAATGAAATAATACTCGTGAATCAGGTTAAACCAATGAAATAATACTCGTGGATCAGGTTAAACCAGTGAAATAATACTCGTGGATCAGGTTAAACCAGTGAAATAATACTCGTGGATCAGGTTAAACCAGTGAAATAATACTCGTGGATCAGGTTAAACCAATGAAATAATACTCGTGAATCCAGTTAAACCAGTGAAATAATACTCGTGGATCAGGTTAAACCAGTGAAATAATACTCGTGGATCAGGTTAAACCAGTGAAATAATACTCGTGGATCAGGTTAAACCAATGAAATACTCGTGGATCAGGTTAAACCAATGAAATACTCGTGGATCAGGTTAAACCAATGAAATACTCGTGGATCAGATTAAACCAATGAAATAATACTTGTGGATCAGGTTAAACCAGTGAAATAATACTCGTGAATCCGGTTAAACCATTGAAATAATACTCGTGGATCTGGTTAAACCAATGAAATAATACTTGTGGATCAGGTTAAACCAATGAAATAATACTCGTGGATCAGGTTAAACCAGTGAAATAATACTCGTGGATCAGGTTAAACCAGTGAAATAATACTCGTGAATCAGGTTAAACCAATAAAATAATACTCGTGGATCAGGTTAAACCAGTGAAATAATACTCGTGAATCAGGTTAAACCATTGAAATAATACTCGTGAATCCAGTTAAACCAGTGAAATAATACTCGTGAATCCAGTTAAACCATGAAATAATACTCGTGAATCCGGTTAAACCAATGAAATAAATACTCGTGAATCCGGTTAAACCAATGAAATAATACTCGTGAATCCAGTTAAACCATTGAAATAATACTCGGGAATCAGGTCAAACCAATGAAATAATACTCGTGAATCTGGTTAAACCAATGAAATAATACTCGTGAATCCGGTTAAACCATAGAAATAATCCTCGTGAATCAGGTTAAACCAATGAAATAATACTCGTGAATCTGGTTAAACCAATGAAATAATACTCGTGAATCAGGTTAAACCAATGAAATAATACTCGTGGATCAGGTTAAACCAGTGAAATAATACTCGTGGATCAGGTTAAACCAGTGAAATAATACTCGTGGATCAGGTTAAACCAGTGAAATAATACTCGTGGATCAGGTTAAACCAATGAAATAATACTCGTGAATCCAGTTAAACCAGTGAAATAATACTCGTGGATCAGGTTAAACCAATGAAATAATACTCGTGGATCAGGTTAAACCAGTGAAATAATACTCGTGGATCAGGTTAAACCAATGAAATACTCGTGGATCAGGTTAAACCAATGAAATACTCGTGGATCAGATTAAACCAATGAAATAATACTTGTGGATCAGGTTAAACCAGTGAAATAATACTCGTGAATCTGGTTAAACCATTGAAATAATACTCGTGGATCTGGTTAAACCAATGAAATAATACTTGTGGATCAGGTTAAACCAATGAAATAATACTTGTGGATCAGGTTAAACCAATGAAATAATACTCGTGAATCCGGTTAAACCAATGAAATAATACTCGTGAATCCGGTTAAACCATTGAAATAATACTCGTGAATCCGGTTAAACCATTGAAATAATACTCGTGAATCAGGTTAAACCAATAAAATAATACTCGTGAATCCGGTTAAACCATTGAAATAATACTCGTGAATCGGGTTAAACCAATAAAATAATACTCGTGAATCCGGTTAAACCATTGAAATAATACTCGTGAATCAGGTTAAACCAATAAAATAATACTCGTGAATCCGGTTAAACCATTGAAATAATACTCGTGAATCGGGTTAAACCAATAAAATAATACTCGTGAATCTGGTTAAACCATTGAAATAATACTCGTGAATCCGGTTAAACCAATGAAATAATACTCGTGAATCCAGTTAAACCATTGAAATAATACTCGTGAATCCGGTTAAACCATTGAAATAATACTCGTGAATCCGGTTAAACCAATGCAATAATACTCGTGAATCCGGTTAAACCAACGAAATAATACTCGTGAATCCGGTTAAACCATTGAAATAATACTCGTGAATCAGGTTAAACCAATGAAATAATACTCGTGAATCCGGTTAAACCAATGAAATAATACTCATGAGTCCGGTTAAACCATTGAAATAATACTAGTGAATCCGGTTAAACCATTGAAATAATACTCGTGAATCCGGTTAAACCAATAAAATAATACTCGTGAATCCGGTTAAACCAATAAAATAATACTCGTGGATCTGGTTAAACCAATGAAATAATACTTGTGAATCCAGTTAAACCAATGAAATAATTCTCGTGAATCCGGTTAAACCAGTGAAATAATACTCGTGAATCCGGTTAAACCAATGAAATAATATTCGTGAATCCGGTTAAACCAATGAAATAATACTCATGAATCCGGTTAAACTAATAAAATAATACTCGTGGATCTGGTTAAACCAATGATATAATACTTGTGAATCCAGTTAAACCAATGAAATAATTCTCGTGAATCCGGTTAAACCAGTGAAATAATACTCGTGAATCCGGTTAAACCAATGAAATAATATTCGTGAATCCGGTTAAACCAATGAAATAATACTCATGAATCCGGTTAAACCATTGAAATAATACTCATGAATCCAGTTAAACCATTGAAATAATACTCGTGAATCCAGTTAAACCATTGAAATAATACTCGTGAATCTGGTTAAACCAATGCAATAATACTCGTGAATCCAGTTAAACCAATGAAATAATACTCATGAATCCGGTTAAACCATTGAAATAATACTCGTGAATCAGGTTAAACCAATGAAATAATTCTCGTGAATCCGGTTAAACCAGTGAAATAATACTCGTGAATCCGGTTAAACCAATAAAATAATACTCGTGAATCCGGTTACACCATTGAAATAATACTCGTGAATCCGGTTAAACCATAGAAATAATACTCGTGAATCCGGTTAAACCAATGAAATAATACTCGTGAATCCGGTTAAACCAATGAAATAATATTCGTGAATCCGGTTAAACCAATAAAATAATATTTGTGAATCTGGTTAAACCATTGAAATAATACTTTCGTGAATCAGGTTAAACCATTGAAATAATACTCGTGAATCCAGTTAAACCAGTGAAATAATACTCGTGAATCCAGTTTAACCAATGAAATAATACTCGTGAATCCAGTTAAACCAGTGAAATAATACTCGTGAATCCAGTTTAACCAATGAAATAATACTCGTGAATCCAGTTAAACCAGTGAAATAATACTCGTGAATCCAGTTTAACCAATGAAATAATACTCTTGAATCCGATTAAACCAATGGAATAATACTCGTGAATCAGGTTAAACCAATGAAACAATACTCGTGAATCCGGTTAAACCAATGAAACAATACTCGTGAATCCGGTTAAATCAATGAAATAATACTCGTGAATCAGGTTAAACCAATGAAACAATACTCGTGGATCTGGTTAAACCAATGAAATAATACTTGTGAATCCAGTTAAACCAATAAAATAATACTCGTGATTCCGGTTAAACCAATAAAATAATACTCGTGGATCTGGTTAAACCAATGAAATAATACTTGTGAATCCAGTTAAACCAATGAAATAATTCTCGTGAATCCGGTTAAACCAGTGAAATAATACTCGTGAATCCGGTTAAACCAATGAAATAATATTCGTGAATCCGGTTAAACCAATGAAATAATACTCATGAATCCGGTTAAACCAATGAAATAATACTCGTGAATCCAGTTAAACCAGTGAAATAATACTCGTGGATCAGGTTAAACCAGTGAAATAATACTCGTGGATCAGGTTAAACCAGTGAAATAATACTCGTGGATCAGGTTAAACCAATGAAATACTCGTGGATCAGGTTAAACCAATGAAATACTCGTGGATCAGATTAAACCAATGAAATAATACTTGTGGATCAGGTTAAACCAGTGAAATAATACTCGTGAATCCGGTTAAACCATTGAAATAATACTCGTGGATCTGGTTAAACCAATGAAATAATACTTGTGGATCAGGTTAAACCAATGAAATAATACTTGTGGATCAGGTTAAACCAATGAAATAATACTCGTGAATCCGGTTAAACCAATGAAATAATACTCGTGAATCCGGTTAAACCAATGAAATAATACTCGTGAATCCGGTTAAACCATTGAAATAATACTCGTGAATCAGGTTAAACCAATAAAATAATACTCGTGAATCCGCTTAAACCATTGAAATAATACTCGTGAATCGGGTTAAACCAATAAAATAATACTCGTGAATCCGGTTAAACCATTGAAATAATACTCGTGAATCAGGTTAAACCAATAAAATAATACTCGTGAATCCGGTTAAACCATTGAAATAATACTCGTGAATCGGGTTAAACCAATAAAATAATACTCGTGAATCTGGTTAAACCATTGAAATAATACTCGTGAATCCGGTTAAACCAATGAAATAATACTCGTGAATCCAGTTAAACCATTGAAATAATACTCGTGAATCCGGTTAAACCATTGAAATAATACTCGTGAATCCGGTTAAACCAATGCAATAATACTCGTGAATCCGGTTAAACCAACGAAATAATACTCGTGAATCCGGTTAAACCAATGAAATAATACTCATGAATCCGGTTAAACCATTGAAATAATACTAGTGAATCCGGTTAAACCATTGAAATAATACTCGTGAATCCGGTTAAACCAATAAAATAATACTCGTGAATCCGGTTAAACCAATAAAATAATACTCGTGGATCTGGTTAAACCAATGAAATAATACTTGTGAATCCAGTTAAACCAATGAAATAATTCTCGTGAATCCGGTTAAACCAGTGAAATAATACTCGTGAATCCGGTTAAACCAATGAAATAATATTCGTGAATCCGGTTAAACCAATGAAATAATACTCATGAATCCGGTTAAACTAATAAAATAATACTCGTGGATCTGGTTAAACCAATGATATAATACTTGTGAATCCAGTTAAACCAATGAAATAATTCTCGTGAATCCGGTTAAACCAGTGAAATAATACTCGTGAATCCGGTTAAACCAATGAAATAATATTCGTGAATCCGGTTAAACCAATGAAATAATACTCATGAATCCGGTTAAACCATTGAAATAATACTCATGAATCCAGTTAAACCATTGAAATAATACTCGTGAATCCAGTTAAACCATTGAAATAATACTCGTGAATCTGGTTAAACCAATGCAATAATACTCGTGAATCCGGTTAAACCAATGAAATAATACTCATGAATCCGGTTAAACCATTGAAATAATACTCGTGAATCAGGTTAAACCAATGAAATAATTCTCGTGAATCCGGTTAAACCAGTGAAATAATACTCGTGAATCCGGTTAAACCAATAAAATAATACTCGTGAATCCGGTTACACCATTGAAATAATACTCGTGAATCCGGTTAAACCATAGAAATAATACTCGTGAATCCGGTTAAACCAATGAAATAATACTCGTGAATCCGGTTAAACCAATGAAATAATATTCGTGAATCCGGTTAAACCAATAAAATAATATTTGTGAATCTGGTTAAACCATTGAAATAATACTCGTGAATCAGGTTAAACCATTGAAATAATACTCGTGAATCCAGTTAAACCAGTGAAATAATACTCGTGAATCCAGTTTAACCAATGAAATAATACTCGTGAATCCAGTTAAACCAGTGAAATAATACTCGTGAATCCAGTTTAACCAATGAAATAATACTCGTGAATCCAGTTAAACCAGTGAAATAATACTCGTGAATCCAGTTTAACCAATGAAATAATACTCTTGAATCCGATTAAACCAATGGAATAATACTCGTGAATCAGGTTAAACCAATGAAACAATACTCGTGAATCCGGTTAAACCAATGAAACAATACTCGTGAATCCGGTTAAATCAATGAAATAATACTCGTGAATCAGGTTAAACCAATGAAACAATACTCGTGGATCTGGTTAAACCAATGAAATAATACTTGTGAATCCAGTTAAACCAATAAAATAATACTCGTGATTCCGGTTAAACCAATAAAATAATACTCGTGGATCTGGTTAAACCAATGAAATAATACTTGTGAATCCAGTTAAACCAATGAAATAATTCTCGTGAATCCGGTTAAACCAGTGAAATAATACTCGTGAATCCGGTTAAACCAATGAAATAATATTCGTGAATCCGGTTAAACCAATGAAATAATACTCATGAATCCGGTTAAACCATTGAAATAATACTCATGAATCCAGTTAAACCATTGAAATAATACTCGTGAATCCAGTTAAACCATTGAAATAATACTCGTGAATCCGGTTAAACCAATGCAATAATACTCGTGAATCCGGTTAAACCAATGAAATAATACTCGTGAATCCGGTTAAACCATTGAAATAATACTCGTGAATCAGGTTAAACCAATGAAATAATTCTCGTGAATCCGGTTAAACCAGTGAAATAATACTCGTGAATCCGGTTAAACCAATAAAATAATACTCGTGAATCCGGTTACACCATTGAAATAATACTCGTGAATCCGGTTAAACCATAGAAATAATACTCGTGAATCCGGTTAAACCAATGAAATAATACTCGTGAATCCGGTTAAACCAATGAAATAATATTCGTGAATCCGGTTAAACCAATAAAATAATATTTGTGAATCTGGTTAAACCATTGAAATAATACTCGTGAATCAGGTTAAACCATTGAAATAATACTCGTGAATCCAGTTAAACCAGTGAAATAATACTCGTGAATCCAGTTTAACCAATGAAATAATACTCGTGAATCCAGTTAAACCAGTGAAATAATACTCGTGAATCCAGTTTAACCAATGAAATAATACTCGTGAATCCAGTTAAACCAGTGAAATAATACTCGTGAATCCAGTTTAACCAATGAAATAATACTCTTGAATCCGATTAAACCAATGGAATAATACTCGTGAATCAGGTTAAACCAATGAAACAATACTCGTGAATCCGGTTAAACCAATGAAACAATACTCGTGAATCCGGTTAAATCAATGAAATAATACTCGTGAATCAGGTGAAACCAATGAAACAATACTCGTGAATCCGGTTAAACCAATGAAATAATACTCGTGAATCCGGTTAAACCAATGAAATAATACTCGTGAATCTGGTTAAGCCAATGAAATAATACTCGTGAATTTGGTTAAACCAATGAAATAATACTCATGAATCCGGTTAAACCAACGAAGTAATACTCGTGAATCCGGTTAAACCAATGAAATAATACTCGTGAATCAGATTAAACCAGTGAAATAATACTCGTAAATCCGGTTAAACCAATGAAATAATACTCGTGAATCCAGTTAAACAAATGAAATAATACTCGTGAATCCGGTTAAACCAATGAAGAATACTCGTGAATCTGGTTAAACCAATGAAATAATACTCGTAAATCCGGTTAAACAAATGAAATAATACTTGTGAATCTGGTTAAACCAATGAAATAATACTCGTGAATGAGATTAAACCAGTGAAATAATACTCGTAAATCCGGTTAAACCAATGAAATAATACTCGTGAATCCGATTAAACCAGTGAAATAATAGTCGTGAATCCGGTTAAATCAATGAAATAATACTCGTGAATCTGGTTAAACGAATGAAATAATACTCGTGAATCCGGTTAAACCAACGAAATAATACTCGTGAATCAGATTAAACCAATGAAATAATACTCGTGAATCTGGTTAAACCAATGAAATAATGCTCGTGAATCTGGTTAAACCAATGAAATAATACTCGTGAATCTGGTTAACCAAGTGAAATAATACTCGTGAATCTAGTTAACCAAGTGAAATAATATTCGTGAATCTGGTTAAGTTAATTAAATAATACCCATGCATCTGGTGAAAGTAATAATATAATTCTCGTGAATATAGTTAAATTAATTGAAGCTCTTTAATCTGGTTAAAAAATGAAATAATACTCATGTAAATGGTTAAACAAATGACATAACATGTGTAAATCTCATCTCAATTAAATCATTCTCATGAGTCTGGTTAAATGTAAATAAGATGAGTAAATTTCCTTAAACTAATTAATTAATACTCGTGGATCTGTTATATGAGTTAAATAATAGTCGTAAATCTGGTTAAACTAGCTGAATGGTACTGTTTTGATTGGATTAAAATAATTTATGTAAAATACCCTTTCATATGGTTAAGCTAATGAAATTATAATTGTGAATCTTCTTAAATTGATTGAATAATACACTTCAATCTGGTTAAACTAATCAGGTAATACTCATGGATCTGGTTAAACAATTAAATAACACTCGTGTATATGGTTCAACTAATTAAATAATACTCGTTCATATTATTAAACGAATGAAATAATACTCAGAAATATTGATGAATTAATTGAATAAAACCTTTGAATAGGGTTAAACTAATGACATAATACTCGTTCATTTGGTTAAACTAATAAAGTAACACTTGTGAATGTGGTTAAACTAATTAAATAATATTCATGCATCTGGTTAAAGTAATTTTATAATTCTTGTGAATACGGTTAAATTAATTGAATCTCTTTAATATGGTTAAAAATGAAATAATACTCATGTACATGGTTAAACAAATGACATAATATGTGTGAATCTTAACTCAATTAAATAATTATCATGAGTCTGGTTAAACTCAAATAAGATTGGTAAATTTGCTTAAACTAATTAAATAATACTCATGGATCTGTTATATGAGTTAAATAATAGTCGTAAATCTGGTTAAACTCGCTGAATAGTACTCTTTCAATTGGATTAAATTAATTTATATAAAATACTCCTTCTTATGGTTAAGTTAATGAAATTATACTTGTGAATCTTCTTAAATTGATTGAATAATACACTTGAATCTGGTTAAACTAATCAGGTAATACTCATGGATCTGGTTAATTAATTAAATAACACTCATTCATATTATTAAATTAATGACATAATACTCGTACATTTGGTTAAACTAATGAAGAAACACTCGTGAATCTGGTTAAACTAATTAAATAATACTCATGAATATGGTGAAATGAAATGAATAATACTCATGAATCTGGCTGAGCTATTTAAGTAATACTTGTGAATCTGGTTAAACTAACTAAATTATGCTTTTGAATCGGGTTAATGGAAACATAATTAGTACTATTTCATATGGTTGAACAAATGAACTAATACTCGTGAATCTTGTCAAATTAATTGAATAATACTCGACGGTTAAACAAATGAAATAATAATCGTGAATCTGGTTAAACTAATTAAATATTACTCATGAATTTAGTTATATGAGTTAAATAATAGCAAATCCGGTTAAACCAATTGAATAACACTAGTGAATCTGGTTGAAGTAACTAAACAAAACTCGTGAATCTGGTTACACTTTTAAATAATACTCGTTCATTTTGTTTAACTAATGACATAATACTCATGAATCTGGTTCAACTAATTAAATAATACTTATTCATATTATAAAACGAATGAAATAATACTCGTTCATTTAGTTAAAATAATGAAGTAACACTCATGAATCTGGTTAAATTAAGTAAATAACACTCGTGAATCTGGTTAACCTAATGAAAGAACACTCGTGAATCTGGTTACACTATTAAATAATACTCTTGAATCTGGTTACACTATTAAATAATATTCGTTCATTTTACTAAACTAATGAAGTAACACTCATGAATCTGGTTAAACTAAGTAAATAACACTCATAAGTCTGGTAAAACGAAGTATATAACACTCGTGAATCTGGTTAACCTCATGAAATATCACTCGTGAATCTGGTTACACTATTAAATAATATTCGTTCATTTGGTTAAACGAATGAAGTAATACTCGTGAATCTGGTTAAACGAAGTGAATAACACTCGTGAATCTGGTTAACCTAATTAAATAAAATTCGTTAATCTGATTAAACTCTTGATACCACACCTTTAGTTTACGTGCTATTGCAATCTTCTTATTGCACTCAGGCCAAGTCCCAGTGTCCCCTGTATGTGTCATATGGTGTTTAAATATACACCTTATAAATAAATTACTTAAAGTGACTTGTGCGACAAAATAATCGTCCCATAAATGCTTGTGTACTTTTTGCAAACTATGGACCGACACATCTGACTGGGATCCTTCACAAGCAACCATTTTGCACTGTTCCCTGTGAAAGCATCACGTGACCATCACCCATCAATCATGCACAGATTTGGCATCAGTTGGTTTTAAATAAAAATTTCATTAGACAGATAAAATAGCAAATGATGCATTTTCTTTTACGCCTTGTTCACCCAAAACATTGATTCGGAGATGAATGTCGGGCATGTTGGAGGCTCTTAATCAATCTGGACTTATTCGTCGTAGTAATTACTGCTCTGAGGGATGCCCCGGGACAATCCATCATGGGATCGCTATCCTGGCTCTCGCGTCTCCTCCAAAGGGCTCTTTCACCCATGCCTGTCCTCACAGCGAAACAAGCCTGGTTTAGCAAAATGGCTGATAACTTATTGATATCGTATGTCATCACTCATTTATCTCTTCATTTACTCACTTACTCTAATGGCATATCAGCTGGTTAACCTCGTTGTCTCGTTTGTTCAGCAACGTTTATGACGTCATTATCGAGTGGGATGAACATTTCAGGGTAACAGTTTCACCAGATGGGACTGAACGAGATGTTGATTGTCTTACCGCAGTTAACGATAGCAAGATGGCTGGAAGACTTTTACAAAACTCAATTTGTGTGAAGACGTTGGTGTTTCTAAAATTTTTGTTTTCAATAAGCCCTTACTAAAGGAGCACCGATGGTTATGTATCCTTGAAAAGTGCACACCTGTGCACTTAAAAACTCCATCAGAATTATTTATATCTGACATGTTGATGGGAATCATTGAAGAATACGTCCAAATCATATACGTCACCCACGGTTCATATTAAGGTTTCTGGTGGATTTTCATCCAATAGTCTTTGCTTTGAAGATTGTGGACCCGGGGGTGTCAGACCTGCCGGCATCACTCGCTCTCTCGTCGCTTTGACCACTCGGAAATGAAGTGCCCGTGGGGCGATGATTAAGTGTGGTTGTACTGAGAGAGACCACATGTGAATTACAGGTAAAGTGGCTATGCCAGTGGAATTTTTAATTAGTGACCGAGGATTCATTAAATCGTAATAAAGCTCAGTTATTTTAAAACTCGACACACCATCTTACCTTTTGTAATTGCTCAATGATTAACAAGGTGCGTTCTTATAAAGTGGCCATCTCCAATGAGAGCCGGCGATATGAAATTGTTCTGCGAGTGTAATTTCTTGTATCCGCAGGACCTTTGGTGACGTTCGCGAAGGCCTGGCTCTGGAAAGCCTCCGTTTGACGAGATCATGTGAGCTTCCTCGCCCACAGATCCCCGTCGATCCTCCTTTTGTAGGACCGAGGCGAGCGGGAAGGCTGGGCCCATCGTTCCTTTCGCACGGCACAGGCCAGTCCAGCCTTAGCGTCCATTACCGCACGCTGATGACGGACACCATCAAACACCGGTACGAAATGTTCGACGGAACGATTTGAGGATGAGATGTCCATTGCCATGGTTCTGGCTTTGAGCTCTGGCTTTCATTCCATCGTGCTACGTGCTCTCTGACCGGCACATTCAAACAAATATTGTTGCACTTATTATTTTTAAAACATCTCTTTTTTTTTTCCTCGAGTTTGAGCCCCTGTTGGTTGTTGAATTAATACCAGGTGGGATTGATTCAGCCTGTCATCCTTCTGAGGTTGGCGAAATGAGTACAAGTGTACCGGTAATAAAGGGCACTGCATCAGCAGCACAGCTGTGCCCCTTGAAAATGTTGCAACCAGAAGCCACAGGCTGCACATGATAACTAGCCCCTCCAAAATCAAATTGCACTTCCTTCCCCACCGTTGGATATCAATCGTTTTAATTTCATCGAAAAAAATTTCAAACGCCTGAGAGCCAGGTGTACAGTTTAATCCCTTCATACCTCACTAAAAAATTACATTATTGCTTATAGTGGAAACGAATTTGTGTTTTTTAACGATCGAACCGGTTTCGACATGAAGTTGTGCTTTAAGTGACACCAGTTGAAATCAAGAGATGATATAAGATGTGCATTTGTGGACGTGTAAAGTGCAGGCTTAATGAGACAGGTGTCTTTTCCTGTGTTTAAATCTCCTTTTTATTTTTATGTTTTTTTGATTCTTGAGACCATCACAGGGATATTCTGGTGCAGAAGAAACGTCATGGTGAGCGTGCGCAGAGTGCGCTCACGAATCTGCGCATGTCTTACTTACCGTAGGGGAAACGGCTGCGCCAGTTACACCGAGCGATGGTGGAGACGACAAAGCAACCTGGACGTCGAGCCGACGAGAAGTCCAACTGATGGTGAAACGGGACAGGAGGGTGACGGAGATGGGTCAGAACTGAGCTGCTGAAAATGGTTGTCCTCTGCCAATCACAACAGGCTGTCCATCTTTAATCCCAGCATTCAGGCCACTTAGTTACATGTAGCTAGCTAGCTGCATGTATGACCAGCACCGATACTTTAATTGGTCGATATCTGCTATCCTGGAACTGATTCAATCAAACAACTGTAAATGTGAATGCAGGATTGCTTGTACATCCAAAATAAACCTACTGTGTACCAGGGGCACTGCATCAGTGACATAGCTGTGCTTCCAGAAAATGATGCTACCAGCAGCTGCATACAAAACGACAATTAGCATGCCCTTTGATGGATCTCTTCTAACCTTTTTCTACAACACTACAAGGAATTGACCGCTAGACTAGTTCATGAGCAGCATGGTTGGACTAGGCAGGTGAACTAAACACATGCAAGCGCATCTCATTGTTAGTGTTCGACACATTTGTTTCATTAAAATATCTCTCCTCCACTGGAATGTGCCAGGCTTTAATTAGGTCAAAGTTAATTGATGTTAATATGCACTTCCATTTTAATATTTCCTTCAGGCAATATAGTCTGTTTCATTTCATTGATCTACTGAGCTGGAATTGCCAAGAAATTGCCTCAAACAATAATTACTCATAACCCTCATGCTTGGTGCTTTAAAGGCAGATTTTCACTCCACTCTTGACTCTCATTTGGATGTGGATCAGGAAATGATTTTTCATTTCAGCAAATGCGACTGGGAATGGACGGAATGATCTTACAAACCCGGTTTTCGTGTTTTTCTATATAAAGTCGAGGCTTAGACAAGATAGAACACCGAACAGAATAGCTCAAACACAGTGGAAATTGTGGGAAACACCAACAGGAGGGTGTAGCTACACAACAGAGGGATAATTGGAAGAGGAGGTTAAGAATAAGATTAAAGGAGGTGGAAGATGATACTTGAGGGTGAGCAAGCTGGATGTATGAGCAAGGGGAGGGAGAGGATGACACAAGGGGTAAACAAGCTGGATACAAGCAAAGAAAAGGGGAAGGATGACATAGGGGTGAACAGTGGGTATATGGTTAGTGGTTGACATCGGATGATATAATGGGGAGGAGTGGTGGATGACATGAGATGATATCATGGATAGCGATGGTGGGTCACATGAGATGGAGGTTCACCACCACCTTGAAGGCCTGGAGGGAAGAGTGAGATTGCACCGCTCCAGGAATTCAGTTCCACAAGTGGGAGAAAACATTAAAAAAGTTGTGGACATGAACAATGATTAGATGTGGTTGTAAATTCTCTAACTTTTCAATATTCACTGCATATATCTACTATTACTTTTTCAACGGCCCTGGTTAGTCACACCTTGTGCGATTGGCCTGGAACATGTTTGGCCCAAGTCTTTCACGAACTGACTGGCCAGGCCTGAAGTCCGACTGAAGACAGGAATTTTTATTTTGTTCAGAGTCCGGACGATAGCTCGCCGACTCTTCGCGGAAGACACTGTGGGATCTTTAACTTCCACCAACTGATGCAAACAGATGGGAAACCTATTGAACGTCCATCTGAGGGATGGCACAAACATATGGACGAATCGCCGTGCGTGTGCATGTTGGTTTATAGCTGTATTGTCATTGAAACCCAGGCTCGAGAGCTTAGAGATAAGTGTGCATATCTCTATACACTATCCTACCAGCCTACTCCAGGGCTATACATCTGATATATGAAATGCTTGTATCTGGCACCATTTTAATAAACTCATCTGATTTCTCCATTCTTGTGGGAAGATGATTGAATGGGGGAGATGTTTGACATGCAATTTACCATGTTCCCAAATTAACAATGGCGAGATGTTTGACATGAAAGAAACCAGGTAGGTCACCAAGTAAATCCACATTGTGCTGTGCCGTTTCATGTTTAGTGAGAAGCAAAGTCCATGAAGGCAACACTCCATAACCAGCTGGCCTAGTGTTCCACACCATCCTGACTGCACTCGTGACTTTGTGATGTCCACCGAAAACCAAGCATAAGATGACGCAGGTAAGCGTAGTTTATTTTGTGGATCACATTTGCTTACCTGATTGTGACAACTTGTACAGAATCTGCTGCTGGGTTTATTTTGAACCTACCATTGCCTTTATTGCCTTTCTCTCTCTTCTCTTCCAAACTTGCCACATATTGTAGTGCACACACAGGTGTGCGATCGGGGTATGCAGTTTGCTTGCCTGTCGGTTACGCTTCTCCATTCGATCAGGCATACATCTTCCACCACGAATGCCTTCACATCGTCCTGCTATCACGGGCCGTTCTTCAAAATGGAATCACTCTCTTCCATTTTCTAAAAAAAAACGGGCTTTATTCTGGCAAACTTAGAAAAAAAACTTGTTTGAAGTACCTTTACATTTCCATGGGAATATTCGCTCTTTGACCTCAGTGCAACCCTCAGTGCAACCCTCAGTGCAAGTGCAATGCACTTTGTTTGACTAACAGCTTTGTTTGACTCAGTGCAAGGGTTTGAACAATACGATGAGGAATATCCGCTACACAATGTCTTTGAGTATAAAGCATCCTGGCAGGGTGAGGTGGTTCTGTTCATATTCAGTAGTCAATTAAATGTTATGGTTAGAAAGATGCACCTGTAGCAGATTATCTATTTGCCAACAGTTTAATTCGACAATGATTTGCATAGGTATTGGTTATTTCATTTCATTTTCTTTTTATTTATTTGTGGGATGAGGACGGCATCATTTTAGTGTCCATCCCAAATTATTATAATTAATGCTTGAGATGATACTATTATTATTATTATTATTAATGTTTGAGAGAGTTTTCAACAGATTAGGTCATGGAAGTGTTGAAGAAAAAATCGAGGAAGAAGAAGAAGAGGAGATGAAGAAGAAGAAGAAGAAGAAGAAGAAGAAGAAGAAGAAGAAGAATAATCGAGAGTCGTGAGGAAGAAGAAAGGTAGTGGTTTTATTTTTGTTTGTTTGTTTTTGATTTAAGATAAGAAATAGAGTGATTAGTTGGGAGGGATGGGGGACGTTAGTAAAGTGGGGAAGATAGAAATTGAAGGTAATGGGGAGAAAAAAACAAAACACAATCGTACACCGAGGGGAACCGGTAGGCCTCAAGCCTCAAGCCTCAAGGGTAGGCCTCAAGCGTCCAGTAAGACAAAGTTGACAAAATCTCACAAAATAGCATGATTTTTGAAACAAAACCAAACTAGGAACACATAGTAACATGTAAGTGAGAGAATAAACAGTTAAAACGGGACAGATAACGACCGGAAACTTAACTTTGAGACCGTCAGCAAAGAGCCCCGAACGAGACCTGTCGATGTTCCAAACCCAGAACCGGAAGTCAGATTCCCTCGAGGCATTTGGGAATTGATGATGAAGTGTGGACCAGAATCGGTGGATGACGAAGTGTGGACTGCCTCGACCTGTAAGTCAGACAAGTCAGGGTAGGAAGAATACCCTTTCCCTGAAGATCATTAGTGAGCCAGGAAGGTTTTTATTGTCAATCCAATACTGTGATATGACTGGTGTTTGCTTAATGGTTAAGGTGGTGGGCTTTGGATCCCAGGATCTTTCATTCAAATCCCACTCAGTTGTTGAATTAATACCAGGTGAGGTTGACTTTGCCTGTCATTCTTCTGAGGTCAGCAAAATGAGTGCCAGTTTGCTGGTATCCTGAGTCGGAGTGGCGACCCGTCCAGGATTGTACCCAATAGCCAAGGAGACTGCTTTGGCAGCACCCATGCTCTGCACAGAGTGTGGTCCCAATGGATGGATGGATAGATACTGCGATATGGCAACTTTGGCTCAGTCTCATTACTAACCTCTCTTCCTTCGACTGTGTACCCCACTCTTACAGCGTTTCCATTCTAATCCAGTTTTTTTTGATTCCGACCCATTATCGTACCAGGGTTGATGTAACAAACAACATGGTGGTGTGGGAGAATCACTTTAATCCTGCATGGACAAGATGAAATATCATTGCTTTTGTATTGTAATCAGGGATGTAACCAGGATTTTCCTCAGGGGAAGTGCAGAGGCTAAGTTTACCTGCTAAATGAGTAAGTAAGTAGTAGAGGTCCACAAAAGATTAAAGTACAAAATCAAGGGTCAGAGTGCAAGAGTCAATTACAGTCTCCACTTTGATGTGCTGACTGCATGCCCTGCCAGTAATGCTAATCCAGTCAGATGATTTTCTCCCTCATTGGTTGTGCCAATGATTGTCACCATTATTTGGTTATATTTCATTGTGTCGCACTTCTGTGTGTAAATTGAAAGTCAATCTCATTTTTTTTCTTCCTTTGATTTAATTTTGTACACATCGGTCCTGAAGCTCATGTTTGCGGCCATATGGTCAGAACACCCAAGACCACCTTCATGGTTAGCTGTATGATAGATAATCTGCCAAAGCTTTGATTTAACATGCAAACAATGATGGAATTTCTAATACTTCCCCATGTTTTATTTTCAACCCCTACTACCTTTCCCACATTGCACGGAATACACATAGTCATACCCCACCCCCTCTCTTTCTGACATGCTAGAACCTTTCATGTGCAAATGTAAAATGTAGATGCGTAGATAGCTACAAACAGACTGGTTCCAGTCCAATGCAAAACAAGTTATCGTCATTTGCCATTCTTTGACATTTGCTCTGCATCCTGCTGGTTACAGTGCAGACCACAAGTAAGAGGAGTTCATGGACATTCTAAAGATCTATACAAGATCTGAAATATCGTACATTATGTGAAACTCCAATAACCATACTCATGAAGAAGGAGAACAAAATTAAAATGGAAAGATTTTCGTGAAAATGTGACGTGTGTACATCAGGTGATTCAGTTAACAAGTACATGCTACGTGGTTCTTGAGGGTCTTGAGGGGAAGTGAGGGTCCAAACAAACTTTCTCTTTCTAAATTCTTCGAGCCAAAAGGTGTGTGAATGGCCAGGCTCGTCTGCCCAGGGGGCGGGGAGGGTTGGGGGAGCTGGGCCATCGAGCTCTGGGTGAGGTTTAGCGTCATAGCCCGAGGCTTTTCAGTGGCTCACACTGCCCTCTAGCGAGTTGAGTTCTATTTTAAATTAGGGGTCTCCTACACCCTGAGTCATAAAAACAATACAAGGAGAAAATGGTAACACCCTCCTCCTTGAATTCGCTATAGCTCCTCGGACTCACTCCACCTTTACTCCTGTCCAAATTACCAACAGCCCTCTTTTCCTCCTAATTCCTTCCCTTCTGTTCTTCCTTTTCTCAAATTTATTTTTCTCAATTTGCTGCCATTCCAACCCATTAAGTACATAGTATGTAGACGACTCCTAATCTTATATATATATATATATATATATATATATATATATATATATATATATATATATATATATATATATATATATATATATATATATATATATATATATATATATATATATATATATATATATATATATAAACCATAATCTATAAAATTCCTTCTGGAGCCATTTTCACCTTCACGTACATCTAATATATAAAGATGATTCTAAAAACGGACTCACTGACTGGTATTAAAGATTGGTACCTCCTGGGTGATGTAGAAAGCTCTAATTTTGCGTGCTGATGGACATCGAAGCCAGCACACTGGGAAATATCACAGAACCGTTGGAAAGTGGCTGTAAATGAAAATAAATATTAAAAAAAAAAATGCAGGTGAGTGACCTGAGACAATGGGGAAGCACGGTAATTTTGCATGCTGATGGATATCCAAGCCAATACACCACGAAAAAAATCACAGAACCAATGGAAAGCATCTGTAAATGAAAATGTAGAAGCCTAGTGCTGGCTTCGTGGTTCGGGTGGTGGCTTGGGATCCTAGGATCCTAGGGTCCTGAGTTCAAACCCCGTTGGCCACTGAATTAAAATACACCAGGAGGTTGACTCAGCCTGTCATCCTTCCGAGGTCGGCAAAATGAGCACCAGTGTACTGGTAAGGGGGACACTGCATCAGCAGCATAGCCACGTCCCAACCAATGATTCAACCAGCAGCCAAAGGTTGCACTCGATAGAGAGAGAATGAAAATATAAACAAATTTGAAGGGCACTCGGTAGAGTGCATACCTCCACCACGTAATGCCTGATCCACGACAACATATCGGGCCCAATACATTTCTGAAATATCATGCTATATATCGTTTTTGAGCCCTATCTCTCAATGGTGAAAAATCACTTTAAAAATTCTAGTATTCGGATCCGGATTCGGATCTTCACCAACATCGAATCAATTTGTCCTTGTCACACACCGAATGTGTCCACAAAATTTTCTCCGGATCCGTCCACAACTTTTTGTGATATCCTGTACACAAACAAACAGACAAACGAACAAGCAAACAGACAGAAAGGGGTGAAAACATAACCCCCTTCACCTTCCGTGATGGAGGTAATGAAAAAATTAATGAAAAAAAAAATATGAAAAATCAAATGCAGGTGAGCGACCTGAGACAATGGGGAAGCACGGTTCGTTATTGCTTACAATGTGTAAACATACCCCACTGGTATTATTATACGAGCAAATACCACCCGTTGCTTTGCTGATGGGAATACTAAGAGAGGGGGCAGAGAGATGGGGGGGAGGTAGGAGAGGGAGGGGGAGAATATAATAGCGGGAGTTTAACCTTGCCGTGTTTAACCCCCTAGGGATCTTTGACTGGTCTAGGGTTAAACATGACCATCACTGCCATGCCTCAACACAAAGCGCCATTTCCTGTGTGTTTTGTATTTTATGGCGATAGCCCCGCTTCACACAGAGGCGGCAAAGGTTTCACAGGCTTGAACTACGTCCTCCTGAACCAGATAGTACAGACAACTGACTGAAGTACAACACAATGACTGGGAGATCCCAGGTACAAGAGGGCCGAATGCAGTCATTGTTGCTGTGCTTGCTTCTAATCTTGCTTTTTGCTGTTGAGAAGTTTCAGTTGCTCTGGATTTATTTCGTTTTTGTTTTTTGTCATCTTTGTGTCCTTCTGCCTTTTTGCCTTTTTTCTTACTGCATCTTTCTTCTTCTATCAGCCTCTCCTTCCTCCTTTGTTGTCTTTTCATTGTTCTTCTGTCTTCCTCCTTCTTCTGTGTTTCTCTTTCTGCCTTTCTTCTTTCTCCTCTTTCTGTCTTTCTTCTCTTTCCTCTTTCTGCCTCTCTTCTCCAGCATTGTTTCTTATTCTTTGGCACTGAGGATTTCACATCACATTTTATTGCAGTGTTTGACATGTTTTTTTCTTTTTAAGTCTTGTAGAGCTTCAGGATAGACAATGTTGCATGTTTCTCCATGTGGAGCCAAGATGAAAAGGTTTTTGCTATTGCCAACTCTGGAACAACCAACATAGAGTTGGTCATGAGAAAAGCATGGGCTTTACAGGTTGAGGCCAACAACTTTGAGCGATTGTCCTTGTGCCTTGTTGATGCTCATGGCAAAACTGAGGTGGACAGGGAACTGGAACCTTCTAAATTGAAATGGCAAGTGAGATGGGATGATTGGAATGCATGGAATGAAGACATCCTGTCCTGCTGCATTGCCAGTCATGATTGTGGCTTCAATGACATGTGGCATAAGCTTCTTGACAGCCAAACGTGTTCCATTGCAGAGTGTTGGTGGGTCCAGATTCCGAGAAGCATAATGGGTGCACCAATGTTGAGCTCCCGATTGTAAGGAGGCACACCTGGTAGTTTCAGAGGGTTAAGAAATTCTGTAGGGTAATGGACTGCTTAATTTGTGGCTGGTACAGTGTCAACCGACTTGTATGTTTGCATAGTGCCAGGTAACTGTGTAAGAATTCGTCTGTTTGTGGAATTGGTGGCATCATTTTTTGGTGTCAATATGGCTCTTTGGCTTAGCCACTCATGGGCATGGAAGTTATGTGCAACATTTGGAAATACTGCATCTTGTATTTGTTGAAGTGTTGCAACTGTTTTCCCAATGTTGTTCATCAAAATAGTTCCATCTTGATTTTCAGATGCCATGGTTTCATTTCTCAGTTTGAGCAGGCTTGTCGCAAACTCCACAGCAGATGAATCAATTACCTGTTAGAAGCACTCACATGTTGGTCATTCGGCTGAGTCGCTGAATGTTGTTCCAAATGTACGAGGCCTTGAGGCAGGCCTGCAGTTCATCAGCTTTGGTTCCATGTGGAATGACTGGCGGCATCGGTTGAAAATCCCCAGCCAACACCAGAGTCACTTCACCAATTCTTCTGTCATTAGGTCGAATATCTTGCATGGTGCGATCAAGAGCCTCGAATGCAGCTTTGTGAGACATTGTACATTCATCCCAGAAAATGAGCCGGCACTCCTGCAGGAGCTTAACTTTCCCAGTACCCCTGCCAATGTTGCAGGTTGGTGCCTCCATACTTCCCAGATTTAAGGGTAACTTGAAAAGTGAGTGAGCTGTTCTTCCTCCTGTCAACAGTGTGGCAGCAATGCCTGATGATGCCACTGCAAGGGCAATCGTTTCTTTGCCAGATTTTTGCAAAAGAAGATTGATGAGAAAAGT
>NC_140974.1:53984904-54079904 GCF_056783735.1 Eptatretus burgeri
AACATGAACCAAAAGCAATCATTGAAAACAAGGAAGTGATGCGCACGTAGGACTTGATGATCCCTTCGAGTGTGTACATAAAAAAACAAAGCATTGTGACCAGATAGTGTACTTAGGTACAAAAAAAGGCAAATATGGGATTGCTAATTGAGGTGTCAGTTCCCATACTAGTGATTTTGGCCTAAACAATGCAGAAAACCAAGACCTCAAGAATGAAGTGAAAAGATCTTGGAAGTTGAAGAACACCAAAATTGTACCAGTGATAATATAATTGGAGCTATGGGAATGATAAAGAAGAACCTCACAGAGATACTAAGAAACATCCCTGGGAATATTACCACAAACGAACTACAGTTGGAAAAGAACCCTCGGAATAAAACTTTGAGAACAAGCAAACTTCACAACTTGGTCCATGAATCATGACCCCTTACTGAAATGGAGGTGGATACTTCGAGGCCTGGGAGGACTCCGTTACACCTTCTGAAACCTGCATATGGAGATAGCAATCAATGACACATGCACACACCATCTTGGCATGAGAATCCTGAACGATTCTCATGCCGAAATGCTGATGGCAGAAGCCGCTGGTTTTGTGGGCAATGTAGGGTAGAATGGGGTATGTACAGGGTGATGTGAGTGCTGTAGCTCTGATAGAGATGCCGGGGCCTGCGAGCCGACTTTCAGAGGAAGAATTGCTTGCCGCGTTGGTGGGGGTGAGGAGTCAGGGAGAGACTAATAGTGTGTTGAGAGTGAAAGAGAATCAAATGTCGAAAACAGGGACACAGACCCCTTACAGGCAAAACCCTTTGTTTGTGAAGCCACTCCATGTAGCCAGAATGTGTGCTGATAAAAAAAAATTGACTGCATTTCCTCAAATTGGATAAAACATAGTCTCATTGTAAGCCAGAGATCTGCACTGGGGTGAAAATCTGTGAAGGTGCTACCTGCCCCACAACCACCAAAGTTAAAGCTCCAGGTGAGAGGCTCAAATAAGGAAAGCTGGAGTTTGGAGGAAAAATAAATCATTCTTTACTGCAGAATACATGCCATTCTTGAAGCATGGGGGTGAAAAGGAAGCGGGAAAAGATTAATCGACCAACTAAATTTAACAAAATTGGCTGGCTGGACAGAGACAGTCCCACTCTATAAATTTTAAAGAACGGTGTCGATGGTTCACAAATATATCTCAAACTGGGGCCAGACAGCAAGTGGAGAGAGAGACAGACAGACAGACAGACGATGGGAGCTAGGTGTTCACCGGGGATGAAGAGAAGGATGAAGGGGAATAGATTGCCGTAGCACAGGGAGAGGATATGTAATGAAGCCAAGGCTTTGCACCAGAGGTCAGGAAATGGAGACCAAGTATAAGAGAAAGAAATGATGCAAAAGTACTTCTGGAGAGAGAACAAGTCCAACCGCTAACCGAAATCAAATGACACCGACACAGACATAACAGCAAGAATGGTAGATGATAATGCAGACGAAGACCAAGGAGAACAACTGAGCAGAGAAGAAGAGGAAGATGATGAGCAGCATAGACTGGGAGAAGAGTTGGCTAACAAAATAGAGGAGATGAGAGTGATACCACTCTGGGAAAGACCACAATACCACAGAATAAATAACAACAAACGGACAAAAATAATAGCAAAGAGAACCAGCTGAGCACTCAGATGAATGATAACAAAACCATCCCCCCATGAAGGAAATCAATACTGTGTGCTTTCCAGTGGCACTGCTCATTCAAGAAAATTTACCAGGCAAACAACACTGTAAGAAGAGCAAACAAGGCCCGACAAACAGAAACCAAGCACCACCATTGAAATGGAGACTATTGATCGAGAGAGAACAACTATAACAATTCTTAAGAGGAAACTGAAGGCCAAAGCTAATGAATAGAATCCCAAAAAATATTAAACAAATATAGAACTGAGGACAAAGACCAAGAGGTAATGGTTGCTGAAAACACTCAAAATATATATGAGAGCAAGGAAGATTTAAAAAAAATAAAATGCAGAAGTCAACAGTGGGAGAAAGCAAAGCAAATGTTTGAAAAGGACCTGAAAATATTTTGCTGCGAACTCGGGAAGCAAAAGCAAAATGTTTCACATCCCCCTGAAAAAGATAAACTTGAAGATTTCGAGAAAGGGATTTATGAAGACCCAGAAGAACAGAAGAAAGAGGAGGAATTGATCCAACACTTGGAAAAGAAAAATAACATCTCAGCAAAATTCTCCCAGTGATAGTTGATGATGGAAAAACAACAACAACAACAACGACAACAACAAACTATAACAGCCCAACCCCGGATTTAATTTCAAATGTCTGACGAAAGCAACTAGATGCTCTGCACCTTCCCTACACTTTTTTTTTCTGAAACCCACATATAGCATTCAATGAGTTTATCCAAGAGGACAAGGTAATGGATGAGTGGCTCACAGAAGGTAATGCCTTCCTCATCCCAAAATCTGAAGAAACCCAACAACTTCACAAATATTGGCCAATAACATGTCTACGAACAATATACAAACTCCTGATGGGAATCATCACAGAAATGATGCACCACCACCAAACACAACAGGGAGGCAAGAGAGGATGCTATGGAACAACAGACCACCTATTACTAAACAAGGCCATACTCAAAAATTGTAAAATGAGAAGAACCAAATTTCCCACAGCCTGGGTAGATGATAAAAAGGTTTTTGACAGTGTTGTACATTCATGGAGGATAAAGTACATGCAAATGTACAAGATGAACCCCAAGGTAATTAAACGGATTGAGAAAGCGATGGTGCTCCGGAATACCACATTGATATTACAGCACTCTGGAGGAAAGATTGAAATACCAGGAGTGAAGATACTTTGTGGGATCTTCCAGGGAGACAGCCTTTTGCCCCTCCTGTTTTCCATGGCCATGAACCCACTGAGCAACCTCATTAATGAGCAAGGACATGGGTACACCCTAACATCCAACAGAACAGTGTCTGAAGAAACAGGAAAGGTTACACATCCAGTGCACATAGAAGATTAAAAGTCTTTGTACCAAAGGAGGGAAAATTGTCAGAACAGCTGAGATTCGTGAAACAGCACTCCAAAGACTTTCAAATGGAATTTGGCCAAGATAAGCGTGTCAAGTGCACATTCGTACAAGGTAGACCAACAAAAACAGACAAAATATAAATTGACTGAAATACAATACAGCAACTTGAAAACGAAGCGTCATACAAATATCTTGGAGTAGAAGAGGGTCCCATATATGTCACAAACAAATGCGCAAAACAGTTGCCAAAGAATACCTGCGTAGAACGAGGCGGATCCTAAAAACATACCTCTCTCCAAGTAATGAAATTGAAGCTATAAACCAGGTTGCAGTACCAGTGTTCCAATACAGTGCCAAAGTAATAAACTGGCCACAATTGGAAATCAAAAAAAATAGATATCGAAAGAAGGAAACCCCTCACCATCCAGAAAATGTTCCACAAAAATCAATGCATTCTTCGATCAATGCATTGTGACCATCCTGAAAATAACCCTCAGAACAAAACTTTGAGAACAAGAAAACTTCACAGCTTGGTCCCTGAATCGTGATCCCTTATCCAAACGGAGGTGAATACTTCGAGCTCTGGTGGATGCCCTAAGCTTGAGTTATACCACCTATTGAGTACAGATGTCCATGTCATATGGCGTGCGATAAGAAGCAAGTCTTTCCGAGTTCATTGCCTTCAGTCCAAAAAATATGATTCAATGAAGTTTAAATGAAATTGTTGTTTCTGCAAAGATTGGAAGACTGCCTTGTGGAGTTGTGTTCCATCTTAAGTGCAAATTGATCTACAGTGAACAATAACGACAGTTTGTTACATTTATTTTTTTCACTGTGCAAGGCGTACTCTTTCATTTAGCACTTCACTGCACTTGCACGTTCAGGATGACAAACAATCTGCAGTGTGCTCACAAATCAAGGGAAGATCCCGCCGTGAGGGCGAGTCGCCCACCCGAAGTCGTTGTTAAACGGAAGGTCCTTAAAGTCACGTAGCGCGGATTAAGGACGTAATTGAACATCGTAAAGGAAAGTGCCGATTGTCCTTTGTACAATACAAGCTCCTTTGGGTTTGTGTGTTTACTGTGTTGCTGAAAACTCAATGGGTGTCATGGTTTTCAAATGGGAATAACATTGTGTAATTGCACACCTGGGGTTAAAAATGCATGAACGTGGAAAAAAAAACCCACTAAATAACCACCAACTGGAATTTTATATCCATACCTGTTTCTCCAGGTCTCTCAGAATCTTCACCCTTCCCACCCTCCTGCCAGTCAAAGGCCATTATTTGGTTGTTAAGTCAAACATCTGAGCCATCATTCTCAGTTCCAATTTACAGTCCTTTGTGCTTTTGCATTTCCTTTTCACCATCTTGTGTTTCTGAACAATGTAGCTTGATTCAATCTCTAAAATTCAAAACAATTACCCATGATTCCCTCCTGTACCTTCAATAGATCAGTTATATTCTCGGATAGTGATCTAGGTCACCCTCTCTGCAGATATTTTCACCGTCTGTCGAGACTATGAAACATGAGAAATCTCTCTGCACAATTACAAACTACTGTGTTTACATTTGCATGTCATTGAACAGATAATTATTATTTATTGCACGAGAAAGTTTGAGTTCATGATGTACACGCATCATACCATCGATTGCAATTTGTTAATTTGGTGTCCAAGGTTCATGGAGGGGCTTCGTTATCACATGCATCATACAAGGGCATTAAAGACATCAACGTGCTTCTACATGAATCACACGGACATTAGTAAATGATGGAGGAATCAATCCGGAATTATGGAATCATGAATTATGGAAAGTACTCAGATGCGAAACAAGCTAACCCAATTATCTGCAAATTATAACAGTTACAATGGATTGTGCAAAACAAAATGAGTGATTTTTTTTATTTTTTTACCTCTGCCACCGAAGGTGGACGGAGGTTATGAATTCACCCCTGTTTGTCTGTCGTCTGTTTGTGAACAGGATATCTCAAAAGGTTAGGGACGGATTTGATCGAAACTTGGTGGACACGTGGGGTGTGTGTGTGATAAGGACGAATTGTTTGGATTTTCGTGAAGATCCCGATGCGGATACTAGAATTTTGAAAGCGTTTCTTCACCATTGAGAGATTGGGCCAAAAAACAATACATCGCACGATATCTCAAAAAGTTGTGAATGGGTTATTACAAAACTTGGTGGATGAGTTGGTCAGTTGACAAGAACAAGCCAATTAGATTTTGATTAAGGTTTGGATGCAGATCTGACCTATCAGTGGGATACAACACACAAACTGTTCAACCTGGCGTTCCAGTTACATCATTTAATTTTGGGTGCAAAATCTCCAACAAAATCACTAATCGCATCACATATCACCAATGGAATTTTTACAAGATACTTCTCTGAACTCATACTGGAATAAAAACAAACTGCACCGGTCTATTCAGCTTTGTGATGTTAATACATGTTTGAAAATACATTTTAACACATAAACAACGCAAAACAAAAACAATGCTATCTGTACATATTTTCATTATTAAAAAAACTATCTGCTCATTTGGAAATCTTCCAGACAATCTGATTGTTATGCAGCACAGTTTTACCAACAAGCAGTTAAATTGTGACTAATCTCTGCACTTTAGTGTGAGATCGGAAGGGATTGCCATACTTTTTTCGGATCCGCATTAGTAGTCAGTCTCATGTGTTTGTGAATGACTTCCGTGCAAGATGTTCAGGGATATATCACCACACCCAGCCGTGTCTGCACATGCCAACTGATTTTTGTAGCATCCACGTGACTTTCTTTGGCAACACATCTTACAGCTACATTTATAAAGCTCCAGCGGTGCCTCGGGAGCCGGAGCATTGACGCAGTAGACTGGCTTGGAGTCGATCATCCACCGATCATCCAGTAGCTTCCAGTAGTAGCCTGTAGGTGATGGAAGTTGTGGAAGATTTCTAGATTAGAGCCATATCGTGAGCTCTGCATATGTGTGGAGTTGATGTTCCCAAAGTTGGAGGCAGTTATTTTGCCTTCTGTGCAAATAATTCCCACCTTCGGTCTCTTACAGCAGGGCAAGTCACAATAACATTGATGCCACCAGCCCTGTAAAGTAAACGCAGATACCGCTCCATTTGGCCAAATATTTAATTTGGAAGCTCATTAGTTAGTACAAATTTAGCAAATTAAAATGCATCCAATATATCATTAGCTTGCAGAAATGCTTTTACATGGCTTCACACACACACACACCTTTGCCAATAAATAATCCAGTGTTATCTGTTCCCTTGAAAGCATACCACCCTATGAAAGCTTCCGCTCTCGATTCCCAGCCTCAGGTAGCTGTCTTGGATGTGTAGTCTCTCACCCTTCTTTCGAAGTCGAGTTGTTGACTTCAGAAGCGATGGATAGAGACCTGTTAAGAGAACAAATGTGTCTGTATCTACCAAAAAAAACAAAAAAAACATGGAGTAGATTGTGGATCCTTGTGCATTACTGGAACATCAAATGCATTTTTAATACCAAGTTGGTCTCCATCTTCAAGATTGTGTGACCAGCTGTCATCTCTGGCATACCGACGATCTCAGACAGGGGGCAATTTCATTGTTAGTTATATTTCATTGTTGTGTGATGCATGATTACCAGTTTTTGTGACTTGCCCTGGTAATAACTGATGAGCTTGTCTGATAGGTACTTGGTGAGCACTTACTTAATGCTTATATGCAAAAGGAAGTTTATAAGTGATCAGTTCTTCCAGAACCGAAATGGGTGTCAAGAAGCAAAGAGAAGCACCAGTTACCAGAACGTCGCCATTGTCCAATAACCTTTTAATCTGACCACCGCACAACAGGCCCAATCCACGCATGTGCAGACGCAACATAGCAAGACATCACAATGAGGTTCTTGATTTTAGTATTGTTGTTGACATTGATCATGGATTGGTGTTATCTTGGATGTTCCATTGTCACTTTGAGGGAGCCTGAGAGATACTGGTCAAAAACAACCCTGATTATTTTAAGATGTACTCATTCCAGCCACAATGTCGACAAATTTTCTGGCAACATGCATACCATTCCGTTGTCACGTGTCATTTCTTTGAGGGAGCCTGAGAGATACTGGTCAAAAACAACCCTGATCATTGTAAGATGTACTCATTCCAGCCACAATGTCGACATATTTTCTGGCAACATGAATTTGACATGTTTGGGGTTTTCGGTACCATATCAGCTATGCACATTGCATCAATGATTAGAACTGAAGGAACATCACCTAATTCAGGTTTGACTGCACCTTCTGGTAAAGCTACGCTGAATACTGATAACATGACCTGTGATTTGCCTGAGAACATTATCATGAATCCATCTGGATTGAAGTTGGAAGGTGGACCGAAATTCAATTTAAAATCTCCAATAGCATCATCCTTGACAACAAAGTCGAGCATACTTTTTGATGCAACTAGTAACCTAGAAATAAGTTTTCTTTCCTGCTTGATTGCTACTAACTGGTGATTTACTTTAGTCTTCACTGTTGCCCCGATATCCCCAAAGTATGAGAAGTTGTTCTTTTTTGGGTGTCCCAAAATGTCACCGTTTTGTCTACCATTATAGAGGAAACAAGCTTTACCAAAGCTCTTCACCCCAAATTGTCGCGGTCTTCAATATCACTGCAAACATTGCGAGGGCTAACAGCAAATGTCACAAGATTAAGCAAGTCGCTTTGCAAAAATGGGTTACCCTATTTAGTGAGGACTTTGACAATCTTTGCTGTACTTTAAATAATTTTCCTCCTCTTTCCTCCAATATAATGAAGTACTACTCCAGAGAATGCTCATTGTCTGTGATGCCAGTGAAACCTCCTTTGATTTTCATCTTGTGTTCTTGCTCAATAACAGTCTGGATCTAAAGCTGTAAACGAAATGCCGTGTTTAATCATGGCAAAATTACCATCATCTAAAAACTTCCATGTCTCATGGTCTGTACTTTGCAATTCCAGCATATCTGCTACATCCAATGATCCACATCGTCCAGAGTTGTACTGGTCATGAGCATGAAAATAAGGGAGGATCTCTTCTATTTTCACCAAATGAAGCTTCCAGTGAGATGTTCTTGTCATGGCAGTAAACACGAGCAACATCCAATCAAGCTAAGATGCAGGATAATAAAAGGTAGGAAAACGCCCAAGTGAGCTAGGATGGAGGATGAGATTATCAAGGATAACACCCAAGTGAGCTAGGATGTAGGATAAGTTTATCTATTATAACACTGAAGTGAGCTAGGATGAAGGATAGTGTGGGCGAGGATAACACCTAAGTGAGGTAGGATGCAAGATTGGATGAAGTGGGATAACACCTAAGTCAGCTAGGCTGAAGGATAAGGTGGGCTAGAATAACACCCAAGTGAGATAGGATGCAGTATAGGATGAGCTAGGACAACACTGAAGTGAGCAAGGATGCAGGATAGGATGAGCTGGGATAACACCCAAGTGAGCTCATGCCCCTTTACCAATGCACACAGATCCTAATTTAAAATGCTCATGTGATCTGGCTCTGGTACCAAACAAAGCACAACAACTGAACAACAACAACTTTTCTTTCCCAAACCTGTCACCTCCTCCTCTTGAAGGATTTGTCAAATTTGATTTTATCTTATAAAATGAACACTCAGTGCTGTGTAAACAAGATTTACCTTCCATCCAACTTGCACCCACAAAGATCATAATTAAAGTGTAGAACAGTGATACAATACAGGATTGAAACTCACTAATAATGATATAATGAAAATAATTTTTTATATATTTTGGAGTTCTGCACAGTTATACTGCATGTGGACACATGAGTAACATGTGGGTAAGTCACTTGTTTGGTTTGAGACATAAAACAGGATTTCCATACTTACTGCCCATTGTCTGTTGTAACAATGCAGACAAGAAATGATGTGCCCTGATCAAGCAGCCAAACATAAGGAGGTTCCTAATCATGTGTAACACTCCTCAAGCAAGCACACAGGGAGGGGGGTGGATCTTCAGGCATCCATTACACTATTACAGGCACCAAACCACCTGGTGGAGGTTCCATTGTATTTGTGCATAGATGTAGAGAGAAGCTAGAAAGCATTTACTCGTGTTTATACGAATGTCATTGCAACTCAACACTTGTATTCAACGTCAAAACAACTGTAATCAACAGTTCACATTTTTTTGTTGCATTGTAAAATCAAGACATGCCACAAAGATGCAGCGAGTAGTGATAGCATTTTTTCTACATCTGCCACTCCCGCCACTACTACGACTACTTTAGCAGCCATCGTTATTGACACCTCCTTATGGAGTCAGCTGGTTAACGTTTTTCACCAGAGTCTTTTAGGAACTGGCTGGAGAGGCCTGATGTTCGACTGCAGAAATTTGTCCAGTCAGTCCTCACTCAATGTTGTAGTTACGTTCTTGAAAAGTGTGACTTTAACTGAAAAGACTTTAAGCGAATCCAATTTCTCCATAATAATTAATGTAAATAGGGGAGTGGGGGGAGTGCTTAGGTTCCAAGGAAAAAAATTATCCAACAAATGTCATTATTAGCCCCCGTAGAACTTAGTCTAAAACGGGGAGGGGGGGAGGGGGCTTATGGATTTGGTCTTGATTTTTGTGTCCGTGTGTGCGTGCATGCATCCACAACCATAACCTCGGACATGTATGGACCGATTTTATTCATACTTGGCACAAAGACAACACATGATGGTATACATAAGCATATCATTTTGTTTCGCAACGCAATCAAAGATGGCCGACTGGTGGCCATTTTAGTTGTAAAAAAACCCGATGTTGTACACGACCTCAATCATTTCCCAGACTTGCATTTACCAATCGTGTTCAAACTTGGCACACAGATAATGAACGATGACTTACATCAGCACGACATTTTGTTTCGATATCAGATCCAATATAGCCAACTGGCGGCCATTTTGTTACTCAAACGTGTCCCCAACCTTTTTTTCGGACATGCGTTGTCCAATTTTGTTCAAATGTGGCACAAACACAGTACACAATAGCATATACTTGCACCTAACTTTATTTTGCAATCTCATCGAAGATGGCCGACTCGTAGATTTGCAAACATTTTAGTTGTAAATACATACGGACTCGCCATTTAACTCCGTCGAGTAAAATTACTGAAACAACGGAGGCTATAACATTTTCTGTCGTTTTTCCTTGTTTACATATAGATGATAAGTTTGGAATAATTTTTAACAAACAATTGAATATCTTCATCTCTAGTTGGTTTTTTTTCTCATCGTCTCGAATTGCTTCAGATCTTCATTGGTTAGCTCTTCTCCATATGATTGCAGAAGTTGTGTAACGTCAGCTTCTTCCACCTCATCAAAACTCTCTTTATTGGCCAAGCCGAGGATAACTTTCTTCATCGCGGGGACAACATCTTTAAATCTTTTCAGGTCATTGACACATTCAGGCCACAACTTCCTCCACACACCATTCATGCACACCTGAGTAACTTCAGCCCAGGACCCAATAATGTTATCAATGCACAGCTCGGTGTATATCTATCTATACTGTACGTATTCTGGGTGGGCTTATACACCAGTGTTTATGGTACGGCTTATACACTGGTATTTATGGTTTACACTGAAGCTTTATTAAAATGAGGAAAACCATTAATTTGGTACTAAATTAGAGGTAACACGATTTTATATTGGAATGTTGAACGACTTTAAACGAGTATGTTCTCCAATAGATCAGCAACTTAATAACAAAAAAATGTTAACCGGGATGATGCTAAAGCACGAGTCACATTTGCTCTACGGCGAGGATACGGCGGCCGTACCCCCCCCCTTGAATTGACAGAAACGTGCGGCGGCCGCAGAGTTTCTGAGGTGGCCTCAGGGTGGCCCTACGCCATATGGCTATCTTTTACAGGCCGTAGGGGTCTCCGTGGAATTAAAGCATGGAGTTATAACTTTTTTCATTTCTAGGTTGGCTGTAGCAATTCGACAAGCCATAGCCATGACGTAGATGTGTTCCGTAGGGCGTACGGTGGGCTTGCGTTATTCGTGCGTTTTCCGTAGGCTCTTATCAATGAAAAATGAATTTTGCCAACCCCCCAAGAATTACGGCGGCCGCACTATTTCCACGTTCGCCTTAGAGTCCCCCTGTGGTCGCTTTGCGGGCACCTTGAGGCTACCTTGTGTCTGCCTTGAAAATTCTATGGCCGCCGCAGGGACGCCCTAAGGTCACCGTGCGACATCAAATCAAAGACCGTACGGCACCCCCACCTTTTCGGTCTCCACAATTTCTAAATTCCCCGTGCGGCTATCCCCCCCAAAAAACATATGTGACTGCTACATTGTGTGACCGTGGAAATACTGCGGCCGCCCTATAATTGCGAGTGGCCGTAGATTTTTTAGACCCTACAGCTGCCGAGCCAAATGTGACTGAAGCATAAGCGAGGATTTGCAGTATTTTGTTCAGGGTGCCAATGATAACTCACCTACTATTTGTGAAAGATTGTTAACATTCACCAAATAATAGTAGCAGATGGGATATCAAGATTAACGTCCATCCGATGGTGGTGCACACATTGATGCGTAGCCTTCCTTGTGAAACACCAGGATGAAAGTTTATGACTGGGTTGAGATTCAAATCCAGGATCCACAGCTCAGAATGGAATGTGCACACTTTAGGCTACCCTACGAGGCCTTGATAGCATATGCCGCAAGTGATCCAGAAATGGTGTTGCAAAACTGCATACCCAGCCCAATGATGGAGCCCTCAAATATACTCATAATTTGGAGGGGGAATTAGGAAGCTCCTCCCAACCTTCCATTATTTACTCGTGAGGTTGGGATAATTTTCAAACTAAAAGACCTTTACTTTACCAAGATAATTTTCACGTATGATGGCATATTGCTTTGACTCATTTTGAACGGACCACGGTTTTGTGTTTAGCTTGTACGTTTTCTGAGCCTGTAATTTTCTACCTAATGAGACGGCCTTTATTGAGCCGAGTTAATAATGCATGTCATTGTAGAATGGCCCAGCCACTTGCTGTGCTTTCCTGGGGACGAATATGATTTGGATTTGCGATGGAAGTGTGCACTCGCTGATTCCTTAAGGTGTCAAGCTAACTTATCTGTGATTCTTCTCACTGTCACGGGGAAGATGGATCAGATTGAAGACTCCTGGTCCGAATCGGGGAATAAAGGCTTTTGAAGCACATTTGTAAGATGATGACATTGCAGAGACTTGTGGTTGTGTTGTCCGGAATGGCGTGTCGGAGTCTCACAAAGAAGCGCACGTCATCGTTCAATTTAATCAAACACCTCCATTTGCCTAATGTTTTGTTTTTTCTCATGTTTTTTTGATCAGTTGTCATTTGTTGTGAATGTAAATATAAAGTTACAATTCGACACTACAATATGCGTGACCTTACTGATATTTGAAGTCCTGAGAAATACCTGAAGATGAACAAGAGGTAAGGGCAATCCAGTGTTTTCCGGCCAAGTCGATGAAGCCCTCATTAAAGCATGGTTACGTCTGGAAACCTCATGGCGAATGATTACTGGATGTTTAAAATCAATGGAAATGAAAGAGAAATTGTTTTTTCAGCATTGAATTTTCATTACCGTCGCCAGAGGAGAAAGTATTGCATTTGGAGCTGTTTGATTGTTTGTTTGTTACTTGCAAAATCGAAGATTTTTCAAGAACATTGGTCAGTGGATTTTGTTATTCTGTCTGTCTGTCTGTCTGTCTGTCTGTCTGTCTGTCTGTTTGTCTGTCTCCGACAGGTCACAATTTTTAACTGATCTTCACGAAACTTAACCACATGGTGGAGTTTGTCATAAGGAAGAAGCCTATTGTTTTTGAGGTCAAAAGGTCAACATAGGCCCAAGGTTATCAACTGGGGTGGTATTTCTAAAATCTTCAATTTTCATCTGATTGAATTGATATTTGAAAAGGATTTATATTTCAGGTCACTGAATTCAACCAACTAATTATTTTTCAGGTCAACATGGACCAAAAGGTAGATGTATGCCAAAGGTCAACATCTTAGGTGGTATTTCTAAAATCCTCAATTTTCATCCGATTGACTTGAACTTTAAAGAGGATACATATTTCATGTGTATGCCAGCAAGTTGGCATTCATTTTACCAACCTTGGAAGGATGACAAGCAGAGTCAACCCCACCTGCTAGTAATTCAACAGCCAAGCAGGATTTGAACTCAGGATCCTTAGATTCCAAACCCACCACCCTAACCATTAAGCCAACACCAAGCATATACTCATAGCTCATTCCCAGTGTTTATAAGGCTTTCATCCGAAGTATCATGAAGCATGGGTCCCCACTCTGGCCTGGTACAGCTACATCCCGTGTTGTTAGGTCCTTTGTGATCATGATGGGTTTTTTTAATGGTTGTTCTGGTTTGTGCTTCCTTGATTTTGCTGAGACTGGAATATTGTTCAGTTTTTTTTTAGATTTGCCAGTGAATTACTCCGCATACATTGTTGTGCCTTTGTGTTTACCTCTGTTCTGACACAAGTTTTGCATCCCAAGAGAGGTTGAAAAGGTGACTACCTGTTTCTACCTTGCAGATGAACAGACACTTGGAAGTTTTCTGATTGACTAAATTTATCCATCTTAAAGCTATTGGCATAATGTCTTTGGTCTTGGGCATTTATAATGACATGTTCTCCATCCAAGTTAAGCTAATCTCTTATTCGTCACTACATTGAGCCTTTTTCCTCTATCCCCAATCTGTCTGGCTCTTTCATGAATATTCCTGCTCTTTAATCATTCAGGTGTGTGTGTGTGTGTGTGTGTGTGTGTGTGTGTGTGTGTGTGTGTGTGTGTGTGTGTGTGTGTGTGTGTGTGTGTGTGTGTGTGTGTGTGTGTGTGTGTGTGTGTTGTTGGTTGTTATCTCCATATGTGGGTTTCAGAAGATGGGACAGAGTCCTCCCATGGCTCGAAGTATCCACCTGGTTTCATTAAGGGATCACGATTCATGGACCAAGATGTGAAGTTTCTTGTTCTCAAAGTTTTGTTCCGAGAGTTCTTTTCAGGATCATCAGTGAATCCCAGACAGATTCCTACTGTAGTTCGTTTGTGGTAATGTTCCTGAAAATGGTTGTGTGCGTCTGTGTGTATGGTTTGATTATGAATTATTTTTCCTGTCGGACATATTTCAGAAAATCTATCTCCCTTTTTAAAAGTATGAATTTCTTTGTTTTTTCTCTCCAAAGATTTACCCAAAGCAGACAAGCATCGGTATAATACCATATCAAGATGAGTTGCAATGTTTCATGCAGAACTCAACTCAGCAGAAATAACTGCCTGTCATCCTGCATGGTGTTGTGTTTTTTTTGTTGACAATTCCTGTGAACTCGTTGACAACTTGACTGTACAGTAAACTTAGAGTTGTTCAACAGATGCCAAGCTTTCAACAGATGCCAAACTGGTTTGTAAATGTCGACACCATGTTTTGGCCCTGAAGGCTTGAAAGGAGTGCACATAGTCACATCTTCTTTAGGAAGTAGTGTGACTGCATGATGGTGAGAAAGCATATTTCTGTAGCTGTACCCACAGTCAGTATTTGGGAGCTGGGCTGACAGGATGGCCCAGAGGTGTGCACACTCACCTCTAAGCTGTCTCGTCTGGGTTTGGATCCCGACCCAGCTATAAACTGTCACCCCAGTGTTTCACAGGCAGGGTGAATCATCAATTTGTGTGCCATCCCTTGGATGGATGTTAAACTAGGCGTATTGTCTGCCAGCATTCATTGGTGGATGTTGAAGATCCCATGGTGTCCTTCGTGAAGAGTCGTCGATCTATCACCAGCACCATGGCCAAATTCCAAATTCCTGCCCTAACCAGCAGAGGGCATTGCATCAGTGGCACGTTCGTACCCTCAGCCATTGATGCTACCCCACAGCCTTGTGCTGCATATGAACAAAGAAGAATAAAGAGGGAGCTTTGAGCTTTCATTGTCTTTTATAATCCTTTACTTGCTCTGCACATCTCCTATTGTATAAAGTTAGACTTTCGGTTCATAAATATTTATGCACCATAAGTTATACTAAACTTAATGTGAAAGAAGAGAAATTCCATGATGTGTACGAACAGGGTCTTAGCGGGTCTAGTGAAGTTTGTTAGTGGAAATCAGAGAAACTACGTGGTGGCGGTGAGCAGCAGACATGAAATCCTGGAGGGGAGGGCTTGAGACGATGGACTCAGGAAGACATTTTCACAGGTGAGACAAGAGGGGTGTGAAGGAATGGAGGTGAATATTGAGTTTAGAGTTGGGGAGGAAAACAAAGAAATTGATTCCGGCACATAGAATGTGACTTGGAGTGTCAGGGTCGAGGCAGAGAGGTGAGATGGCAGGAGGATCAAGACTAGAATATTGTCAGTAAAAAAAACTACAAGGCCACCAATCTGTCTATGGTGAGGAAGAAGCAGACCCTGACACTCAGATTCATTAATGAACCATGCTCTATTATATAGTCTATATAGAGCATTGGTTTTGTCAAAGCAGTTTCTTGGCGAGATGGACAATCTTGGACGGGTCGCCACTGTGACACAGGAAGTCAAGACAGGAATTTGTAATTCGTTCAGGGTGCCGGGAATAGGTCACCGACTCTCCATGTAGGATGCAGTGGGATATTTAAGTCCACCAACTAATGTTCTGCAGATGGTACCACACACTCAGATTCCTGATGCAAAATTCCAATTACACCGTGGGACTTATAATCCAGTGCCTCAAGGAGGTAGCAGCACCAGTGCACAGAACTCCACTTAAAGACTTTGTACACCATTAAAATCTGAGGATGGCAGAGGAAGGACTTGGCTTCTTCCAAGAATGGTGGCCAACTTAGGAGGTCAGATGGAGAGATGACCCATCCAAGACAGGTTACAGCTGATCTTGAGGACCAGGAGATTCTGGGGCTGTACTTCTCACAGAGGCTGACCATAATGATGTATTGGGGAATTTGCTTGTTGGTCCTGATGGAGGAATAAAGTTAGAATACGTGTCTTTGTTGCACTAAAGACGTGTTTTTTTTTTAAAAAGCCCAATGTCGAGTCAATATCTAGAGCTCATGGAAGAGCTGGATTGGATGGAAGAGCTCATCAAAGAGCTAAGGTTCGAGGTAGATGACCAGTTGTATTTTCTACACTTTGGCAGAAAGGGATGGCGCCCCCATCTACCTGGCAGTGTGGTACAGAGATATCTATCCGGCACAAAGTGGATTAGTCAGCAAAGTGATAAATCGATTTTAAAGTGATGGGCACATGCCATTGATGTACATCTATCCATCCATTCATGGGGACCATACTCTGTGCAGAGCGTTGGTGCTGCTTTAGCAGTCTCCTGGACTCTTGGGCACAATCCTGGATGGGTCGCCACTCCGACACAGGACACCAGCAAGCTGGTACTCATTTTTCCGACTTCGGAAGGATGACAGGCAGAGTCAACCCCACCTGGTATTAATTCAACAGTTGATGTACATCAAGAACACTATTAATACCAGAACACTGCCCGAAGGACAGCAGCCTTTTAAGTACAGCATGGGACAGTACTCCATTATAAAGAAACCTGCTGCTTGCAATCGCACAGAAAAGAGAAGAGCCAGACAAGGAGGAAATTTTGAGGTTCCATGAGTTTGTAAATGAAGAAACGGTGCCAGACAAGCAAATACACACGAGGTGTCCAGCGAGTTAGTCTTGACTTAATTTGATGAGGAAACCCATAAACACTCGATTCCAGTCCACTGAAGAATGAATTTTTCCTCCAGCACATGGTGAGGGGTGATTGGTGTACTCACCATACTTTCCAACTTCGATTTTGCAAGGTGTACTCAATACACTTTTCCAAGTGCAGATCTAACCTTCACCAGTCAGTAGAGATCGAAACAAGTCTTTAACCAAACAGCCAGCTCTCATCATGATACTTCACCCAAGTTACAAATTTACATTCTGATTTACAATGGCACTGCATCAAGTGGCATAGCCAAGCCCCAATAATGATGCAATCAATCAACAGACCACAATATTTTATGAATCAACGGTGTGTTATTATAAGAGAATAAAGAATGATCTCCAGCAATATCATTATGTTTGAGAATCCACAGGACTGACTGTAATCTCAAAGATAGTGTGAGACTGATAAGAATCTCCATCATAATGCCAACAATCACTTCTGCAGGTATAGCATGAGTAGGTGGCATGGCTGCCATGGCAACTGTGGTCCAAGATAATCTAAGGGCTTGCAGTCAGTCATCTGGATGGTCACACGCATGATCAATGATTCTCCCATCGATTTATCTCCATTGTTCTCAATTATTGCAGGTAGCCTCAAGTACCGAGTGCCAGGTGAAACACTTGTTCAAGAACATTCTATTGTGACTAGGTTTCATGGCTCCACCCCTTACCCCTACTCACACAGCCATTCCTCCTCCTACATGATCCTCTCCTCTGACACACAAACAAACACACACAACACAAAACAAACACACAAACACACACACACACACACACACCTCGTTGGGGTAATTTAATTTTATTGCGGGAAGTTGCAATTCCCACCACAGTCTAACCACAGATTCCAAATCCTCATTTCTTGCAAGTGGCCCAAGTTTATTTTGTGATTAAATTACAACACCGGTCGTTATCTCAGAGACTTCCAACTGTGCACAGCGTCTGCCTGTTTGAATTTGGCGTCTTCATTTAAAACACACTTAATCGCATCTCGTTTGCATATGCAAATGGTCCAAACATGCAGTGCCTTAATTAAAGCTGTTCCGGTCCCAGATGATTTGCATACCTTCTTGTCATGACCTGTCACTGTCTGTTAGTCATTTGCAACGATATAATGATATAATTTTATATCTGTTTGACGTCAAATCCTTCACTTTTGCATCATGGTGAGGTTTTCTGTCACTTACTCTCAACACCCGCACCCACCCCCTCCATTATCTGGATTTAAAATATATCTCTGATTAAAGCATTGCACAAAACTGCAATGGGAACTTCACTAATGATAATCATAATAATCACTATCAAAGAACAATAATTGGAAAATGTTATAATTTCACATGCTAATGAACATTCTCATTTTTGTTTCCCATTTAACCCATAAACTGCATGTATCCCATCCTCTTGCTCCATTCACAGATTCTAACATACATCCACTGGGAAAACAGTCTGGCATTCCAAGATGGATGTCACCATTCACAGCTATGAGACAAGCTCGACAACTCTCATGTACGGCGATCGAGCTCTCAAACAAGATGGCGGTTTGTAAGTCAACTGTAAATTCTGTACTAGGTATTCGTCTCCATATGGAATTCCTTCCTCAGAGTGATGGAGTCTTTCGGAAATTGTTCCCCGAGCTCATTAGTGCTGGCACTGGAGAGCTTGAACAGACAAAGTTTCAACTTGATGTTCTGGCAGATCCCACCATCCATTCATTGGGATCACAGACTCTGCACAGAGTGTTGGTGCTGCCAAAACAGTCTCCTCGGCTATTGGGCACAATCCTGGACAGGTCACCACTCCAACACAGGATACTCAAATGGATCATTCATCCCAGCAAGCTGGTACTCATTTTGCTGACCTTGGAGGAATGACAGGCTGTCAACCCCACTTGGTATTAATTCAATGGCTGAGCAGGATTTGAACTCAAGAACCTAGGATCCCAAGCCCACCACCCCAACCATTAAGCCAACACCAGGCTTGAATCCCACCAAATCACCGGAAATCAACATATACAATGAATCTTACTATAATTCACCGTCTGTCCGTCTGTCTGTTCCCAGGTACCGCAAAAACGGCTAAACCAATCGCAATCATTTTTGGGGTGTGTAATCATGGGACCCCTTGTAGTAAAATAGGCATAAATATAATAACATTACCCCCTTGACGGCTCCCGTAGGGAGCGGGTGCTTCTAGTATAACCTAATTCAAGCATTGCATCAGGCAAAGGTATTTGAAACAAAAATTACAAATGAAAAAGAGGACAGGAAACTAAGTGAGATTTTGATATGGCTCTATATTGTCGCCACAGTGGCTGATCTTCATGTCACTCATTTGAACTGCCTGTCGCAATCTTCACTTCCTGTCCTGATCTTCACATCTCAAATTTGAACTTCCTTTCCAGATCTTCACTTCCTGTCCCAATCTTCACTTACTGTCCTTATCTCCACGTGTCTCATTTGAATTTCCTGTCCTTATCTCCACGTGTCTCATTTGAATTTCCTGTCCTTATCTCCATGTGTCTCATTTGAATTTCCTGTCCTTATCTCCATGTGTCTCATTTGAATTTCCTGTCCTTATCTCCATGTGTCTCATTTGAATTTCCTGTCCTTATCCCCATTTGTCTCATTTGAATTTCCTGTCCTTATCTCCATGTGTCTCATTTGAATTTCCTGTCCTTATCTCCATGTGTCTCATTTGAATTTCCTGTCCTTATCTCCATGTGTCTCATTTGAATTTCCTGTCCTTATCTCCATGTGTCTCATTTGAATTTCCTGTCCTTATCTCCATGTGTCTCATTTGAATTTCCTGTCCTTATCTCCATGTGTCTCATTTGAATTTCCTGTCCTTATCTCCATGTGTCTCATTTGAATTTCCTGTCCTTATCCCCATTTGTCTCATTTGAATTTCCTGTCCTTATCTCCATGTGTCTCATTTGAATTTCCTGTCCTGATCATCATGTCTCTCAATTGAACATCCTGTAGGCCCAACTTTGGCTTGTTTTTCGTTTTAAATCCACACTGTTGTTCTTTCACATATTTGAAACAATGTTTTACCATTTAAAGCAACCAACTTTGGCTTTTTAAATTATATTATCTACTAGTCATTACTCAATATCTATTGAGATATGGACCACATTGTTCGTACACTGGAAACATCGCCCATACACTGGATATGTCATTCTTACACATATGAAAACTAAATATACATGTTCCACTTACAATTGGTACGTGTGTGTGTGTGTGTGTGTGTGTGCATATGTGTGTGTGTGTGTGTGTGCATATGTGTGTGTGTGTGTGTGTGTGTGTGTGTGTGTGTATATATATATATATATATATATATATATATATATATATATATATATATATATATATATATATATATATATATATATATATATATATCTTCTTCTTTCGGCTGCTCCCGTTAGGGGTCGCCACAGCGGATCATCCGTATGATCCGCATAGTGGTTTGGCACATGTTTTACGCCGGATGCCCTTCCTGACGCAACCCTAGTCGCCTCTTACGACACAGGGATATGGTACACCTATTTTAACCGGGGTATACACCGGCCCAGTATACTGGTACTCATTTCGCCGACCTCGGAAGGATGACAGGCTGAGTCAACCCCCTGGTGTATTATTTCAGTGGCCCAACGGGGCTTGAACTCAGGACCTCTTGGATCCCAAGCCGCTGCCCTAACCACTGCTCTAACACCAGGATATATATATATATATATATATATATATATATATATATATATATATATATATATATATATATATATATATATATATATATTTATATTTATATTTATATATATATATATATATATATATATATATATATATATATATATATATATATATATATATATATACACACACACATACACATATATATTGTGGACCCGGGGTCGGGGGGCGAAGACTATGAGGGTTGATCGACCTCGGGTTCCAACCAGACTCTCCGGAATCGCAGGCCGTCACACATGAATAACTTTGTGATGCAGTGGGTTGCTAATCGACCGTGAATGCCAATAACTCGACCTCGTGACTTAGGGTCCTCTGTCTAATTAATTCCGTTTACAAAAAGGTCACGTGATCTAATTATCGGGGTACATGCCCTCGGTATGCACTTGCTCAACCAGATCACTTTACCAGATCAGATGCAGCTGAGTGGAACTGCCAAGCACGTACCGGCTCGGAAACAGATCGATGGGGGATAATGTCCCGGCTAAACTAGGGTGCAAACCATGCTGGACCAATGAAGGAAAAGACAAAAACGAGCTGGGAATATTTCTACACAAATAATTTATTACAATTAAGCAGGGAAAGTTATGTGGCACAGTGAATTGAGTTTATTTTTATGTACAGCAGGGGATAGCAAGGAATTTGTGGTGTGCGGCAAAATGCAACAACTTTCAAAAGCAGACACAGATCCGACTTATCCCTTTATAACTTCTACAATCTTAATTAATACTAGGACAGGCACCACACACACACACACACACACACACACACACACACACACACACACACACACACACACACACACACACACACACACACACACACACACACACACACACACACACACACAGGCAGACCAACGCAACCCAGAACGTTGAGGGAGAGGTAGGTGGGAGGAATACTGGTGGTGTCTAAGGTGTGGGAGTGAGAGTCGAGCGAAGAACCAGCGAAGAAGAGAGCTAATGGCTCCGCGCTCCCCATTTTATAGGCACTGGGCAAAGGGTAGGGTGGTGACCAGAAAGTGACGTGCTGTGGCCTAAATCCTGGTCCGCTATTGGGCCACAGTGGCCCTGCCAGATTCCGGGACCGGAAACTGTCTCAGTTGCCCATCTGCTCCGGCATGGGTCAAAGCTCCTGACTCAACACAGGGCATGCTCCCTGAGCTGGCACCCCGGCCCTGAACGTGCTACGAGTACAGTCTGAATGTGGAATAGCAACGGACTTTCCCGCCACCCACGGGCCCCCTCATGAGCCAAAATGTGCACCCGGGCCCTGTACCAAACTCCCGGATCACCCTTCTTGTGAACCTTCCTCGTTGCCCCTGTCTTGTCATGGTCTAGCAACTATATGAGGGTTGTATCAATTCCACATGCTCACCCAGGACGTCCCCGGTGAGATGCAGTCGAGCTATTAACGTCTGTTGCTTAGTCAAGCATCACGCAGTGCTGAGGACAACCCGAGTCATGCAGTACTCCTCTATATAGAGTGGCAAATTGTAGCAATGCATTGGTACGAGGGGGTGTCAGAATATTTTTTTCCTGTGTGCGGGAGGCATTTGCGGTCGATGTGTCAGGGTTTGGTGAGCAAGGTGCGAAGTAAGGTGAGATGCCGGTTGGGAATTGGCATGCAGATTTTAATGAAATAATGGCACGTGATGCCCGTGCGCAGATTGTGTTGTGTGTAGTGGAGGGAGTGTGGTGGATCCAAGCCACGGGATGCATCGTGGTATGCTTATTATCAATCGCATATGGAATGGCATGTGTGCCTGCATGCTTATTTTGTACTATGGTAAAAAGGAAAGGGTTGGAGTAGGAATCAGAACATGAATTAGAGATAGCTACAAGACCTAACTCCGAGACCCATGCAACGCACTTCATCCTGTTAACCCACGAGAAATGAGGGGAGATCTAACTACACAAATACTAATGAAATACCTGCCTGAGGTTCACTGTATGTTGGGCGCCCTTTGCCCGAGAGGCATGCGGTTTTACAGAACTGCAACATTATCTTTATCTATAGAAATGTATACATATATATATATATATATATATATATATATATATATATATATATATATATATATATATATATATACACACACACATGTGCCAAATCACTATGCGGATCATACAGATGATCCGCTGTGGCGACCCTGAACGGGAGCAGCCGAAAGAAGAAGAAGAAGATATATATATATATATATATATATATATATATATATATATATATATATATATATATATATATATATATATATATATATATATATGTACACACACACACACACACACACACATATATAAATATATTGTTACGGCTGTGGAAATTCGCAGAACACCATAAAGGTCCTTAGTTCAGTTCGATCGATAAGTCTGTGTTCAGTTCAGTGATATTTCCCCACCGTTGTTTAATGGGATTTATTCATGTCACAGGGCTGTGATCTTTGAGATAGTGTTTTTCTTTGACCATCGTTATTTTGGACCAACCACATTTCAACCACCACCCGCAACAACCACGATCAACACCAACCACGATCAACACCAACCACGATCGCTTCAACCACCTAACCACCTTTCCCGCTATGCCAACTTCCGATCCCCTTCTCCACAAACCACACTACAACCCACTCTGCTTGTAAAACCGTCTCTGCGGAGGAAAAGGAACAAGGGATTTCAATAAGGCCAAAAAAAAAAAAATGTTGCATTGGCGTAACGGGTCACTGAAAAATAGGGTAGGTCGGTCGGGATCTTTTTTTTTTTTTTTTTCCTAATAAATCCCTCCCAAAATCTCCCCCGGCTCGAGTACCACCCTTTTTGTCGGCGGGTTCTGTCCGAAACACTTCCGGGTTTTTGCGATCGCGATCGCAATCAACAAGATACTTGAAAACGATAGCAAAACAACAAAAATAGCAATAAAATAGGGTCGGCAAAATTTTTCGATAGCAAAAAAACAAAAAAAAAACGTAGGGTCGGCGGAATTTTTAGGGTCGGGCGGGTTACGCGAATGCAACATTTTTTTTTTTTTGGCCTAACGTGAGGGAAAAACAAAAAGGAACATCGGTGGCGCACGGATTTTCCCGCCTGCTTTTCCCGCGCTTCGGTGTGGGGGAAGTGCCATTCGAGCCAGAGGTCAAAGGTCATGTGAAGGAGGGGCCTCATTTTGGGGGAATGAATCTCCCTAGGGCTGGGCCATGTAACGATTCCCTCGACCCCCCCCCCCCGTGCCATGAGAAGGGGGGGCCAGAGGGTTGAACATGGGCAACGCCCCTTTTCTCGAAGCTTCCCGCAGGAGCTCGAAGGAGGGCAGAGCAAGAAGCCAGGGGGAATATAAGGGTACGCAGGAGCCAGGTCGTGGGTGTGTGGTTTCTTTTTGGTGGCTTCTTTTTCCTGGTTGGGATCTTCGGCTCGTGGTGGCCTGTCTGTGGAGAAGCGGTCCGTGGAACGACCCGTTCCTCAGAGCTCGCGGTCGGTGGGGAGTCCGGGCGTGGCACCAGGGACATGGACTGGAGGCGCTGCTCTGCCAGCTCTGTGGCGTAAACCTGTGCGTCCGAGTGTAGAGCACCGGAGAGAGCTCGCCGGCCCCGTGGAAGGCCCGAGTCAGCCGCGGCTATCCTAGCTGCCATGGGGACAGACGTCGTGACTCGCCCATCAAGGCACCAGGAGGGTGCAGGTAACGTGCAACGGTCTCGTGGGGCCCATTCGGTCACCAAGGCTCCACGGTATAAAGGTCTACGGACCCTGTCTGACTCCTTTGTCTTTGAGGGTAGTCTTTTCTTTTGAATTGATGTTGGTGGCGCCGTCTATAAGTAGAACTGTGTAAGTGCTGTACATTTATAATTGCTTATAGTCGGTTGTAGTGCTTTCGTTGCCTGTGTACATGTTTGCATTGCTTACCGCATGCGTGTTTAGTATTCCCTGTAGACGTGTGTCGTAGTAAATAAATGTGCTTGGTTAAATGTATCCCGTTCGTTGCATCCTCTTTCCCCGATTGGAATACCATCTTGCACTGCAGAATAGTAGTTGAGTTTTAAACACCCGGTAATTAGAATCGGATTCGGCGAGGTCGGGCGATAATACCCGCTCGGTTATCACTGAAGAACAGAACGGACCACTTGAGCGGTTTGTGTCCAAGCCGACCTGCGTCGAGGTACGGTCTCCCGGTAGGCTACCTGCGCGAGTACTTAGGTATATAGATATTCAGCGATTGACCCTATTTTGCGTGGGTAGAAAATTGGCAAGGTCGTGGTGGGATTAAGAACCCACCTGTGACGGTTCCGGCGTTGTTCCGGAAGGTCACGACTGAATTGTCCTTCCGGTGGGCGACGCGGCTGCTATTAGTTAACGCGGCCAATCGCACGAATTCGTAACAATATATATATATATATATATATATATATATATATATATATATATATATATATATATATATATATATATAGTTACGGTTGTGGGGGTAGATTGAGAAATTTAAGAGCAAAGTTAGGATTGTACAGAGTTGCTTAGTCTGTGGACGTGTAGGAGACATTTCAATGTAAATTAAGTCAGGAAACTGTGAGCTTAAGTGTTACTTGTCACCACATGGGTGGTGGTGCTGTGTTAATTAGATAGGGATTCAAGCTAATTTCCCCCAGTTTGTAATTGCCCCCCATGGCCTTTTCCTACGTTTTTGCATTTACATCCAGCAATGGAAGAATTGTGTTCTTGCAACAACAACAACAACAACACCAACAATAATAACAATGCCACACACCCAAGCAGGTAAGAAGCTCCGCCTTCCCAGCTTCCTCCCAGCAAGTCACACCCCCGAGGCTTATGATTGGTCAGTGTGACATGAAAGAGGTCGAGGGGCATGATCGGAGAATGAAGAGGACGCATTTGTGGGAGGACACAGTTGGTGGAGGAACGTGGCTGAGACAGAGGATCTCGTTTTTGCTCTCCTCTTGGAATGACAAACTGGCTGCACCATTCTCGTGTTGTGCTGTTGAATTTGCAGCGTGCTGGGAAAGACATTAACCATTCCTGTTCGGCTGAGTCGCAAAGTTGTATGATTATGAGAAAGCGAGGAAGAAGAGTGCGCGTCTCAGCGAACTCGGCGTTATCCCGTTGTGTGTTCAAGGAGGAAGGTGGGTGATCATTGTGAGCAGACCTCGTGCAAGATCATTGTGAGCAGACCTCGTGCATTGTGAGCAGACCTTCCCTAAATGCATGTCCAGGAAAATTCGGCATATTTGTTCATGAGAAGGAGCTGCATGGTGGTTGGTGAGTCCTGGTGTTAATACCGCCTCATGAATTACCTCGTGTACGTTTCCTGCCAAAAGAGTGGCTCGGCACCATTTTTGGTGCATCTTCCCACACAGGACGGAGCGGATCAACCCCAAAGTTCAATAGAGATAATCTCTGGCCAAAGATGAGTGCCAGAAAAAAGGGAGGATTTTTCTTTTCTCCTCTATATTAAATTCCTGTGTGGAGGTGCCTCGACATTAGGCTTTAATTTGTGTCACGTTTAATTGCTACATTTTGAACTATTACCATTGTAAATATTTGATCTATTTTCATTAAACCCCCGTGTTTATTTTAAGTTGCTTGTGTTTTCTATTTATTGTGGGTTTGAGAGAAACCCTTTGTGCTGTGCTTCCTCCTGTACATGCATTTGCCACCTATTCCCCTTCCACACATGCCATAATCTCCAAGAATCACATGTTTGCCTCGAATAAGGAAAACCGCTCGGCGATCTGGCCTGGTAGGTGTTAACCACCCATCCACGACAATTTGGTCTTGGGAATTAAACTAACCGCCAGGGGCACAACGAGAGAAAGTGTGTGTGTGTGTGTGTGTGTGTGTGTGTGTGTGTGTGTGTGTGTGTGTGTGTGTGTGTGTGTGTGTGTGTGTGTGTGTGTGTGTGTGTGTGTGTCTTCCATAACTCCAAAATCAAGAAACTTAGCGGTACAAAACTTTGAAGGTATACTAGGGAACTCCAAGAGAGAGAGAGAGAGAGAGAGAGAGAGAGAGAGAGAGAGAGAGAGAGAGAGAGAGAGAGAGAGAGAGAGAGAGAGAGAGAGAGAGAGAGAGAGAGAGAGAGAGAGAGAGAGAGAGAGAGAGAGAGAGAGAGAGAGAGAGAGAGAGAGAGAGAGAGAGAGAGAGAGAGAGAGAGAGAGAGAGAGAGAGAGAGAGAGAGAGAGAGAGAGAGAGAGAGAGAGAGAGAGAGAGAGAGAGAGAGAGAGAGAGAGAGAGAGAAAGAAAACTGGGTATTTGGGTCAATTAAAATACTCCATTGGCGGAGGAACTCCTTGTGAGCCAACGGCCATCCATATGTAGTGCCCAACTCTGTCTGCAGATGTCCTGCTGTAGTTGGGGTTACTTTTTTTTTAGGATGTCCGTTCACTCCGTAAAACCCTTCACTCAACAAAATACGAGAAAAACGCAAAGAGAATAGAAAACCCACTCCATGAGAGTACCTCCTGTGCAGCTGCATTTTGCAGGCATTTCACTGGATTGCGGGATTGGGGCAAAGCCTTTGGGACCCCCACTCTTTGACGATAGGAGGAAAACCACGGGGTAACATTCCCAAGTCAGATTAAGGTAGTGTGTGTCAGGGTGGTGCTGAGGTGTCATCCACCAGACAGTGGTGTCATCGGGTTAACTAACCTGAGGTGGTCCCTTCAGGTGGATGCTGGAATGTCCTATCCCTAAGAGAGGATGATCACCTGTCTCTGTTATCATCTGAGCTCAAGCGTTTGAACATCGGTATTGCAGCACTCTCTGCGGTTCGGAGATTAAATCCAGGAGAATGGTACCATCCCTGCCGAGGCTGGATTCTGGCAAGCTCGAGGATGAGAGGGTAACTGAGAAGTTTGCGAACAGGCTTAGCGGGTATTTGGGGGGTCTGTGTACTTTGGGCAATCCTGAAGAGTTGTGGAGTGCCTTCAAGACTACCATTCTTGATGTTGCCTGTGGATGTCTTGGAACTCACCGTAGAGCGAAGAAGAATTCTGTCTCTCAAAAGACACTGGGTACCATTGACCATAATTGCAGGGCCAGGCTTAATGTCAGAGCTGAGCTGTTCAGGGAGTTGAGGCATAAAACTGTGCGTGTGCTGAGGGTGGACAAGGGGTACAGCATCACCAGTGGTCAAGTGATTCTCGTCCTACTTGCTGGGGAATTCAGGCACTGCATTCCTTGTGTTGTCTATTAATTGTGTTGTGTTGTCTATTTATTCATAGAGGCATTTGATAGTTGGGCCCGTTTATAAATGGATGCTTTTAAAATCTGGAAATAAATGCAGATATTTCACCAATATTGTACCATTAACAAGGGTTTGTACACATTTACTGGTGCTCGAGCACATCGTTGTCTTCCGAGGATCCACGAGTCCATCTTACTATATATGGGTCATTTCCACAAGCTTGGTGAAGTTCTCATGTATGATATGAAATAAAAGACTGAAAAAAATATATCAATGCACATAAACGTACTTTGTACAAATAGACATGCAATATATCTACACACCAGTTGCAAACAAATCAGGATGGCAGTGGACAACACCAAAGTACTCTTTTTTTGGGGGTTTAAGAGGGATGCCAGCTTGGCTGTTGGGACGACTGGCGAGACGATGACTGGCAGAGCTCGAAAATCCCAAACGGCACGGCCTTTGGAACCCACACCTTTGATGTCCTAAGCCCACGGGCGAAGTGGATTAAGGAAGCGAGTCGGTCACTCAGTCCCGTGGCCTCTGAATTGCAATCCCTAATGTGGGGACGGATCGTCTCATTGTTGTCTTTCGTGTCCGAAGCCATTCTTCTTCAAAGATTTGGAGATGCAGAGCCGCTCTGTCAATTCCAGAGCACCTGCCAATGTAATCGTTATAACTTCACATATATGCAACGGAACAGGACTCAGAAACTACTGAAAATACCTTTACTAGTTAAAACTCATTGGAAGTGTCGTTATTTTGAAAGTGACAATGAGCGATAAACTCTGGTCGTTCATTTAATGGTTTCATCGAGTGACGGTAAACGGTGTCTGGTGATTTTCAGAGACATATGACATTTTTTCAGGCATATTATAAAGATTATACAAACGGACTGTATTTTGAAGTTTCTATAATTCGAGCACTGGTTATGAGAAACACACTATAGACGTCAGATTTTGTGTGATGACGTCACTATCGTGTGAAACCGATGTCACAAGTAGGTGATTGTGGTATTTTGCATGTTTAAAATACACCACTCAGTACCTGTGGAGGAAAATTGTGGTTGTCTCCTTATCCTCAAGGTAAACACCATCTAGATATTGTATAATGTGTTTATATATATACATTTATATATACATTTATATATATTGTTACGGATCTGGAAACCATATGCATTCAAACATACAGATGTCCCAAAAGTCAGTTATTCCGTGAAATACATGTGAAGACAGGTCCCTTCCTTTTGTCTCGTGGGAGAATCAAAGGTGTGCGTTACGATGTTAGGTTAAAAAAATTAAATTTTTTAGTTAGGTTAAATAAATCTTTACCATTCAACAAACAGCCAACAACCAACCACGATACCTTCCAGCGCTTGCAACCGTTGCCTCGCTGGCCACAGCATACGGGGAAAAAACGTCCAGTCCGCGGTTCCTTTGCGCTTCTACAAACGTTTCTTTTCAACGTTGGATCTTCCCCTTGATGAGTCCACACGCGTGGAGGGGGGGGGGGAGCGCCCCCCCCGTTTGGCAGAGACCCCGCCCAGAAATGGCAGACCCCATGAAGACCTGTCCAATTAGGACAGACAGTGACGTTTGTTCCACAGAGCCCCCACCCCGTTCAGGGAGGTCTATAACCGACGACAAAAACCTCAATTCAGTGAGTTCTGTGTGGGGGAAAGTCAGCTCTGGATTCGTTGGAGGATTCGTTGCAGTTCTGCGTGGGGCGTTCGTTGGAGTTTTGCTGGGTCTTGTCCGCGACGCTCTATGGACGGTAACTGGCTCTTTTTCATATCGGGCTGAACATTGAGGAGATAATTGTTGTTAACATTTTATGAGCATTTCACGTTTTCGCTCGGTAATTCTGACAAATGGCTGCTTTTTGCTATTCGTCCAGAACCACATGCGTGGCGTTGCAGGCCAGGAGTGATCGCGGGACAGGCAGGTTGTCATGGGCAATGATTCACAAATGGGGCGGGGTAGATTTGGCTGGAGTTTGCGCCCGCCCAGATGGGCCACCAATAAAAAGAGGATGAGAGGTCCATTCTTGGTGGGTCAGTCGACAACGACTCAGTTTGTGAGTCAGTTGGCATCAGTGACTTGGAATCAGTCAGACAGCTTTACCAGTCAGTCGGTATCCAGTTAGTCAGATGACTTTATCAGTCAGTGAGTCGGTGTCAGTCAGACGGCTTACCGGTCAGTCGACAACGACTCAGTTTGTGAGTCAGTTGGCGTCAGTGAGTTGGAATCAGTCAGACAGCTTTACCAGTCAGTCAGTGTCCAGTTAGTCAGATGACTACCAGTCAGTGAGTCCGTGTTGGTCAGACAGCTTACCGGTCAGTCGACAACGAGTCAGTTTGTGAGGGCGTTGGCATCAGTGAGACTGACTGCATCAGTCAGACGGCTTTTCTAGACAGTCGACCGGTCAGTCAGTTGGTGACGGTCAGTTTTGCGACAGTCAGTCAGACGGCTTTTCCACTCAGTCAGTTGGCGTCAGTGAGTTGGTGACAGCCTCAGCGTATCACAGCACCTCATAGCGCGTCACAGTGCCCCAGCACTTCATAGTGCCTCACAGTGCCCCAGCACTTCATAGCGCCTCACAGTGCCCCAGCACTTCATAGTGCCTTACAGCTCCAAACAGCTGTCTGTCAGTTGTGGCTCCTGGTGGCTCCTGGCAGTGGGTGACGCTCGGACCGTTCATGCTCCTTCTGCTTGAGATGGAGTACCTGATTCTTGGCATCCCTGATTCCTGGGCGCTGGCAACGATCAGGGCACACTCACACATTCCAGGATGTTTTTATTTGATGCACGGCTTGTCTTTGGTGAGTGAGATGATTTCTCTCTCCCCCCCCCCCCCCCACTGAATGATCTGTTGGGTAGCCTTTTCTGTGTTTAATTAAGTAAGTCAATCCCAGATAAGCATCTGCTCTTTGTCTCTTTTTATATCAGTGCCTGATTAATTGTTTATTTGCTTGTGATTATTTTGATTGATTTGAATTTACTAATTTTTACCACATGGAAATAAATGGTTCTTTTATTTATTTATTTCCTTATTAATAAATTGCTTTGTTGATGTTCCAACCTGTCCGTGCTTGTCCTTTCCTTCCATTGATCCAGCATTGTCCGAACCTAGATAGACTGGGAGGTAATTACCACACAAATTGACCTGTCATAGTCGGCACGCACCAGCGATTAAACGCTTGGTCGGCCTGATTAAGATCGAATCAAGATAAGATTGGTGCTTTGCCGAAGGAAACCACGTGACCTCTCGTTAAATGGCGTAATTAGACGGTGGACACTGGAACTTGTGGTTAACTGAGTGGCATTCGTGGTTCTAAAGCAAACCACGTGGTTTAGCGGGGATTAAACCCCCTCATAATACACTCGATACTGTGGCCGCAACAATATATATATATATATATATATATATATATATATATATATATATATATATATATATATATATATATATATATATATATATATATATATATATATATATATATATATATAACCGGGCGTAGTGGCGTGCGCCTGTAATCTGGCTACTCGGAGGCTGGGGTTGGAGGATTGCTTGAGGACGGATGCTCTGCGCTGGGCCGTGCTATGAGAGGGTGTAGGGCAGCCTGGAATCATGGCAAAACCCAATCCTTATCCCTGTGTCGTAAGAGGTGACCAGGGTTGCGTCAGGAAGGGCATCCGGCGTAAAACCTGTGCCAAATCAGTATGTGGATCATAACGGATGATCCGCTGTGGCGACCCCTAACGGGAGCAGCCGAAAGACAAACAACAACATATATATATATATATATATATATATATATATATATATATATATATATATATATATATATATATATACATATATCTACATTAATATTTCGGCACGCCCCTTTTTTTGTTCCACCATCAGATTTTTGTTACTGCATGAAATGAAATAAGCTTTGACATATATAGTAATGATATTATTGTCTTTCTTAAGAGGCCCCTCAAAATTCGTTTTGATGATTATGGTAGTGAAACAGTTCATGTTCATCCGACTTTTTATTATTCCAACTGCACTTCATTGAACATAGATTGTGGATGGATGCGCAGATCCCAGGAGAACAACCTTTGCTGTACAGAACAATTCATATTATCGATGGATAAAAATGATATTTAATTGATATTATAATAAATTGTTTATTTAAGATATCTTCAAATTTTGTGAGTTTTTAGTTTGTTGTGAAATATTAGGTCCTCAGGTCTCCGCATAGTGGCGTACAGGCTTAAGTCATACTTCTGTTTACTACCGTAGAAAATCACAGAACCATCCGATCGACATGCTGTTAACAGTTTCAGAATCAGCTAAATTCTACAACATATGAATATGGAGACGAAACTGATCCGGCCTTTTGGATCATTTTAAAGTAGGGTGCCCTGTAATTTGAATGTGCTCTATGGATCCTCCGGAACTCACGAATGGTACACGTTGTGTAGTCACTAAACTACGTGGTAATGTCATCGAAGTGGAGCTACTGCGGGACAGTCGAAGGGGAAAACCTGAATGATAATCAATGGATAAAAATGATATAATATATTGTTTAAAATACATTCATGCTATCTGTCTTTTACCATATGTTGCCAGTGACGCCCGTTGAAGACGGGCACCTTTACTAGTATGTGTATATATATATATATATATATATATATATATATATATATATATATATATATATATATATATATATATATATATATATATATATATATATATATATATATATATATATATATATATATATATATATATATATATATATATACATATATACCTGCCTCTCATCCCTTATTTAATCGTTTTTCTTAAAGTGCCTTGAGGCATCATCTTGTGAAAATGAGAAAACTCTCTCCAATGCTCTAGAAAACCCTGTCTTCCTTTCTGCTGATCCGGAATCGTCAATCTCTGCTGATCTGTAATTGATTAGATTCTGATCTTATAGGTGGAACATGTCCTTCAATCTCAACAAATCTCAGTCTTTCCCTGTCTCTCATGAAGAATCGTCAAACAAACTCACCTGTCTGTTTCCTTGGTGAGTCACTGGAAGAAGTACAGTCCCTTGAACTTATAGGCCTCACCATCAGCCATGACCTCTCTTGGGCTGACCATATAGCAAAGCTGGCCTCCAAAGCTAGCCGCAGACTGAGCATCCTCTATTGTTCCAAGTCCTTTCTTGTAAAATCATAACTACTCACAGTCTCAAAGTATCTCAATGGAGGCCAATCTGTCAATTCCAAAGCATTCCCTTCGTCAGTATCTCAGTGGAGTTCTGCTATCAGCCGGCACCTCAGCATCACATCTGTCAATCCTGGAGTCTGTGGAATCGAAATCCCTCCATATTATTGGATTTTTCTGCAATGAGACACACATATGCCCTGTTGTTCTCACATTGCAGGCAGACTGATGGCCTCTTTTTTTTTTTTTTAATCTGCAGTCTTGCTCCCTCCTCTCTCAGACCTCCATACATATACTCCTGGCTCCTCCAGCATACAAGTGTTCTCCTCTTATTCGTTAAACTTCCAAAATCCAGACTTTCTGCACGCCACTATTTTGGTCCTTTTTTCTCCTGTTTGTGGAACTGCCTTCCGTAGATGGTTTAATTACATTCTCCCCTCGAGGACTTCAAGCAGACAGTGCACCATAATCTCATGTGCCCCCTATTCTTAAACCTTAATCCATTAACCTTACCTAACCCAACCCTCTTACTTAAGTTACTATGAGCCCAATGCTGTACTCTCAGTACATTGTCATTTTACCCACTATCATCACACTCTTACATGAGCGTACTGTATATGTTGGACACAAAAAAGTTCCAAGATGTGAAAAACAAAGGGATGGGTTCCTGGAAGCTGAAGAGTGCTGAAGTTGTGCCACTTATAGCTGGAGTGAGATGTTCCAACCTGACTGAGATTTTAAAAGCACTACCTGGAAATATTAAAGTAACCAAACTCCAAATATTTGGAGGGTAATTAGGGTTCAGTTGCAATCACTATATGAGTCATTGGCAGAATGATATGAGAACAGAACACTGCTCCAGAGCTAATGTGTCCACGAAGGGAATCATTGTCACAATGAAGGATACTTTTGGTCCTGGGAGGCTCCATTCTATCTTTTTATACTCACTAATGGAGATAACAATCAGCGAAAAGACTATCCCAGTTATTGCTATCAATGCAAGTACACTGCATGCGGTCCATTGCCTCTCTTACTGCTACTACCAAACAGCTATGAAGTTCAGTTACAACTCTCATTATGTACTCAATTGGACTTGTCTTTGAGAATTAAAGTATACAGATCTTTTCGAAAACTTCAAGAATCTATTTCTGCTAATGGTATTAACAGCCATATTCCTTTACACGCTCTTTTTTTGTTCTTACAATTCCAAATGCCAATAATAGCCTTGAAGCAAGTGTCTGATGTTGAAAGTGAGACAATCAGATATCAATTTAATGGCGAAGACCTCTCAGTGTCGCTGGCTGGAGGCACTGCGTTACCTTTTGGATTTGAGACGAGCTGTATGGCTGACAACACACACCTAATCAGGCCTCATCTTAAGAGTTTGTGCCTTTCTTGTACAATTTTCTGGAATGAGAAAGTGAACTCCAATGAACACACATTATACTTACTGTATGGAAGGGTTAGTATGCCTCATATCCTCGTTACTAAGCTTCAAGATAATCCTTTTGAAATTAAGTGAGTATGGAATCGTTTTTAGTGCCCTGTAAGTGTGTGATTTTTTAAAATGCAAAATATAAACTCAAAGAAGATCGGGGTGACAGAGGAGAAAAGGGCAACAAAGTGACAGTGAGGCAGTGAAGCCACAGTTAGATGCAAGGGGGGGGGAGAGAGAGAGACAGAGAGAGAGAGAGAGAGAGAGAGAGAGAGAGAGAGAGAGAGAGAGAGAGAGAGAGAGAGAGAGAGAGAGAGAGAGAGAGAGAGAGAGAGAGAGAGAGAGAGAGAGAGAGAGAGAGAGAGAGAGAGAGATAGAGATATATATATATATATATATATATATATATATATATATATATATATCACAATGGTGGTACACCATCTGAGACGCTGGTGCACCACTTGTTGAAGCACTGGAAGGAAGAGTATGATTGAACAGACGGAGAATGAGGTTCCACAAGTGGAAGGAGAAAGGATTCAAAGAAGTAGAAGTGACTTGTTAGCCTTCACAAATAAATAGAAAAAAACATAATAATAATAATAAGGGTGATTGCTGGTAGCTAAAAGGCGACCTTGTAAAAGGCTACGATATAGGTAAAACCTACCAAAATGTAATGTGGAACCAAAAACGTTGAAGTCCGGTTAAATAGACCATTTTTGTCACTTTTCGTCGATGACCTAGTTAATTTTCTCCACTCGCATCCACATGACGAAGTTTTATGTTTGTTCACACACAATGGCTATCATTGATAGAAATGGCTCTTTAAAGCAGGGACTTCATCATAACAATAGAGGAATGAGTGTAAATATCAGAGAAGTAACTAAAGGAACACAATCACACAAGGTACTGATGCGGAGAAGCTCCATCGGAGCCGACAGAGCCTGACTGGTTCCAGACAAGCTGCCAACTGATCATTCCGACATGGGCACAAGCCTCGCAGTGCTAATTATTTGGCATAATCGTTGTAAGGATTAATTAAGTAATTACAGGGAAAATGTCTGTAGGCGAGATTTCGGATCATTTCCCGCTGCCTGTCAGCAGGCGTGGTTTAATTATTTTAATAATCTCTTTTTAAAGGTCTATTGTTTAATTCCTGGGGTAAACATTTATCTGGGGAGCTAGGTGGAGGAAAAAAACAAAACATCATTTTCTTTTGTTCACCTGTAAAAATGATTTTATGGGTCGGCCCAGACAAATATTATGGTTTTATCAGTCGGATCAGACAAATATGGTTTCACAGTGAGGCTGAGACAAATCTTATATGGTTTTATGGGGAGGCCTAGATTAATCACAAGGTTTTACGGAGAGGCCATTGGCAAATCTTGTCTTCTGAGCATACATAGTACAGAGGAGCTGAAGAATTTGTTTTACCTGTGAATCTGTTCGTTTGTTAAAGATTACAGGAGATTCTTCACACTCGGTGATTAAAAAAAAACTGAGAAAAAATATGAGAATAAACTGTGACATCATTACCTCTTCACTTCAAACAAGTTGATGTTGAAAAATGCATCCCTTCTAGATGATAATTCTCAGATTACACAATAATAATAATCTATCTATAATTCCAGCTGTGTGTGTGTGTGTGTGTGTGTGTGTGTGTGTGTGTGTGTGTGTGTGTGTGTGTGTGTGTGTGTGTGTGTGTGTGTGTGTGTGTGTCTGTGACCGCTGTTTCTCGACAACCACTGGTCCGATCTAATTGAAACTTGCCAGGTATATTGTTGGGGACCTGAGTATGTGCCTTTTCAAAGGTTTGATATTAATCGGACAAGTGGTTCCCAAGTTATGGCCATTTATTTACCAACCAATGACAGGACACATTGCTGCGTGGGCGTGGCTGATGGGGGAAGAGAACCTCAGCCACGTTCCCCATTATGGATTAAAACCACGGACTTCTTATAATAACCTGGACCAGAAATGCCATCTACTCGCAGCAGTGAGAACTGAAGTCACCGGAAATGGCTCAGCGGCCATGTTGCATTGCCACTCGCTAGTCGCGCGCAATTAAAAAAAAACCTGTAGATGCTTTAAGAGTTTTAACTATTTTGCCAGTATTTTGAACCGGTAAATGTAAAAATGCCACAGTGCGTGGCGTTCGGATGCAATAATAAGTCTGGGAAGAGCTCCACATTCACCTTTCATCGGTAAGAATGCGATTATTGATGCTTTCTTTTCTCTTTCAATCGTCAATCTATTTTTAGAGTATTATTTTAAGAAGTTACAATTTAAACGCTAAACGCCAGTATAACAATCTAAATGATGGCAAAGTACAGTCGACAATTTGAAAGAAAATGTAAAAAACGATATTATCCAGGAATACGCCGGAAATGAGTTTTCCAGGTGTCTAGAATTCAATTTTTTTTCCGGAGATTCATTCCCCCATCGACTGCCGTGGCTGCGAAAATAGTTGGGCGGGTAGCTCACAATATTTGTCCATTTGGGGGCACAGGCCCTCCCTATGGAGGTCCTCTCCGAGGGTCCTGGCTCCGCGGTCCACCTAACCCGATGTTACCCCCAAAATCTTTTTGCTTCCTACGCACCTTAGGGTTAGGGGGTCGTATCTATCTTGATATCAGTGATCACATGTTTGAGACGGAGGCAGACTGTAATCATGTATTTTCTCTCATACAGCACATCTGTGAGTGCGATACAAAGATTCGTCTCCACCATGTTGTTCGAACCATGAACACTGGATTGAAAGATAAACCCATCAGGAAAAAAATTCAGCAAACTGATCCTATTTGCACATCAATAGTTTACTAACCATTTGCATTGAAGTGTTTCTCCTAGGTTTCGACATATCTTATGTTTCAACCTACTGCGATTATAATAGTTGATCATCATCTTCTATAGGTCAATGCATATTAAAGCAGTCTCATTAGTGTGTAGATTATAGATCATGTTTATTAAGGTTGTTCAATGTCTGTTCAATGTTTTCATGATTGATCAATATATTATAGGCCATACAGGGTAGCTTTAAGCTACTCACATAGGGGGGTAGCTTTAAGCTACCCACTATGGCCTATAATATATTGATCAATCATGAAAACATTAATGAGACTGGTACTGGTTCAATATGCTTCGACCTACTACAGAAAGCTACCCTCTATAATATTGTTGTGGTTACCAAATTCGCAAACCACCATTCAGGTCCCTTAGGTGAGATATCTCGGTAAGTATATGTGTAGTTAGGCCCAAACCCGTTGTCTAGTGGGAATACATGTCATTTATGCGTGCTGCGACTCTTCAGGATAGCCGTTTTTCTTTTACTATCTTTATTTTGGACCAACCGCCATTGTTACCACCACCAACCACAACATCAACCACCCACCGCGGCGCCGCTTCACGTCACACCTCGCAACCGTCGCATCGCCACCGTTCTTGCGCCGCTTGTGGGTACCGGTGTTGGACTCGTGCAGGGCGCGCGCCGAACAGCGTGTACAAAACCACGGATTTTCAGCTCCAAAAACGGATCAAAAACGACACACGCCCACTTTTGTTCCGTCCAATCGGTGAGCGAGGGGCGATTTGGCCCCGCCTCCAGGGCGTTGGAGGGCGGTCGCTATATGCAAATTTATGGATCAAAATGCATTCACGCCCACTTTTTCTCGGGCCAATGGGGAGTTAAGACTTCGCAGTCGGTGGAGTTGGGAAGAAGAAGCAAGAAGGAGTTGGTCGTCGTCGTGTGCGTTGGAGTCGGAGCGAAGGGGACGGAGCAGTGGAGAGGCGGCGAGGGCAGACGAGGGGGTGCTGCACACCAGGGAGGCCGACGGCGCGACCTGGTCGAGTTGGAGACGCTCGTCGCGGGACTCGAGGCAGAGTAGAAATCCTCCTTTCCCCCGAGCATCAGCAACCCCCTCCTGTTTCCCCCCGCGCTGAGATAGTGCGACCAAGGGGGCCCCTTTCCCACCCCTTACCAGACACTGTCCGCGAGGCCCGCGGAGTTGAGGCACCATCGCCGCTCCGCGTCTCATCACCAGACGGGTAGGCCCGACCCGGTCTCGGCCTCAGGCCCGCCTCATCCTTGAAGGTGTTCTTTTTCTTGGTTTTGGGTATGTGTTGTCGGTGCCGTCTGTGAAGTAAAATTGTATAAGTGTTGCCGTGTGCTCGCGTTGTCGGTATTAGATCTGCATTGTCGCATTTGCTTTTTGTGTAAAATTGCATTGCGTTTCTTTTCCTTTTCTATGTGCTTTTGGTGGAATTGAATATGTGTGCTTTCTGTTCATCGCGAATAAATGTGCTTTGTGTTGAACTGTTTCCCGCTTCGCTTCGTCATTTCTTTCATTGAATCCTCATCTTGCTTCACGTAAAGGGTTGGTAGTGGGCTGAATACGCCCGATAATTAATCGAACCGTCGAGGTCGACGAATAACACCGCTCGGTTATCCCGATAGTACAGAACGGGTCGCTTAAGTGGCCCATGTCCGAAGTCGACCTGCGGCGAGGTGCGATCGCCCGGTCTACCCTCCGTGTGGGTACTTAGGTAGGTCGAATTTGGCGAGCAACCCTATCCCACGCGGGGGCCGATTGGCTCGATCGCGGTGAGACCGAAAGGTCCACCCGTGACTGGTTCCCGGCGTTAGTCCGAGAGGGTCACGACTGGATTGTCCGTCCGGTGGGCGACGTGCCGCGATACGAGTTACGTGGCCGTCATTACGCCGGCGGGCGCGAATCCGTAACAATATACACATATTAATAGGAGGCCATAGGTTAGTCTGTAGATTATAGATCATATTTATTAATGTTGTCCGATGTCTGTTCAATGTTTTGATGATTGGTCAATATATTATTAATTATAGGCCATAAGGTATATTATTATAGGGGGTAGCTGAAAGCTACCGCCTTATGGCCTATAATAATACAAATATTATAGGCCATCGGGGGTTAGCTATACACATTACACTGATTATCATCAAATCATATGACATATGATATGATAACACTGAACAACAAAAATTTTTTACTGGAGATGTGTAAAGTGATTTAGACTAATTTGGGTACGCTGATTTCAAAAATCATAACCGTTTTGCTGTATCACGTCAGGATTTTCAGTAACAGAAATATTCCCATTGCCTAGAAGTCAGGATTTCAATGAAATTTACAAAAATTCATTTATTCATTTATTTCATCATGAATGCTTCAAAATTATTGAAATTACAGAAAAACTCCACTAGAATGTAATTAAAAATGCTTTAGGCATTTGGCTTTGCGTTTGTGCTGCTCTGTGTCAGTTTCACGATGCAGGAACCAGCAGAAATCGCCCATCATGTTCGGGTTGTGCCACCCTTGGTAACGCGTCTCCATGAGTGAAATCTCTTGGTGGAATCGCTTGCCGTGCTCGTCCGAGACTGCTCCCAAGTTGTCAGGGAAGAAGTTCAGGTGCTGGTGTAGGAAATGGATTTTCAGGGACATCCTGGAGCCAAGTTTCCTGAAGGACTCCAGCAGCTGCTGCACTATTTCTTCATAGTTGTCCGCACGCTCGTTCCCCAAGAAGTTGTCCGTCACAGCTTTGAAGCTCCTCCACGCTGCCAGCTCTTTGGGGTTTAGAGTTGTCGGAAAAGTTTCGTCCTTCATAATCTGTCGGATTTGCGGTCCAACAAAGACACCAGCCTTGATCTTGGCCTCCGACAAGGTGTTGCCAAACTTTTCCTTGAGGTATAAAAACCCACGCCCATTCAGATCCATTGCCCGTACAAAACTTTTCATCAAGCCGAGCTTTATGTGGAGTGGTGGAAGGAAAACCTTGGCTGGGTCGACAAGGGCGACATGCTTCACGTTGTGTCGACCAGGTACATGCTCTTTTCGCTCTTCCCAATCTTTCTTCGTCCAGTGATTCTTGTCGTCTCTGCTATCCCAGAGACAAAGGAAGCACATGTATTTCGTGTAGCCTGACTGCAGCCCTAACAACAGCGCCACCACTTTCAAGTCTCCGCAGATGTGCCAGTTGAAGTCATTGTACTTGATGGAATCAAGCAGCTGCCGCATAGTCTCATAGGTCTCTGTCATGCCGAACGCGTGAGCCAGTGGGACTGATGGTTTCTCGTTGCCATTGTGGAGCAAAACAGCCTTCAAGCTGTTCTTTCCCGAGTCGATGAAGAGGCGCCAGTCTGCAGGATCGTGATCACACCCAAGTTCTTTCAACAGACCGTTGATGTCACTGCAGAATGTCATCGTGTCTTCCATCTCAAAGAACTCAGCCATGTCTCTGTGACGTGCTCTGAACAAGGATATCTTGGTGTTAGGTTCAAGTAGATTCCACTGCTGCAGCCTTGATCCAAGCAGCTCTGCCTTCGCCTTTGATAGCGAGAGATCTCTTACAAGATCATTTAAGTCTCCCTGGTTCAGAAGGTGTGATTCTTGAGTGTCAGGTTCAAAAGGTTCATCATCACCATCCTCTTCACCACTGCTTACAGCTATGTTCTGATCAGCTGGAGGTGTTGGAACGGGGTTCTCGTCATCATGAGGCACAGGTTTACGAGCAGAGACGCAGTCAGCGTACTTGATGTGACCTTTATTCTTCTTGTTGAAGCCGGCGATGCTTGTGCAGCAGAAATAACAATCATCATGATGATTCTGCGGCTCACGCCATATCATGGGCACCGCAAATGGCATGCTCGCGCGCTTGCCCACCAACCACTGAGTCAAGGTTGTGTGACAGCTTGTGCAGCAGATGTGTGGTGCCCAGCTCTGTTCTTGGTCCCCCACCTTACACCCGAAGTAGTGAAAGTAGGCGGCCTTCATTTTCACTGCTGTAGATATACTTCGCTGTTGATCTTTTTTGGTATACCGTCCACAGACATAACAGAAGTTGTCAGGATGATTGGTACAGGAACGCCTACTCATCTTTATCTGAAAGAAAGAAATATAACACAAGTTAACAACAATTGTACGAAATAGACATGTCAAAGACATATGTAAATTTCATTGAAATCCTGACTTCTAGGCAATGGGAATATTTCTGTTCCTGAAAATCCTGACGTGATACAGCAAAACGGTTATGATTTTTGAAATCAGCGTACCCAAATTAGTCTTAATCACTTTATACATCTCCAGTAAAAAAAATTTTTTGAAATTTGTTGTTCAGTGTAATCATTCATGAGAATTGTGACACCTCGTACTCACTCACCTTATTGATTCGTGCTGCAGAGCTTATATTAGCTTGGTAGTGATCATAGGCGGCGGAGACTGTTGTTAGTGAAATGAAAATCCTGTTCTTCTTATTAAGCTGTACAAAAATGTTGTTTCCAGCAAGAAATTCGGCACAGATTAATATATTCAAACCGTGAATTTGGATTGGCAACGCAACATGGCGACTTCAGTCGACAGAGGCCGTTGCTGGTCCAGGTTATTATAAGAAGTCCGTGGCGCTACCGCTCGAGATCGGAGTATAGGTGCTAGCCACCAGTGTTGGGCACAAAAGCAATAATCCGATAACAGATAAGTATCGAAGTTTTCTTTTTTATCAGAAGTTAACTTCCATTTATCGTTATCGGACCAGTTAACTTCCGATAACTCGATTTTTTTAGTCCCATAATGTCCGTTAATTTTTTTGTCCGATAACATGTTTATCGTTTCCGGGTCGCATTTTGCAGAAATAATTAATTATTATCAATGAGGAGAAACATGTACATGATTATAGATTACTTGTTTTACAAGATAATGCTGAGTCAGGCCGCCGCGTGAAGAAAAATAGAAGAAGAAGAAGAAGAGGAAGAAGAAGAAGAAGAAACCTTGCAATGGCGACTTCCTCAGGCTTGCGGCTGCTCGGCTCTGCAGGTACTGGGTTCGGTCAAGGTTGGGAAACCCGAAAAATAAAAACATATGTGACTGCTACATTGTGTGACCGTGGAAATACTGCGGCCGCCCTATAATTGCTAGTGGCCGTAGATTTTTTAGACCCTACGGCTGCCAAGCCAAATGTGACTGAAGCATTACGATCGAAAATGAGCAGGTAGGAGACAAAATTTAAACAGCAGGTGTTGTTTGGGTACCTTTAGATGTTTTTGTTGCTGTTTTGGTACTTTTTCCCCCCAGAAAATGGCGTCACACGACGTTTACGAGAGCGAATGAAAGGCCTGTGTGGTTGTTTAAAAGTTTTTTTTTTTTGCACGTACGTTTTTTTTTTCCTCTCCTCTCCTCTCCTCCCCTCTCTTTTCCTCTCTTTTCCTTACGTTGGCGCTAATTGAATAATTGGCCATTAAAACTAAATTGTGAATAATCGTAACTGTGATATGCGAACTTCCGGGCCATGCACGTACAGGTGCGCGAGAGCGAAGGAATGGCCTGTGTGGTTGTTGTTTCTGCCTCGCGGTTTGAAGGTTTTGGGGTTTTTTTGGTTTGCACGTACGGCCACGCACATATGGGCACACAAGATCAAAGGAACGCCCTTTTTGTGTTGTTTCTGGCTCACGGTTGAATTTTTACAGCGCGTGCGCTGTATACAATTGCACCGAGTTTGAAATGTCCCCGGTGTCGACCACGTCTCCGGTGTCTCGATTTCCCCCCCTCCCCCACGTGCCTGTGACAGCCAATGACGGCCGTCCGGTAGATGCAGTGCGTAACCTCGACCGAAATGGCGACAATTGACGGAAATACCCGAGTATTTCAATGGAAATTTGTGAAATGAACGTGTTATATATATGTGAAAACCATTGAATTTATTGCTTGACGGAAAAAAAGCAAGAAACGCGCCCCTCTCATGTACGAACGACCGAAAGACGTCATTTCCGCCCACCATCGCATTTCGCGCCGAAAGACGTCATTTCCGCCCACCATCGCATTTCGCGCCGATCGCTGAACGCTGAAAGCTAAGGTCTTCTTGTGCCATCATTCTTTTGCGGCCCCTGCTACGCTGTATCGAACGATTTCATTCCTTCTGTTTTATATAAAGGTGCTTATCACAATAATTACAAGATTTTTACATTTAAAATATTAAGTACGCCTTTTAATTGTTTTTCAACTGAAAAAGCATAAATTGCATATTTTAACATTAGTTTACTCATTTGCTTCACCACACGTACTGTATTGAAGGATTTCACTTGTTTTTTTTTTTTGCACGTTCGGCCACGCACGTACGGGCACGTACTAGTCTATCTATAATTCCAGCAGTGTGTGTATGTCTGCGACCGCGACCGCTGTTTCTCGACAACCTCTGGTCCGATCTCATTGAAACTTGCCAGGTATATTGCTGGGGCCCTGTGAATGTGCCTTTTTAAGGTTTGATATTAATCGGACAAGTGGTTCCCAAGTTATGGCCATTTATTTACCAAACCGATGACAGGACACGTTGCTGCGTCGGCCAGTGCGTGGCCGGCCGACAATGACGTCACGGGCCGTGCCGGTAACGATGGGGATCGATCGGTGCCTAGTTACCGTGGCGTAGCAGTGGCAATGGTCAATGGCAGTGAATGTCATGGCAAGCAAAGACAGGGAGGTAAACTTGATTTTAATTTTGATATTAATTAACTCTGTGTGTGTAAGTATCACAGCAGTTGTTACTTCAATACAAACGATAATTCGTGGAATGATGTGAACATTCCGTACGGGCACGCACCACTTCCGGAAAGTGATGACTTAATGTATCTATCTATAATTCCAGGTGTGTGTGTGTGTGTGTGTGTGTGTGTGTGTGTGTGTGTGTGTGTGTGTGTGTGTGTGTGTGTGTGTGTGACCACTGTTTCTCGACAACCACTGGTCTGATCTAATTGAAACTTGCCAGGTATATTGCTGGGGCCCTGTGAATGTGCCTTTTCAAGGTTTGATATTAATCGGACAAGTGGTTCCCAAGTTATGGCCATTTATTTACCAAACCAATGACAGGACACGTTGCTGCGTCGGCGTCGCCGATGGGGAAGAGAACCTCAGCCGCGTTCCCCATTACGGGTTACAACTTACGGACTTCCGGATAGTGATGACTTACTGTATTCTAATAATTTCTCCATTTATTATGCGCATTTATAGATAAACACAATGCCCCAATCCAGTCGTCATTTACGAGAGCGAAGGAACGGCCTGTGTGTTTGTTTGAAATGTATGTTTTTTGGGGGTTTATTATTATATATTTTTTTGCACGTACGTTTTTATTTATTTAATTTTTTTCTATTATTTTTCCTCTTCTCTTCTCTTCTCTTTGTGTTTTTCCTTGCGATGACATTGCGAAAAGGCAAAATACGTTGGCGCTAATTGAATAATTGGCCATTAAAACTAAATTGCGAATAATCGTAACTGCGATTATGCGAACCTCCGGACAGTGACGACTTACTGTATTCTTTCTCGATTTTTTTTTTCTCGATTTATCGACTTACTGTTTTCTTTCTTTCTCGATTTCTGTACTTTCTCGATTTTCTTAAACACAATGCCCCAATCCAGTCGTCGTTTATGAGAGCGAAGGAACGGCTTGTGTGGTTGTTTGAAAGTTTTTTTTTTTTTTTTTGCACGTACAGCCACGCACTTACGGGCACGTAAGAGCGAAGGAACGGCCTGTGTGGTTGTTTCTGGCACGCGGTTTGAAAGGTTTTTTTTTTTTTGCATGTACGGCCACACACGTATGGCCACACACGTACGGGCATACACTAGTAATAATAATAACGACAGCAATATTCGGTAGAGCGCACACCTCTGCCAGGCTGAACAGTTTACGTTTTGTATCCACTGACAGGCCGGATCTGCATCTGGACCTCCCAAGTCGAATCGGCTTGTTCTTGTCACCTACCCAACTCATCCACCTAATTTTGTCATAATCCTTCGTCAACTTTTTGAGATAACATGCTGTATATCGTTTTTGACCCCATCTTTCAATGGTGAAGAATCACTTAAGATTTTAAAAAATTCTTCCATCTGGATTCAGATCTTCACCAAAATATAATCGACTTGTCCTTGTCACACACCCAACATGTCCGCCAAGTTTTGTCCAAATCCATCCACAACATTTTGAGACATCCTGCTCACAGACAGGAGTGAAAACATTACGGTGTCGGAGGTAATAATTTTATTGATATTGTGCATTTTGGCTGTGGAAACAATATAACTGCTGACCGAACCCAAAATAACTGTCCCTTTCAATAAACCAAATTATGATCCGTGTATTTCAACAGGTGATTCTAAATACCTTCTTTGAAATTGATGTAGAAATCCTGTCATCTTGTATCATTATAATTTTCATCAAAACATTCAATTTCATTGCTTTTCACTAATGGTGTTTGACGAAACGTGGATGGGAGAACCCGTTCACAGGATGGTCTCCCAAGAAAGGTCGTGGTAGCAGAAAGGTCGTGGTCGTGGTAGGTTTAAATTGGAATTATATATGTACCGAGATGCATTAGAGATAAAGGGGTACAGGGATATTTGCAGAACTTGAAGGTTGATTGTGTGTGGATGGGTGATTGTATATTGTGTTTGTGTAGTGCAGGCTTGATTGGCCGAATGACCTCCTGCACCAAAGGTCCTTGTACCGGTACAGTATATACTTGTATATCGATGCTTGTGAATCGCCTTCATTGGCCTTTCTGCAGAATGATGCAGATGTAGCAGACTTGAATAAACTGTCGGATTGGTGCTTCGCAGGTAGGGTGTTGCATCACAAAGTGCTCGGAGCCAGCTGTCTCATCTGGTAGCATGAGTTGGTGGATGTTAAAGATCTCAGGTTGTCTTTCATGAAGAGTAGCTGAGTTATCGTTGGTAATCCGAACAAATGACAAATTCTTGCCCGAATCACCTTCAGTTGAATGAACCAGGCGGTCCATAAAATGCTTCAAGGGTAAAAAAAAAAAAAAATTCCCAGCTGACCCCATAAGAAGTTGCGAATAATTGGGGCATTAAAGAAGTGGAAGAGAAGAGGAGATTTGATGTTACGAAAGAGTCATGTTCATTCCATATACTGTATAAGCAATCTGTCACGAGGACCACTTCTCGCTTGAGGTATTTTTTGAAGGTCTGCCACATTCATACGAGTTATGCCACAGGATGAGGGATGCAGAGGATGGAGTCATCAGCAAATATATTAAATAACTAAATTAATAAAAAGGTGATTTTCGAAGGTCTGTCGCATTGATATGAGTGGTAGTCATGGTTGTTGTTGCTCGTAGTCTTCCACCTCATCATGACATTCCCCATCAATGACATGGTAATGGTTATATGGTCATTAGAATCGTTCTGATAAAGGTTAACACTCTGTAACAGTCGATTAGCATTCCTTGTACCTCTCTTTTCGTCTTCACAACTTTCTCTGGAACGTGATTCTTTGAAATTGACCAATGAAGCTTTCCTGAACATTTATTATCTCTGGATGATATTGTTATGGAAATGGCCCTTATTGGACTACTAAATATAGGATTAGCTTAGATCCCCCATTAAATGCATGTTTAGCTCGGTTGTGTGGTAATATCGACGTTGCATGTGTGTCAGGAGGTGTAGGATGTATTTGATGTTACAAAAGAGTCCGTTTTATTGATCGTACAGTGGTGGTGTGCCAAGGGCTCCCTCTTCTTCCTCCCCCCCCATCCCGGACGAGGCCCCGTCCAGTCGGCTGAGAGGGTGTGGCCAGAAAGAGGAAGTGAAGCTAAGGGGAGGAGTTGGTCGGCTTCGAAAAGGGGGAGGAGCCAGTGACTCACAGCGAGCGAACGAAGACCTCGTGAAAAGGTTCAGTTTGGCAGAAGTACAAAACTGTAGTCGTTTGAGAGGGTGCTCGTGTGGCGAAGGAGCGAATGAGAGAGAAACGATGGCTTCGTAAAAAGGTTCAGTGTGTGGAAACAGTTGCTCTCGAGGCGTGCTCGTGTTTTCGAAGCGAGCGAACGAAGGAGGCGCAGTGTTGGATCTGCTGGGAGAGACGCTGAACCTGCCTGCACGTCGAGTCTACCTTTTTGGGGCAGTGGGAGAGGCGGCCTCCACGTCAAATCGGCGATCGACTCTTATGAGGAGGTGATTCTGCCGTGAGAGAGACAGTAGCTGGCTTTGAGAGGCGAGCGTGGAAAAGGAAAGAAAAGGTGATTTGACAGAGAGAGAAACTGAGAGGACGGAGTTGGGAAGTCGGGCTTCGAGGTGGGAAGGTAGGAGAGGAGACGACGGAGCCTCTGACGGTCCCTGCTCACACTAACGGCTCGACACGTTTGCCGATCCGCTTGCCGGAGCTCGGAACCTCGATTTGGGCCTTGTCTGGTGAACAGGCCAGGCCTGGATTTGTATGCTGGACCTAAAGAGAAATCAGCTGAGGCCCATCGTCGACCTTACGCGGGGTCAGAGCGCGCGGAGACCGCGTGCGGTGTGGAAAGGAAAGAGTGCGGCGCCGCCATCTTGCCACGCGGCGTGTTCGAGCTGGGGCTCGAATCCGTGGACATCCGCTTGTTACTAGTGACATTCGTGCTTTTTGACACTTTTCTCTCGTCCATGAGACATCACCGAGTACTCTGTCTTGCATGCATGCTGTCTGTCTGTCTGTCTTTGTCTGCACGTGTTGTATAAGGCATATCTCGGTGGGGCCCCCCTCGAAACCTGTAGTCTGTAGTTCCCTAGTTAAGAACGGGTTAAACGTTGTTAATAAAAGCATTGTCGTGAATGTTTTGCTTGTGTCGTACTCCCCGATGTTCCCCAATAAATCTGGTTGATTCGGGTGAAGTTGCTGCTATGGATTAATTCGGTCGCATCGAGGAACGATCCATTCGATTGGCATATAAAACCAAAAATGGTTACAGACTGGCGGAAAACGCTCGGCATCTGACACAACCAGTCTGTAACTGGGGTTCTATTTCCCCAACTGGTAAGGTACAAGGATTACATTGGTATCACGATTGAAGACGCGTGACCCGAGGCCTGTGCTGAGCCGGCCGGCGTTATAAACCCCGGAGACGGCGGTGGTGAGGGTGGCGCCAAGATTCGGGTGAGAATCCCGCCACCCCGGATCCGCAACAATATCTATGATGATGCAAGTCAGACACTGGTTAATTGTTATACTCGGAAAGTGTGCCCCATTACTTTTGGAGAGATCGTGTGCGTTAAGTGGAATGTGCATGAAGGCAAAACTGATCTGGATATTACTTGACATTAAGTGAAAGGTCCAAGCTGGCTTCATATATAGATGGTAAAATAATTCAACTTAATGGGATGTGGACATGGTACAAGCATAATGGGACAAGTGGCCTCCTCATTTGTCTCTTGATATCATTTGCTAAAAATAGCTGCTCGAGGGGATGGCCCAGTGTACCCCCGTTTCCCTAAGAGTCTGAACCAGGGGTCACCAACCCATACCACCAAGAGCAACTGGTAGCTCGCATTTAAATTTTGGAAAAACACAAAAAACTTTTCCAGATACGAAAGTTTTCATAAAGTCAAAAAAAACGAAGACACCACCCAATTATCGAACATTGCGTGGCTGCTTGATTTGACATTTCTAACAGGGTTGACAAAAAAATGAACGCCCTGAACTGTGATTGCAAGGGAAACAGAAGACAATTGCCGACATTAGTGCAATGAAAACTTTCAAGTCAAAACTTAACCTTCTGATACAACAGGTCCAAAAAAAGGAAAATGCAACATTTTCCTTCTATGCTCCAAACGCGAGCAGAAAATAAGGTTTCTGTCAGAATCGTGTACATTGACAAGTACAGTGATTTCCTGATCAGGCTTAGCCAAGAGTTCAACAACAGATTTAATGATTTTGAGGAAACAGAGCCCCGTGTGATGTTCACTTCAATCCCCTTGATGGAAGTTGATGTTCGTGACATTTCTGAACAAGTTAGTATGCTGTTTGACCTTAATTGTATCCCTTTTGGAAATGGAGATTATCAGCCTTCAAAATGACATACAGTTGAAATCAAGGGAATCTGCCACAAATTTCTGGAGTCTCGTGGGTACTGAAAAGTAGCAATGAAAGTGGCTTCCCTACTTGGCTCGACCTATCTTTGCGAATCCGCTTTTCGAACATGAACTGAATCAAAACTAATATAAATTTCGAACCTCTCTCACAGACAAGCATCTGAAGGACTCCATTACAGTTGCCTTCTCAAGATACACACAAGATTACGCAGTACTGCTGGACAGCATGCAGTCAAGTTTCACACTGAAGTAAAGGTAAATATCAATTTTCCCTCACTTTAAATGTGTATTTTTGTAATTCAACTGTAATAACTAAATTTGTACCCTTATCAATTCATATATTTTCAATTTATGTTTTAGTAGCTCTTGAAATATTTCATCAATGAAAAGTAGCTCGCATTCAAAAACAGGTTGGCGACCCTGATCTAGATTCTCTTGGATGGTTTACAGTGTTTACAGCCAACAGGCAGACGATATCTACACTATATGAGATATGTTTGTCTGTCTGTCTGTCGCCTTTTTTCTGAGACGGTCAAATGGTTCTTCGCCAAACATTCAGATGTTCATCAGTGAGTGTCAGGGTGTGTTTTAGGCAGTAAAAGACCTTTTTTGTAAATTTTTAGCTTCTCTGGAATTTACATTCCAGATAAGGTATTGGCATCGTGCACCATCTCTGTCCGTCCATCTCTTTTTTTCGACTTCTCCGGCCAAACCACTGGGCCTATCCAGCTTAAATTTGGTAGCAACGTTCCTCTCATTACTGATAACAGGAATTGCAAAGCTCATTTCAGTCACATGACTTTAAGTAGGTCACAATGGCCAACTTAGCAAATTTCTTCAAAAATCTTCCTCTCCTGACCTACCAGTCAGAATGCTACCAAATTTGGGTTGCAAGATTAGGCCAGGGTAGGGATGTTAAATTGTGGAGGTCATGCCGATCACGTGACCGTAAATGTGTCAAAATGGCCGACTTAGTCAATTTTTGCGAAAATCGATGTAAATTCCTTCAAAAATCTTCTCCAGACCCACCAGTCAGAATGCTACCAAGTTTGGGTGACAATATTAGTCCAGCGTAGGGATGTTAAATTGCCAAAGTCATTCCGATCACGTGACTGTAAATGTGTCACAATTACCAGCTTAGTGAATTTTTGGGAAAATCGCATAAATTCCTTCAAAAATCTTCTTCTTCAGACCCACCAGTTACAATGCAACCAAATTTAAATTACAACATTAGGCCAGAGCTCAGATAAGGTACAGTTCTAGTGGTCCTATTTTTTATTGTTTTAAAGTTTTTTTGGGGGGGGAATGGTTTTTTTAATCGCTCTTTGCATGCCGAAGCCTTTGTAGCGATGTGAAAGGTAATATTAAATGATCCCTGACCCCATTCCTGAGGGGGTGTCGGGAAGTGGTTTAGGTCCCCACCAAAGAAAAAAAAATTGATTTCTTCAAAATGCCAACAGGATTAGAACAGCACCTGGCAATGCCACGTACCTCTGCTAGTCACAGTAATACATAAAGCAACACCCAAATCTCTTCTGATCTGATCTGTTAAAGCATGACTGTGCAGTTTAACATGGCATAAAAGGGGTTCATCAGGCCCAAACTGGGAAAGATCCAAAAGGGGCAAGACTGCAAATGCGAGATGCTGATGCAAGATTGCAAACGTACAGGGGATTCTTCAATTCAACGATGGTATGAGACTTAGACCGCAGGGTCTTCAACATCCACATTCAAATGGTACCTTTCCTAAAGAAAGCATACACCACAATGCTGCACCCACTGTTGTACCATACAGCATATTACTTTTGGAAGATTACCTTGAAGAATGCAAAATATATAGTGCCGGAGGGAAAAGGCTGTTGTTGATGGCGGAAGGTTTGAGAGAGTGAAAAGATAACTTTAATCAGCTCTGTTCTCAAACCTGGCTCTCTTTGTCAAGAAACACCAATTATCAACACGTGACCATACGTCGTTTCAGGGCGTTACGAAGCAAGCAAGCCTCGGGGCGTCGCCTGTAATTAAAGCGCTCGGTGCGTATGACTTATGCAAATAGTCGGCTTTGATCCGTGGGGTATGGCCTGAAAAATGTTTTTAATTCCTCTGGAATTTTCTTTAAACTCCATCGCAATATTGCAATTTTCAAACAAAGACAAACGAATCGAACACGTGTTCACATACGGCGAGCGTCTTAATGCGCACATTTCCCAAGATTTCATCATATATATCTCCGTCTCCTCTGTGAATGCCTCTCACATTTACGTGAAAAATTTACGCCAACTCGGAAAATTCCATTCTTCATTTGGCGATGCTCACAGTGAACCTTTATCATTAGACAGTGAACAAATTTACAACTTGGTAATAAAGGATTTGCTTTGCATATCCGAGGAGCATTCCAGAGTGCTTCCAATGAGATGCTCACAGTAGTCCAAGAAACGCCGATAAAAGTACAACACAATTTCACATCAAATGTGAAGGATCTCCTAAAATGCATGACGGGCAACTCTCAGGGCCGGGAGGCATCCTTTCTGTGCAGAAGATGACCAGAGAGCCAGGAATACATGTTTGATGAGGTGGCGGTATTTGTATCTATGTTTGAAAAAATTAATAATAAATATATATATATATATATATATATATATATATATATATATATATATATATATATATATATATATATATATATATATATATATATACTTTTTATACATGGTGAGCATGTTCACAAACTACCAATGGGTACTGGGAGGGGTAGAAGGAGACGAGGAATAACACTAAACGAGTAACAATGGTCCATAGAGTAACAGAATGGGAAAGAACCAGTGGGTGTAGAAGAGATCATGGGTGTGTATGTGTGGGTACATGAGCTTGTGATGGAAGTATATTTCAAATGATGAAGTGAGGAGGAAGAGACAAAGGACACAAGAAGATGATTCCACAATTGGGAAAATAGATGGATCAATAAATGCAGGACAGGTGTGACTTGCTGGTATTGAAGGTCATGTTCCATGTAGCTTCGCTGTGGCTTATTTTGTCCAGGTCTGACAAAAGGGTTTCTGCAGCAACCATTGTTTCATACAAGAGTGATTTATCATTCTACACAGGGTGGAGTCATCAGTAAAAATAGGAATGCTGACTTTCCAGACATTCAGATCATTGATATAGTCAACTATAATGCTGGCCTTATGATGGTGCCTTGGGGACTCACAGTTTGAAATGAAAGGACGCTATCAAGGAACACCTGGACTCGTAGGATAAACTGAGAGGTATGCACATTCCTCTCTGAGTTGAATATCCTGGGTTTGAATTCTGACCCAGCTATAACCACCCCCCCCCCCCACTCCCATTCTGCATGCAGAGCGAGGCATCAATGCATGCACCATCCATCGGATGGATGTAAAATTGGGTGTCCCATCTGCTGGCATCAATTGGTGTACATTAAAAAATCCCATGGTGTCCTTGGCGAAGAGTAGGCTAGCTATCACTGACACCCTGAACAATCTACAAATTCCTGCTCGAATCAGCAGGGGCTCGGCCTCAGTAGCACAACCATTCCCCCTCAGCCTGTAGTACTATCTGCTTACGTGGAACCACATGCTGAAAATGACAGAAGAGGAAGAAGAACTGACAGCTTCTGTTTCTCCTCACAGGAGAAATCGGACAACTCCACTTGTGAAGGAGACTCTGCGTTGCAAATTAAGATAACTTAGAAGTCAAGGCTGGATGCCAGACTGTCAAAGGCTAGCGAAATGGTCCTAACCTCTTGCATGTTTTTTTTAGAGGATCCATCCACTGCCGTGTCAGAAGGAGTAACATATCCATGGCGGAATGCCAGGTGCCAAGCCAAACTGGTTGTCACAGATTAGAGAGTTGGAGAAGAGAGAGTGCTTGAGCTTACTTGCAATTATCGACTCCATTGCTTTGCTTATAGCGGGGGAGAAGGCTGATATGTCTGTTGTTGAAGGGATCAGTTTTGAAACCTTTCTTTTGGATAGTTCCCATCCAAGAAGATCACATGTGAAAGAGAGCAAGGAGAAGGGTATGGCAGGACTGAAGCATTCGTGTGTGTGTGTGTGTGTGTGTGTGTGTGTGTGTGTGTGTGTGTGTGTGTGTGTGTGTGTGTGTGTGTGTGTGTGTGTGTGTGTGTGTGTGTGTGTGTGTGTGTGTGTGTGTGTGTGTGTGTGTCTTCTTCTTCTTTCGGCTGCTCCCGTTAGGGGTCGCCACAGCGGATCATCCGTATGATCCGCATAGTGATTTGGCACATGTTTTACGCCGGATGCCCTTCCTGACGCAACCCTGGTCGCCTCTTACGACACAGGGATATGGTACACCTATTTTAACCGGGGTATACACCGGCCCAGTACACTGGTACTCATTTCGCCGACCTCGGAAGGATGACAGGCTGAGTCAACCCCCTGGTGTATTAATTCAGCGGCCCAACGGGGCTTGAACTCAGGACACATTGGATCCCAAGCCGCTGCCCTAACCACTGCGCCAACACACCAGAGATATATATATATATATATATATATATATATATATATATATATATATATATATATATATATATATATATATATATATATATATATATATATATATATATATATATATATATATATATATATATATATATATATATATATATATATATATATATATATATATATATTGTGACGTCCACGGGACTTGAACGGTCCCGCCAACGTAGAATGAGCCGAAACGATGGAGGCGGTTTATTTATTTATAACCCAAACATGGTGGTTCTAATCGCTCTACCGCAAACGGGACGAGGAAGGTGGCACGAGTCACTTTTCACTGAGTTGATGATGTTTATTCGTTTTTTTAATCATTACCAGAAATAACAAGACTCGGCAAGAAGAGGGATCCGGGGAGATCCGACGGGATGGTGTGGGATCGGGCGTGGGGAAAAACACAGACAATTCCAATGAATATACAGTTCTCAATCCCTCTAAGGCGCCAAGCACACACACACACACACAAAACGTAGATATTTCTGGTGGTCAGGCTGGACCGTGGTGTGGACGCAACTGTCCCTGGATCGGCGTCGGACGAGCTGGCCTTGCTCTCGTCAGGGGGGGGGCAGGAGAAACCGTGGTGCTGTCGACCTCCTGGTCTTGGCCCAAGTCCGCTCACAGCCGCCAGGGAACCAGTTCTGGCGCCAAGTTGCGAGCAGGAGAGGGCGGCAGGTCCGCCCGCCGTTCGACCCCGTACTCCGAGTCAGCAGAACCCCAGAGCCAACCAAGGTGAGGCACGAGGCTCAGCAAGGCTCCAAGACACGATCAAGAACACGATCGAATCAGCACAACAACAAGGACGCTCTCCGCGCAGCAGCCTCTACACCAAAAAAAACACGATCTTTTGGTTGTAATCTTCTTCCTCTTCCTTTTCGACCCCAAACAGAACCTTTTTATCCTCCTGCCCTCGTCACCTCCAATTGAGCCGTTTATTGGCCCACCGCCGTCACCTTCTGCCAATCGTGATCACGGGGCGGAGCCATCCGCTGCACTGTCCTGTGACGTCACGGCCAGTCTCCAGAGAATACCAAAAAGGGGTTTACGCAGACACACTTACCCTATCCCGTGTCCCTATCTAATTACGTGACAATTATCATTTCCCCCCTTGAAGAAATGAACATTTACTAGACAACTTATCACCACTGAATTACTACTTATTACATCGAGATCCTGGTAAACTCGAACAGCATGGCATACCTAATTAAACATCCTAATTACCCTTTGAATGCATACTCCCCCCTCAAACGTAACAATACATATATATATATATATATATATATATATATATATATATATATATATATATATATATATATATATATATATATATATATGTACACACACACACATGAGTAGATTGCAAAAAATTGTGCAAGGGTGGATGTTTGGCAAGGTGCTCTTAGACTGTCATGGATGCCGAAGTAATATAAATGTGTGGCAGGTTCCCCGATTGGTTAGAACTCTTGCAGTGAATGCTGTTGTGACACAAGGGCTCATGGTCACCATTCCAGTGAAGAGATTGTATATGGCATTGGAGACGATGCAAGCTTTCCAACTCAACACTTTGGGGAGTCCATTCCATGCTGATTAAGGCGAGTGAACCAGAAACGCGTCCATGGATTAATTCCCTTCTCAAGGCCGGGCTGGAATTGATTTTTTAAAAAGATTGGTTGACTCACTGTTCATGGCAGTGTAGCAGCTAACACACTGCTTGTTTGCAGTGTGTGGTTCTGTGTCTTTCACAGACTGCTACTATAAACTGGAAGTAGCTATTTTAAGGGTAGTATATGTTGTGTACCCATCTCTAAGCTGACATGCCTTGTTTTGAACCCCGGCCCCACTTTAAACTGTCATCCCGGTGTTTCAGAGGCAGGGTGATTCATCAATGTGTTTGCCGTCCCTCAGATGAACGATAAATTAGGCATCCTATCCGCTGACATGAGTTGGTGGATGTTAAAGATCCTACCATGTCCTTCGTGAAGAGTGGACAAGCTTTCGCCAGCACCGTGACCAAATTGCAAATTCCTCACCTAACTACTGCTGGGAAGGCAATGGCAAACCACCCAGTACACCCCTTGCCAAGAAACTGATTCTGCAGCACTGTCGCTCTGTAACTGAGTGTGATACTTCTGAATCTGATATACATCACACACATGCACACACGCACACGCACACGCACACGCACACGCACACGCACACGCACACGCACACACACACACCTTTTGTTAGTTAAAAAAGATATATAAGACGTGATAAGGCAACATTGTAGGACAGCTCAGAGGTAATGGACATTCCTTTGCAGAGTACGCTGTCTTTTTGGATTGGACATTGATGCGGCTTTCAAATGTGCTCACGTTGACTTGCGGACATTTTTATAGATTCCCTCAACAGTCCTACCCAAAATCCGTGTTGAAAAAAATAGCATTTGCTCTTGCATATCTGCTTTCAACAATGAAGGCTACACCCTGATAAATGATGCAACGAGCAGCCAGGTGCTCCATGTGAGATAAAGCAGATATTGGTGAGACCTCAGGGAGAAGCCATGGCTAAGTCGGAAGCAAGTCGAGCTCCGCTCATTGTAAGGAGTCAAGGGACAGAGTGTGTATTTTGGACAGCGTTACTGAACCACATTGGTGCTCGTAATGGAATAAAGTTCAAATGAACGCTTTTTACAGATTACCATTTAGTCAAACGTTGAGGACACACCTTTGTGCCTCGTCCACGTAAGTGTTAAAATAATTGATTCGTTTTCTTTAAGCGCAAAGCAAAGGTCGTAGTGGTTTGCTAAAGGGGACTGGTTATGGAAGTGATTGGGGAAGGGAGTTGGAGGAACCGACGGACGAGAGGCTGAGAATATGAACTTAATTACAGGCTGTGAGTCTACCCAGCATGTGGCCGTGGTGTTCCAATTACTAGCTCGCACCAGAGGTATGTGGTGTGTGTGTGTGTGTGTGTATGTGTCTCTCTGGTGATGATATTGAGATGTAGAGTGAGTGGGTAGCTGATTGAGTGATGGGCAGTGTTATGGTTAATTAACCACGCAACTCGAATGAGGGCTTTCAGATTCGTTGCACCATCAGCGTTGCACCATGTAAAAAAAACAGGTTCATCATGTGATGAAGAAAGAACGTCTGACCCATCACTATTCCTTGATTCCTCATTCCAGTCATTGAAAAGCTGAGCCGGATGGCAGCTGAGGCAAGAGGGACACCTACAGTATAAGTAGATGGGCTGTAATTGAATTGAGTGGTACAGATGAATCATCTTTTGTGGATATTGTGGATGTTCGTGGATGTTGTCAAAAGGCTTCACAGACAACTAGTTTAATCCATAACTGTTTAACTCCTGACATAACACGAACTATCCTGAGCATTCAGATATTTACATTTCAGCGGTTGGTTGTTGAATCCAAATGTTTGTGTTAAGGTTTGTTTGTTTGGTAAAACTGCAGAAGTGGAACAAGAGGAGGTATAATGATCAACATTCCACCAGAGTTGACGTAATTGATATGTGCGAATTCACATATTATGAACACACAAACACACGTGCCATCCCATTGAAGGGTACTCACCAATTAACTTTTACTTTGCTCAACGTTATTGGGGAGAGTGACGTAAATTGGAGTGTTATTATACACCGCAGTGGATAAACACCGTCACATATGTCACAGTATATTTACACCATGGGCTGCCATCGAGAGACGTTTGTAAGTTGAGGTTTAGTTTTGACTTTTTATTTTGGACACCCGATGCCCTCCCCTCCACAACACCAGTGTTCTTTTGTACACTGATGAAAATGCTCACTGTGATGCTGAAAGTGTAAACAACAAGCTATGACATCACAAACTGTTTCTTCCTTTGCGCTTCTTATTTAGAAGCAAATTCTCAAACCACTTGTCATGCACAAGGCTTCCAAATTCTTCATGATGTGACTGTGAAAGGAAGTATTAATGTCCAAATACATATATATATATATATATATATATATATATATATATATATATATATATATATATATATATATATATATATATATATATATATATATATATATATGTGTGTATTTCATCTTTCGGCTGCTTCCGTTAGGGGTCGCCACAGCGGATCATCCGTGATGATCCGCATAATGATTTGGCATAGGTTTTACGCCGGATGCCCTTCCTGACGCAACCCTAGTCGCCTGTTATGACACAAGGATAAGGATTTGGTTTCGCCATGATTCTGGGCTGCCCTACACCCTCTCATAGCGCGGCCCAGTGCAGAGCTCCCATCCTCAAGCGATCCTCCAACCCAAGCCTCCGAGTAGCCGGATTACAGGCGCACGCCACTACACCCGGTACATATATTTTTATATATATATATATATATGTATGTATGTATGTATGTATGTATGTATGTATGTATGTATGTATTATTGTAGCGTGAATTTGTGTGAGGCCCAAACCAGGTCATGTCTGTATCGATGTCCTGCAAAATGACCAAGCAGATGAGGCAAGGTTCATGACTGAATTAAGATTCGGCCAACCGTTGGAATTGGGAATTCCAATGCCACTCCCTGACAATAATTTAGCACGGTCTTGTCCACCTATCAGCAGCACAGCTTGGCTTATCAGTTATTGGCTCCCAATGAGGTCACCTTCCTGGGTCCGATTGCAGTCGTGCGTGTCGGGGTTGTGCTGAGGTGTCGTCCACCAGACGACGGTCTCCTCGGGTTAACCCGAGGTAGTCCCTTCGGGTGGGTGCCTGTAATGTCCTATCCCTAAGAGAGGATGATCACGTGTCTCTGCTATCACCTGAGCTCTGACATTTGAACATCGGTATTGCAGCACTCTCTGAGGTTCAGAGACCGGATAGTGGTGAGATCATTGAGGGTGGTTGCACCTACCACTGGTCTGGTTACTCTGATCATTACCATGCCCAAGGAGATAGCCGTGCCCAATCAGCTGACTCCAATGACAATACAGGTAACACTGGTCAATGAGCATATTATGAGACTTAGGATTCGTCACTCTCTGGGTGCCATTTTCCTGGCCTCTGTATGTGCTCCAACTGATATGAGTGATCTCACTGTAAAGGAGGCATTCTATGCCATTCTTGAGTCTGTGGTTGATCAGTGCCCCTGACAAGATATTCTTCTAATCTTCGGGGATTTCAATCCATCGACTGGCACTGACAGGGATGATTATGAGACGTGTTGGTCTCCATGGGTCTGGAGCTGTGAACCACAATAGCACCAAGTTCCTTGACTTTGCAAGAAGTCATGGACTGAGGGTGGCTGGTTCATGGTTTCAGCACCCGCAGCCTCATCGCTGGACTTGGCATTCCAACACTGGTGGTGTGGCAAAGGAGATTGACTATGTGCTTATTGATGGTCATTGGAGGATGATCCAGAACTGCAGGGTCAACCGGAGTGTTCAGTTCCTCAATAGCGACCATAGGCTTGTTGTAACAACTCTGAAGTTTCAGCTTAAATATAGGAGAATGGTACCATCCCAGACTCGGCTTGATGTTGGCAAGCTCAAGGATGACTGAGTGGCTAAGGCATTTGCAAACAGGCTGAGTGGGGATTTGTGAGGTCTTGGTGTTTTGTCGAATCCTCAAGAGTTGTGGAGTGCCTTCAGGACTGCTATCCTTGATATTGTCGGTGGATGTCTTGGTGAAGAAGTGATTTCTCTCCCTCGGGACACTGGATACCGTTGACCAGAGTTGCAGGGCGAGGCTTAATGGCAAAGCTGAGCTGTTCAGGGAGCTGGGGTATAAAACTGGACATGCGCTGAGGGCGTACAAGGAGGCCGATGTGCAAGAAATCTGTGAAGGGGTAGAGCATCACCTGTGGACGAGTGATTGATGTCCTGCTTACAGAGTAATTCTTGCATTGCTTTTCTCCAAGCCCATCCCTCAGTTTATTGTAGTTAGAGCGGAGGAGAGTGGGCTCTTGACAGAGGAGTCCGAAATGAAGGGCCGTTGGACCTGTTACTTTGAGCAGCTGAATCAGGCTGACACACCAGTTGTTGAGTTGCATATCAGGGGTGTAACTATTCTTATTGCTGACCCTCAGATCATCTGTGAACCACCTTCATCTGTGGAAATACAGGCCGCAGTGAATGGGTTTGAATGGGGTGAAGCTCCTGGGATCTCTGGTATCCATGTGGAACTTCTCCAGGATGGTACAAATGCTGTACTCATGTTGTTGCATGCAGTTCTGTTCTCTGTTTGAAGCATAGGCCTCATCCCAACTGACTGACAGAGGGGCCTTGTTGTCCCTCTCTGGAAAGGGAAAGGTGATCACCAGGACTCCAACAACAAACAAGGAGTGACGCTGTTCTCAGTGCCGGGCAAGGTTTTTGCTCGGATAATTCTTGACAGCATTCACCACCACCTGCTTGAGCACCAGCACCCAGAGCAGTCGGGCTTTACACCAAAGAGGTCAACAATTGACCATATCATTGTTCTTCAGGTCTTCATTGAATGCAGACGAGAGTTTCACCATTGGCTGCTCACAGCTCACAGCTTATGGGGGCCCTTGGGGTGCTGAATGAGAAGTTGGAGCTACTGGGATTATCGGTGTCCTCGGTTAAAACTAATATCCAGGCTTTCAATGACATCTTGGATGCTACTATCTTGTCTGCACCTATTTGTGGTGAGGATGTTGAGGTCACAGAGAGATTCACTTAGCCTGGATGTGATATTTATGTCTCCGCATGTTGTGAGACAGAGGTTGATAGACATCTGTGTCAGGTCTGGGAAGTCATGGATTCATTGGATCATGAGGTGTGGTACCGTCTGTATTTATGCAGGAGGACAAAAATCCGAGTCTTTAATTCCTTGGTCCTTCCAGTCTTGTTCTATGGATGTGTGACTTGGACTCTTACCAAGGATCTGAGATGGAGACTTAACTCCTTCCAGGTCTCTTTGATGAATCGTTGGCTATTGCTGAACAGACTTTATGTCCAACGAACAGTTGCTGAGGGAGACTCAGATGAGATGTTGTACCTATATAGTCCGTGAGCGTCAGCTACGGCTGTATGGACATGTAGCTAATTTTCCTGATGCTGATCCTGCTCACCAGATTCTCTCAGCGAGGAGCCTCATGAGTGGAGAACAGCCTATTTGCTCTTCTCTGTATCGTAGTTACAGCAGATTGATTGGCATCTCAAGAAGATGGGGATGGGCCAGGCATCTGTGTGGGGTAAGGCCAGACTGAGGCCCCTGGAGTACTGGCAGAAAGTGCAGCGATGCGCTACTGGCAGAAGAGATAGAGATAGAGAGAGAGAGAGATAGAGATAGAGATAGAGATAGAGATAGAGATAGAGATAGAGATAGATTTGGGGGGGGGGGAGGAAGCATTGAGAATAATGTACTTCCATCTTCAGATACGGAATGAGCAGCAGCAGTGTATGATCATCCCATTCATCCCAACAGAAACTGTCTCCAGCTGCAAAAAGGCTCCACTCCATACTGGCTCAATTCACCTCAACCACACCAGGTCCTCCAGGTGGCCCAGCAGCCCTGACAGTCTCCCCAATTTCTTCACCTTCAGGAAAGGAAGACCCAGACAGAACGCCAAGAATGAGAGCCAGGGAGAAATTTGGAAACAGATCAGCAGAGCAACAGGAACAACCCAATTGTACAATTTAAACTCAACTCTCTGTCTCTGCCACCCCAACTGTGTGATCCATGCTGTGCTCTGCCTTTTATAATGGTGGATGGGCTGGCATCAATTCTGGTTGCACCTCTTCGGTTCTTGTCGGGTCTTGTTAGTTATCATGGGCTCTCATGGATTCTTTGGTTCTCCACATGGACGGGCTGACGTTATGCACAGTTTAGTCTGGGCATCACCCATTACAACCTCTGTTGCTGTGTAGAGCAGATGCTTGCAAATTGGTTGAGCATGGAACTGTCTGCTCATTATTGAACGAGTGGTGCTTCTTCTGCCAAGTCCATTCCAATTGGTCCCATGCTGCTGCCTCCCCAGATCAGCCATGCTGATTGAGTCAATGGATTAGTGTACAGCATCCATTCATCAGTTTCTTCCTGCACAGATTTTGCACATTCAGGAAAGAAAGAAAGCATGAACAAAGGACAGTTTATGAGGGAATTTATTAATATTATTATGATTTTTATTTTTTTTTGCACGGTTCATGGAAGATGGTTTTACAACTGTGTTTATTCATGGCGAGTGGGAAATAAATTTTGCACCAGCAAAAAAAAAAAACAGCGAATACGCGAAGCACAGCGCCATGAATGGAGAAACAGGTCGCATCTTGTTAATCGCGAATTCGCAGGATACACGAATAGTGAAACTACAAATGTTGGGTGGGGTACATGTACAGTATATATATATATATATATATATATATATATATATATATATATATATATATATATATTATTGTTGCGGATTCGCGCCCGCCGGCGTGCGAACGGCCACGTAACTCGAATCACGGCACGTCGCCCACCGGACGGACAATCCAGTCGTGACCCTCTCGGACTAACGCCGGGAACCAGTCACGGGTGGACCTTTCGGCCTCACCACGATCGTGCCAATCGGCCCCCCGCGTGGGATAGGGTTGCTCGCCAAATTCGACCTACCTAAGTACCCACACGGAGGGTAGACCGGGCGATCGCACCTCGCCGCAGGTCGACTTCGGACACGGGCCACTTTAAGCGACCCGTTCCGTACTATCGGGATAACCGAGCGGTGTTATCGTCGGCCTCGACGGTTCGATTAATTATCGGGCGTATTCAGCCCACTACCAACCCTTTACGTGAAGTAAGATGGAGATTCAATGAAAGAAAAGACGAAGCGAAACGGGAAAACAGTTCAACATAATTCACATTTATTTCGCGATGGCACACGGAAAGCACACATATACAATTACACCAAAAGCAAATCTAAAAGGAGAAGAAACACACAATATTACACAAAAAGCAAATATAAAAGAAGAAGACAATGCAGAGCGATCCGACTACCGAGCACACTGCAACACTTATACAATTTTACTTCACAGACGGCGCCGACAACACATATACCCAAAGCAAAAGAAAAGGACCACCCTCAAGGATGAGGCGGGCCTGGGGCCCAGACCGCATCGGGCCTACCCGTCTGATGATGAGACGCAAAGTGGCGGTGGCACCCCAACTCCGCGGGCCTCGCGGACAGTGTCTGGTAGGGGGTGGGAAAGGGGCCCCCTTGTCGCACTATCTCAGCGCGGGGGGGAAACAGGAGGGGGTTGTTGATGCTCGGGGGAAAGGAGGATATCTCCCTGTCTCGGGTCCCGCGACGAGCGTCTCCACCACGACCTCGGTCGCGCCGCCGGCCTCTCCCTCCGCAGCTCCCCGAATCCGACGCGAGCACCCCCTCGACCGCCTTCGCCGCCGCCACCTCTCCACAGCTCCGTCCAATCGCCCTCTCCGTCTCCTCTCTTGACTCGTCCCAACTCTTCACTGGCTCCGCGAACTCCCAACTGCGAACTGCCTTGACTGACGAACGCAGCCCCTTATATGCCCCGTGGCTTCGCCCCTTCACCTTTGACCCTTTACCTCCGACCCTTCACCTCTAACTGGCTCCCCATTGGACCGAGGAAAAGTGGGCGTGAATGCTTTTTGATCCATGAATTTGCATATAGCGACCACACTCCAACGCCCTGGAGGCGGGGCCAAATCGCCCCACGCTCACCGATAGGACGGAACAGAAGTGGGCGTGAGTCGTTTTTGATCCGTTTTCTTCGGAAAGTCTGTGATGTTTCTGAACACGCTGCTCGGTGCGCGCCCTGCACGAGTCCAGTATCGGTGCCCACAAGTGGCGCAAGAATGGTGGTGATGCGATGGTGGCGAGTTGTGACGGTAAAGGTCGTGGCTGTTGTTGTGAAGCGGCGTTGTGGTTGGTGGTTGTTGTGTGATGGCTGTTGAGACGTGGTTGGTGGTGGTAGTAATGGCGGCTGGTCCAAAATAAAGATAGTAAAAGAAAAACGGCTATCTAAAAGGGTCGCAGCCCGCATGAATGACATTTATTCCCTCTAAACAACGGGTTTGGGCCTAACTACACATATACTTACAGAGATATCTCACCTAAGGGACCTGAATGGTGGTTTGCGAATTTCGTCAACCACAACAATATATATATATATATATATATGTATATATGTATGTATGTATGTATATATATATATATATATATATATATATATATATATATATATATATATATATATATATATATATATATATATATGTCTATATGTATGTATGTATGTATATATATATATATATATATATATATATATATATACATACATACATACATATATATATATGTATATGTATGTATGTATGTATATATATATATATATGTATGTATGTATGTATATATATATATATATATATATATATATATGTATATATATGTATATATATATATATATATATATATATATATATATATATATATATATATATATATATATATATATATATATATATATATATATATATATATATATATATATATATATATACGTACGTACGTACGTACGTACGTACGTACGTACATACATACATACATATATATGCATACTTTCTCTTTGTGCGACTTCACCTACGTCCTTATCTGTTGGAGACAATATGATCTTATTTGAATATATATGTCTTTGCCATAAATTATGCAGATATTCTCAATGAGAGCTGCATTTACATGGTAATATTCCAAATTCCTAACTCTGTTGAAATAGCAATCCGATATTTCAAAAACCTCTGTCTGCAGACACAGGAAGTAATGAAGGGTAATTAAATATATACCTATAACCTATCATAGCCTTTACCTATCATTCATTGACTTTGAAAAGGATGTTTGACAGTGTGAATATGGAGGCAATGTGGAAGAAACTGAGACTGTATGGAATACCAGATAAATTTGTATGGATGACAGAGTACCTACAGTAGATGCAAATGCAGTGTAATTTGCGAAAATAAGTTGTCATCCTAATTTGAAGTTACTGCAGGGGTCAGACAAGGTCGAATGTTGTCTCCATTACTCCTTTAAGTAGTGTTGCTTTGGGTGTATGGCTGGTGTTGGCTGAATGGTTAGGGTGGTGGGCTTTGGATCCGAGGGTGCTCAGTTCAAATCCCACTCAGCTGTTGAATTAATACCATCTGGGGTTCACTCGGCCTGTCATCCTTCCGAGGTCGGCAAAATGAGTGCCAGCATGCTCGTATACTATGTCGGAGTGGCGACCTGTCCAGGATTGTGCCCAATGGCCAAAGAGACTTGAAGCAGCACCAATGCTCTGCACAGAGTATGGTCCCAATCTCCTCCTCCTTCTTTGGGTGTTGCGGAAAAACAACTGAGTAGAGAAAGAACGGGATACCTTGGAGGAACCAATTTGGCTTTTAACACACTTCCTTATTTTCAAGGCATTGCCAGATTCATAAGCATAAGCATCGTAACCACAGCCTTTGTCTGTAGCAATTTTAATATGACCATTAATTTTGTTTGCTCGACACTGTGCAAGTGTTTGTAGATGTAGCGGAAATCGCTCATGTATTGAATTAAGAATGCTGAATGGCATCAAGCAGTTCCTCAATGTTTGGGGAGGCTTGCCAGGCCAGAAGCTACCAGGCCTCAGATGGTTGTTTCATCATTACGTTAAATATGCAATAAAGGTAAGCAGACAAGCTGTTGGGTAATTGGGTTTACACACACACTCGGAGTAAGATACATCGTCTATTAACGGAATCCATCTATGTTTCATATGCATTAGATACCACGGAATAAGCTGCACTATTATAAATGTCCAACATTATTCAAACCTAACTAAAGGCAAAGGGATAGAATATGTGATAATATAATTTATTGGAATATTTGAAGCGATTTACCAGTGGGATGCCTTCGCAATAAGCTGAGCCCAAACGTATTGCACTCTTCGTGCGGCATTTTCACACCTTTAGAGGCTCTCACGAATACCTTTAGAAACCCGGTGATACAAATGGGCAAGGTGTCGAACAATGAAGGTATGGACTCTCACACGGTAAATACCAGTGTATCTTCTACATTCTAACCTCATGGGGTACTTTTTACCTCCCCCACCAAAGGTGGATGGATGTTGTGTTTTGTTTCACCTCTTTCTGTCCGTCTGTCTGCGAGCAGGATATCTCAAAATGTTGGGGACGGATTCGGACGAAATTTGGTGGACACGTTCAGTGTTTGAAAAGGAAGAAATGATTAGATTTTGGTGAAGATCCGGATCCAGATACGAGAATTTTTCAAGCGATTCTTCACCATTGAGAGATGGGGCTAAAAACGATATATTGCACAATATCTCAAAAAGTTATGAATGGATTCGGGCGAAACTTGGTGGACGGATTGGGTGTGTGACGAGGAAGAATTTATTCAATTTTGGTGAAGATCCGGATGAAGATCCGGCTTATCAGTGGGATAGAAAATGTAAAATGTTCAACCTGGTGGAAGTATTCACTCTATCAAGTGCCGTTCTTGTTTTAAACCTATATTTCTTACTTCATTACTCAAGTATTGGTTGTGATTCAAAGATTGTAACACAAGGTTCTAAATGGTTGGTTGAATAGTCAAATTGAGAAGCTCTAAATAATTGCAAACTCTTATTTACCATCAGGTTAATGAACAGCTCACCATGAGCGAACAACACCTGAGTATTTATACCCAAATTCATGGATAGCTCATGACCATCACACAACACCTGAGTATTTACTACCAGGTTCATGGATAGATCACCACCATCACACACCCACCACCTGAGTAATCACAGCTAGATTTTTGGGTATCTCACCACAAGCACACAGCACCTGAGTATTTATAGCCAGGTTTTGGGTGGCACACCACCATCATACTCCATCTGAGTAATTTACTGACACCTTTCAAAATCTTCATTATTTCCATAATTATAAAGTCAGAAAAAAAACCATTCATAAAAATGGAAAAAACATCCTTGGATATGGAATCCCCAAAAAACAACCAAGCAGGGTAGGAGGGAATAACAAGGAATGACAAGGTAGGAATGACAGCACAATACAACATCACAATCCTTAATGCCATCACAATCCCACAAGCCATAATGTCATTGATGTTTTACACCCTTAATATCTTGATGTTTTACGGGACAGCGAGTTATACAGGAGAGTTTCTCACTCTGTGCATGTGTAAATGGCGTTCACTAAGTTGTGGTGTATTGTCGTTGCATTGTGTTTTTTAATCCGATAAAATTTTTTTATGGTGCAGCGACAATACCCAAGAGACAATGTCACTTCCCTCTGTTGGAATCATTACCCCATGCAAGCAAAGCGAAAAGTGAGGTTAAGGAATTGGTTCACGTCTGTCCATCCGTCTGTCTATCTTATCGGTTTATAATAGAGCAACAACTTATTTAAATTGAATGTTATATTTTGATCATGAAATGGAATATGAATAAGAAGACAAGGTTGCTGTTTTACAGTTTGGCTCTGCATTTGTCCTCAATGCACATGCAGAGAGGATTGAGATAATATTTTTTATTCTGTCTGACTTCCTGGCAGTCTATCAAAAATTAAAATTATTCCAAACAGGAAACTTACTGTTTTTAAGGATGTTATAAAGGACACAAACAACGGGCATGAAGAAGTAATGCATGTGTTAGACGGGGGTGATGAAATCGAGACTGGGTAAAACGGCAGTAAAACCCGGAATTAATTTATTATTACGCCTTTAAACCTTTATTTATATTAAATTATACACTTGAATACTGGAGAACACAAATCTCCTTTGTCATAATTCCAAGAACCATGCTTTATATTGATATATAGCATAAGGAGAGGAGGAGATTGGGACCATACTCTGTGCAGAGCATTGGTGCTGCTTAAGCAGTCTCCTTGGCTGTTTGGCACAATCTTAGACAGGTCGCCACTCCGACACAGGATACCAGCAAGCTGGCACTCATTTTGCCGACCTCAGAAGGATGACAGCCAAAGTCAACCTCACCTGGTATTAATTCAACAACCGAGAGGGATTTGAACTCAGGACCCTCGGATCCAAAGCCTGCCACCCCAACCATTAAGCCAACACTAGGTATATATATATATATATATATATATATATATATATATATATATATATATATATATATATATATATATATATAAATAAATATATAAATATATATATATATATATACATACACATACATACATACATACATACATACATCATGAGAGGGCAAGTATCAGGGTGAGGAGGCCACCAATATGGCTATACCGATTGACGCTACATTCTAGCGTGATCAATACAGTGTGACCACTCCTTGGTTTTTTTCAGAAGATCTTGGCTATTCGTTGTTCACCGAGGCGTCTTGGTTTTCTATAGGTTTTCTTGGCGTATAGGTTTTCCATTATCATCGCATTTCCGAAACCTGGTGAATTATTGGCTTTTTTCATTGGCTCATCTTGGCATTTATAAAAATGAGGAGTGGTCACACTGGATCAATAAAGCCTTCATCTCCTCACCTGCGACTCGACGTCATCTTATTACTGTGTATAAGGGTGATGTATAAGACAGCTTCAGTCGTGCTAAACTTCTGGATTAAAAAAAATAGATCTTTAAAATCATTATTTTATTACAATTGATGTATATACCTGACCACTGTGTGGGTTGTCGTGTTCTATGAATTCTCCAGTTGTTATTGCTTCAGCCATCATTGTGCTCGGCTGGATGACATTCATCAACAATTTGGAGGACAAACAATTCGCGATTTTCGCGACTTTTCGATTTTGTCCTTCAGCGAAGTCTGGTGTCTTTTTCGTTATTGTTACCTCCATCACCTAAGGTAGACAGAAGGTATGTTTTCACCCCTGTTTGTCTGTCTGTCGATTTGTTTTTCTGCAGGCAAGATATCTCAAAAAGTTATGTCTGGATTTGGATGAAATTTGGTGGGTAGGTTGGGAGCGCAACAAGGACAAACTGATTCGATTTAGGTGAAGATCCGAATCCGGATACAATAATTTTTAAGTGATTCTTCCCCATTGAGAGATGGGGCCAAAAACGATATACAGCACGGTATTTCAACAATGTATGGACGGCTTATGACAAATGTTGGTGAATGAGTTGGTTCGGTGACAAGAACAAGCTGGTTCGATTTTGGTTAAGATTTGGATGCAGATCCGGCCTATCAGTGGGATACAAATTGTAAACTGTTCAGCCTGGCTGAGGCATGTGCTCAACCAAGTGCTGTTCTTGTTAGTGATTAAAACGCTCGAGAATAAAAGGTGTGGTTTTTAAAGGCTTATGACTTCACTCTATAGTAGCTTTTCAACAATATTATTTTGTTCACATTTGATGGGGCGGCCATTTTTTCCTCATCCCATCCCGACATATGGAATACCACCGTGCTCCGTGATGTTTGTAACAATTTACAGATGGTCGTTAAACATCAGTGATCTTGTATTCAATATGATGTTTAGAAATATAAATTTAGGGTTCACTTATAGAATTATTTATATCCTTAATTATGTACAAAGCTGCGAATTGTATAATCTTGTAATATTGTTATTATACAACACACTATTATATTGTTATTTATATCCAAAGCTGATTACATAATCCTGTAATATTGTCATAATATAACACACTGCACAGATGCCAGATACGCCAATGATATCGCCTGTGCTCCATAATGCCAAACATGAACTTCTTTTATTAATAAAAACACCTATTGTGTGATTGTTTTTTGTAAGTAGAAAAATCTGGGGGGGGGGGGCGGTGGGGGGTGTCGAAAAATCGTTGTAACCTTTGATGCAAATTTTCTGCTGGAAAACTAAAGCTTTTCAAAGCAAAGCCGAGCCGATGGCGATTTGCCTTTCGGCGTCGTCGGTCGAGGCTCGATGACAAATAAATGCTAATTCCATCCTCATTATAGCAGAAATCAGAGGTGAAACGTGTCGTGAAACGAAATAAAATCACTTTTTTTTTAACCATCGAGGCGCCCACGCCAACATCCCTCATGTACAAGTGAGCTCGACAACAGGCGAGCTGCACGGCAATTGCATCGCTTAGCGTTTAGCTGTGTTAATATAAGGACTGCGGCATGGAAGATATTAATGAAGATTCTGTCACGCCTTTCATCTTCACGACAGTTGCCTGGAAGGCACCTTCAATAATCTCCAGCACCAGATCCTGTCCGCTCGTTACGTGTAGGCAGTGCTTTCACAATGTCTTCTTCCTTGACACCTGCATTGTACGTACTACGCACCGTAAACGAATACAAATGCTTTATTAACAATAAAATGATTCAGCATTGTCAATTTCAGCGGATATATATCGAAACTGAGTCGTATGTTAAACCTATAAGAATGAAATCCACTGCGCTCTCAAAATTCCCCAAAACCACACATTTTCAACCGCGAATGCGTTCTACCGAGGAATCTTATGAAGCATCTTTTTAATTTACTTATTGCGGATGAGACTACTTTGTCATTTGCCATGTTCAACCTGAGGAGGCAATTAGATATTTAGATATCTGAGTATAGTATTAGAAATACAAGCAGAGATTCACGGGTTTCTTCTGGTTATGGCGGGAAACATGTCGAAACGCTATGGCACTTTGAGTTCCACTGCACTCGGGTACTTTGTTATCCTGTTGAAGGTCGTTTTATATCGGAATGTCGCCAGCAATCTAGTGCTGCCTTCGGCAAGATTTGGCCCTGTGGGCACAGTGGATGCCCCACTACTGCTCCTCTCACCTGAACGTGAGCCGTGCATTCAATGGTTACCTGCACTTTGTTTTCCTTGGTCCTTGAAAAAACGTGAGGTTTCTATTATGTAGATTACACTGTTTGGAAACAAGGAGTTAAGCTGACATTTTTAGCGTTAACCTTTCGTCGCAGTAAACTAGCAATATGGACAAGATAAAGGTAATATGGACAACGTCTTTTGCTCCAATAAATGGTTGACACCCAAAACGTCTGCTTCTTTTGCTTAACATGGTGGTTAGCATATCTCGATCAGCGTCCTGTTGATTCCATCCATTGTCATATCTGTCTGCCGACAACCTAGGCCTTCACATAGACGATGTCTACATTCTACAATGTATGATAGTTGAGGATCTCATCGTCTCGGTTGAATCTAGTGTCCAGAGAAGTGGCAAAAATCACTGTATCCATCAGCGTGGTGCCAAGATGAATGCACAAAATTATATTTAACCTTCTTTTAATTGTAAACAAGAAGATGATACCCATAACTGCTGTCTTCACCAAAGTCGCATCACCTCTCTAATAGTTTGATTCCCAACAATCAGGTTGGATTTTATGTTCTGGACCTTACAATTCTAGATCTGCTACTCCTCTCTCACTTGTGGATTAATTCCCTGAAACTGAAACAGATCGGAGCATTATATCTGAGTCTTTGACACTGGTCGACATCCTCTGCTGCTTGCCAAGTTATGTTGCGACATTCAAGGACGTTTCCATGCCTAACTTGCATACTTTCTCCATGCTTACAAACAATGCTTAAAATTGATGGAATCTTCTCAAGTGTTACTACCAGTTGAGACTGGTTGGTGTACCCCAATGTAGTGTCCTTGATGCAGCACCTATTTTGCTCCTTCTTTCTGAATCTATAGAAAGTTCTCCTTTTCCATTTTAATACCAATTCCACCTTATTCTGATTGGCCTCTCAGCCCAACGATGGATGGTCAGCAGCTGCTTGCAGCATCGCAACCAACCAAGGCAAAATAAATGTTGGACCAACTCCTGTCACATGACCTTTAATCCAGGCAAGTATACCATTGTAGCAATGTCCATATTACAGCTCTTTATTTGACTTTCACAAGTCACTGGAGATTGGAGATCCACTTTAACGAGACATTTGTTGTGTGGGATTTTCCATTTTGCATTTACTGGGAATAAGCATTTGAATTATACGTATTCCTCAATTGAACTCAAACTCACCAATGATTCCTTTATCCACACTGTTGGCAGAACTTTGTTATCCATAATTCATGATGCTGGGACCCAAGTTCAAATTGCAATTATTGTGTTTTTGTGAACATTGTCTCCTAATGTTCTTATAAATTGTGCAGAAGTACACTGATATCTCTTAGTGTCTTGTCCTGCATGTGATTTAGTAACAAGCTCCTCGATGAGCATGAGATCACTGAGGTTTTTTGTTGGGAGTAGGAAGGTGATGAGCATGGTTGGAGGGTCCATCGCTCATGGAGGAGCTGATTTATTTTTGGGTTTTTTGTACGTAGTCGAGCCCCATGGAAGAACTCAAATATAGAATGAATCAGGACATAACAGAATGAAGAGAGCAGTAAAAACAGAGGAGGGGGGTGGGGAAGGGGGAGCATACCAACAGCAAGGTTGAGGGACAAAATAGAGGAAATCTTCGAGAAATAAAATGTGTGGAAGAATGAGGGCTCTGCGGAGGATCGGGGGGGGGGTGAACAAAATGGATACAGCTGCCAACTCTCAGGAAGGAAAAACTGTAAATTTGGAAGGAAGTGTGTTGGAGTGGGGGCTGTGGTGCTACAAGGGTAGAAAATATCATGGTCGTGAATTGGGAATGATCAGAGATGGTGGTAAACAGCTGTTTTGAAGACCTGGAGGGAAGAATTAGATTGCAGTGAATGTCGAAGTTGGTACCACATGTAGGAAGAAAAGAGGAATGAATGAGTGGAGGTGAGCAGTGATTATGGATTTCTGGAGCTTCACTAGAAGAGAGTTGATGGTGGGCTGGGTGTGCCCTCCAGAAAACTTGGGTGGGGGGAGGTGGGTGGTGTGGAGAGCGGAAAGAACAGGTGATGGAAGGCTGGAAAGAAGGCAGTACGGAAGTTGACTTTTCTCAAAGCATCCACCCTAATGGATGATGTCATGGCATTCCAATGTCCAGTCACGGAATTGTTGCTGTTGTGCTCAAACTATGACTCGTCGTCACATGCTGTGTGCCTGTGGCTCTGGGTGCTGAGGTCAATTGTGTCATGCCAGATATCCTCTTCAGGAACTCATTGACGACCGTGACATTGTTCACCATCACAGCAAGTTGCTCTGGGTTGCCCCGGTCTACATTATTGAGCGTAGTTCACTGCTTCTTCATTCTCCTGCTTAATGAAGCCTTCACTGCTTTCTATCTTCTCATTAAGGGGATGTTGATCATCCACCAGGTGTCAATTTAAGCTGGATTTGCAAGTTAACGACTCATCGAGTAGCTGCTACACAAATCATGCACACACGTAAAGATAGACATGAGGCAATACTGGAAATAAGCAGCCAAACACAACAGGTGACCTTGAGGGAAGTATCTTAACTTGTTAGAGCACTCTGGGTGACTTGTAACATTTCTCTCTCAATGGGCAATCGTCTTGCTATCTCAGGAGGGTGGGGAGGAAATGTGACTTGTATAATGAGCTTAGGAGAAAGCTATTATGAACCACCTTCCTTTTCAAAAGAAAAAATTCCTTAAAAGATTTCAAAAATGGGCAAATTAAGAAAGAATTTGATTGGCTTGCTGTTTGAGACTCTCATCATGAACTCTCGTTATAAAGCTGCTGAACGATACTGGAAACTTGTCCAGCGTATCAGTCCAACATAATTAAATATTTGGCATTCACAATACAGATGGGACAACGGGCTTAATGTCCCTTCAAAGGATGGCGTGCTTCATGATGGTGTCCAACAAGAGTGACACTTTTACCTTATCCCTTTGAAGAAATGAAATTACTCGAAGAATTTCCAAAACTATCACTGAGTTTATCGTTGTTACAAAGATAACAAAAGCGTTAGCTTGCATTCCCCCCACCTGCAGCAACACCCAGTTAATGAGCAGCAGAAGCATCACACTGACCTTATTCCAAGGCAAGAACCCTCAGGGTAAAATGCCCTCCCAAAGTGGAAACCACAAACAACACATAGCTTAAAAACCTAAAGGCTGATTGTGATCATGTGTGTATGGGTTTCAACAGTGTGTTTAAGGTGAAACTATTTACTATTATTCACAGCAAGGAGTATTCACTTTGGTTCATATAACATTGTGTGCTATCATTATAATTCATTGCAATTATTGTATTCATTAGGCAATAGCAACATTAAAAAATGGCATGTTTGTGTATGAACCATGCCTATGACCATCTAACATTCTAGGGACCATTGCAGAAATGTGACAAAATGTCCTCCATGTGACCATCCTGCATTTTTAGGAATATTTACTCAGACCTTACAACATCTCCTCCATATGACCATTTTGCATTCTGAGGACCATTGTAATGACCTCACAAAATGTCCTCTTTATGACCATCCTGCATTCTAAGGACCATTGGAAAGAACTTACATCTCCTCCATATGATCATCCTGCATTCCAAGGATTATTGTTAAGGACCTTATAAAATGTCCTCCATATGACCATCCGACATTGCAATGACCCGACTGCATGTTGACCCATCAGCTTTATCAATCCATGCAGCCTCTGCAGAGAGGCCGAAGCATGAATATAATGAACTATATCTTCTTCATGTAATATGACAACATGAAAACTGTTCGATACTTTCATGTAAACTATTAAACTCCATTTTCCGGAAGTTGATGTGACAGTGCATAACCTCGATCAGCTGCAACACCAGAGTTACGTCCTTTGACACTTGTTCTGTACTATATAGTTACAGGAGCCTCTTGATGTATTGGAGCTATCTGATGAGTTGTCTATTGACTTTTCAGTGATCTACCAGACAATCGTTGTTGTGAGGATTGGCTGATTTCCTACCAAAAACCATCAGTACTTACTGATTGACATTCATCCATTCTGCTGTCGCTCGTCTTGTATCTAGAGTCATGAAACTATTTTTTCTGATTGTTGTTTTTTGCAACAGTTTAACAAAGCATTCATTTTGCCCAAAGGCTGTGGTTACAATCAAGGTCTGATGAGTCTTGGCCGTTTTCAATCTCGGCTGACTCTCCTATCAATCAGGTCGGGCTGGCGGGGCCGCACACTGCATTATACCCTCTGCTGTCTGTGTGAGACAGATAGCTGTGCCAAACTGTGTTTTGTCAATGCCCTGGAATTCCCCCCAGGTGACAAGACCTTCAGAGCATCCATTAGACGGGGGCATAACATAATGTGCTGGAGGTTGGGAGGCTATGGAGACAGTAGGGTGGTGGGTTTTGGCAGAAGGTGGAAAGACGGGTGTCAGAGTGAAGGCTCCACATTGTAGGCTCAAGCTTTTAACCAGAGAAGAGTGAGAAAGGAAATGAAGATACATCATTGCTTAGAGGTTGAAACCTAACCTAAAACTCATGCAAGACAACGTCTTACAGAATTTAGTTGTTTGTTTTTTTTTGCATACATGATCGAGGCTCATGGAAGAGCTAGAGTAGAAAGGAAGGGAACAAAATGGAAAGGGGGAAACACTAACAGCAGAGTAGAAGTGAGAGTGAGATCAAGGGAAAGAGGAGGACACAATTAGCTGAACAAGATGTACACAAGTTCAATGAAACATAGCAAGAAGAGAAAAGGAAAAGCTGGGATGAACCAGAAAAGGAACAAACCAACCAACAACGAACAAAGAAAAGTGGTGAGGGAGAGGGGGAAAATTACAATAACCTGGAAGAAAGGAATGCTTGGGAATCGGGTCAAATAGGGTTTGTGTTTTTTATTCAGGATTTTTGGATGTATATACTGGATTAAAGTTTGAAGTGGGTTCTGGGGTTGCAGGTGTGAGAGTGATTGCATGAGACCTTACATAACACCTGTTAGTAAGTTTACAATTTCACAATCTGGAATAAAAGATGACTTCCAAATACTGTCATTCTCCTCCTCAAATATGAATGTTGTACATGAGATCTGTTCGTCGTTTTACAGTAAATAAGTCGTTTTCTCAAAGCTTCGTATGGTTGTGATAGTCTTCCTTGCTTCATATTGATTCCAATGAGAACCCAAGATTGCACTTTTGATTGTGATCATGCAGACATCTCCTCTGAAGGAATTATATGGTTGCTTTCAGTGAACGTCTCGTGATTGCTCACTGAGTGATGATGTGCTTGTAAAACGAAAGTGCAACCTTGAAGACTTCTCGCATCAGTCATGATGTGACTCCATCTTTGTTTCCATCATCAATTTGTGCATTTTTACAAATCTCGTTGTCTGTTATAGGTGTCATCCTGGTGCACATTCACAATTCCTGGAGGCATTTCAGAGTAATTTGTTTTTTGTACACAGTCAAGGCTCGAGGAAGAGCGAGAACACTGAACGGATCAGAACTCAACAGAACAAAAAGAACGGTAGAGATTGGGGGGGGGGGCACCACCATTGGGGTTGAAGGACAAAATAGAGGGAGACAGGTAAATAATGGGTGTGGGAAGGATGATGGGTAGGGAGATTGCATGGGGAAGACAAGATGGAAACAGAAGCAAACTCTCAAGAGGTAAAAATGGCAAATTTTGAAAGAGGTGGGTTTGGGTTTGGCCGGGGAGGAGCAGATTGATAGGGGGTAGAAAAGATCATGGATTTAGATGGGTGATTTGATGTGGTGATGGACAGCTGTCTTAAAGACCTGGGATGAAGAATGACATTGAAGAGAATGTGTAAGTTGGTACCACAGGCAGGAAAAAAGAGGAATGAATGAGTGGAGGTGAGCAGTGATTCTGAATTTTGGGAGTTTCACCAGAAGGGAGTTGATGGTGGACAGCATGTACCTGGCAGAAACCTGGGGGGGGGGGCACAGAACAAACAGAGGGTACAAATCAGAAATGAGGTGAGAGAAGGCAGAGAGACCACTGACCTTTCTGCAGTGGGAAAGTTACAGACCCATAGACTCAGCTCAATCTTGGGAGATTCCAATAATCTTGAAGGCCCTGGTTTCCATGACGTAAAGTTGAGCAAGGTGTGAGACAGGGGTGTCAGCCCAGAGGGGAGAGAAGTGCTCCATCAAGCTGTGGATGAAAGCCTTGTACGTTGATATGAGTTCAGGTGTGCCAAGGAAGGACTTTGAATGATGGAGGATGCCCAGTTGGCAAATGGCTTTGGAGGCAAACTTTGAAACGTAGTTTGCCCAAGAAAGATCATTGCTGATCATGAGACCCCTTGGAGTACCCTGAGTATGCATGCAAAGTTTTGGGCTGCAACGTTTCATAGTTTTGGAGTTTTGGAGTTATGGAGGAGAAACACAGGCACACACGCACTCTCTTTTATTATTACAGACCACTGTGTGTCATGTAATTTGTCACCATACCATCACCGATGGTATACGAGTTGTCTTACAGAGTTGTTCATTATCTTTACTTTTGATAAACTGATTCATGAATTCCATCTTTGCTTGATCACTTTCCAACTCACCAACTCACCCCCACCTATGCCCCGAGGATTGTGTTTTCCTTTTGGTACAATAGCCGGCTCTCACACATATGTGTCCAGGCCACGCGCGACTTCATCCTTCACCACACAGTCATCATGAATGTTCGCATACGCGTAAGTCGTCACATTTCTAAGTCGTCACTTTTTCTCGGTCCCGATGGTGACGACTTACGCCTAGTCTACTGTATCTTCTTCTTCTTCTTTCGGCTGCTCCCGTTAGGGGTCGCCACAGCGGATCATCCGTGTGATCCGCATAGTGATTTGGCACATGTTTTACGCCGGATGCCCTTCCTGACGCAACCCTGGTCGCCTCTTACAACACAGGGATATGGTACACCTATTTTAACCGGGGTATACACCGGCCCAGTATACTGATACTCACTCATTTCGCCGACCTCGGAAGGATGACAGGCTGAGTCAACCCCCTGGTCTATTAATTCAGTGGCCCAACGGGGCTTGAACTTAGGACCTTTTGGATCCCAAGCCGCTGCCCTAACCACTGCGCCAACCCCAGGCTTGCCTAGTCTACTGTATATATATATATATATATATATATATATATATATATATATATATATATATATATATATATATATATATATATATATATATATATATATATCCATGGGGACCATACTCTGTGCAGAGCGTCGATGCTGCCGAAGCAGTTTCCTTGGCTACTGGGCAGAATCCTGGACGGGTCGCCACTCCGACGCAGGATACTCGAATGACTCGGTCATCCCAGCAAGCTGGTACTCATTTTGCTGACCTCGGAAGGATGGCAGGCTGAATCAACCCCCTGGTGAAGTAATTCAGCAGGCAACGAAGCTTGAACTCAGGACCCTTGGATCCCAAGCCACCACCCTAACCACTAAGCCAACACCAGGCATATATTGCTATGAATCTGGCAGCCATGAGCACACAAAAGCCAGAGTTCTTATAGATCAGTTATATCGGTAAGTATGTATTTCTTGGTAGGGTCCCGTCCTATGTTTAATGGGTGATTAAATGTTCGTGCGCTACGGAGTTATTTTGATAGTCAGGGTTTTCTTTTACATTTTTACATCACTTACAACAACAACACCTTCGTCTCGCTCCATCCTGACGCCATAACGCTCGCGGTGGGCGGAGTTCAAGAAGGACTTGGCGTCTCTCCCCAGCCAATTGGGTGATGCGAGCGAGGTTGCTGTCCTTCAGCCAATGGGGCTCCTCCACTGTGTGAGGGGTGGTCCACTTGATGTCACCACACCTCCCGGACCAATCAACGGACTTGGTGCCCGTTTTGGCCAGTGACAGAGGCAACAAGCACATTTGCGTGCCAAAACCGTCCATTGAGGGAGAGCTGGTCGGAGGAGGCAGCTCCTCCCCTCTGGAGAAGGAAGGGATAATTGTCGGACGATCGGATGAGAAGAGAAGTGTCGGAGCTGGTGTCGGGGCTCGTGTTGATGGTGCTCGTGGTTGGTCGAAGTGTCAGAGTTCGTGGTTCCTGAGGTGGTGGTCATGTTGTTGGTCGACTACCCACTCCCCGGTGTTCTGGCCTGCTGGGCGCTCCTTGGTGGTCGCCGGTCTTCGCCCCTGGTCTTCTCCTCGGCGCTTGGCACGAAGCTGACCGTGTGGGTTCGGGTCCCTCCACGTGGTTCACAAAGGAGCTCACAGGCCCTTCAACGACCCGAACTCCGAAAGTGCAATTGACCAGCCGCGCGCTTGCGGCCAGGTATCCAGCCGTTCTGACCCCCAGCCGAACTATCCTCCTCGGCTGGAGAGCCGAATAAAGACCCGGCGGAGTCTATTTATTTTTTGGGTGTGCGTGTCTGTGTGCGAGCCTGTCTTGTCAAGTAGAATTGTTAAGTGCTTTTGCTTGTACATTGACTGCATTTCTTATAGTCAGATAACTCTGCTCTTCTGTGTTCCCCTCCCTGCCTATTGTAAATAAATATCCCTTTTGTTAAGTGTTCCAGCTCGTTTCTGTGTTTCTTTCATTGGCTTAGCGTGGTGCATGTTGGAAAATAGCGAAGTGGCAAATTGTCGATTTGGTCTTGCGCAGCTCTGGTAACTCCGCTCGGTTACGCCGGATCCGAGCCGTTACCCGCGACTCGGATCCGACAGAGTCGGCCGAGGGTGTGGTTTCCCCGTTAGTTGGATGGCGGGAGTACTTAGGTAAATTAGAGTTCGACAAGTGGACCCTATCTCACACCGTCAAAATATTGGCGACCACGGTCCTGTAAGGGACCCGTGCCTTTCGGAGTTCTCTGAGAAGCACGATCTAGATTCCGGGTGTTCCGTGGATCCGACTCTTCTGCTCCACCTAGCGGTCATGCTCGCCGCTGACACCCAGCACCACAACAATAATAAATAAATATATATATATATATATGTATATATCTATATATTCAACTAAAGAAGTACGCTGACTCCATGACACGAAGATGACGTCATATGCATAAATTACACCAATACATCACCTCAAAATTAGGAGCCATCCATATGGTCCTCAAGCCTTTGCAGACTGAGATTAAAGCCTCCGGTCACAAATAGACAAAAGCTGAGACGTCAATCTAGATTTCACCCTTGTTGTGGGCTCATCAGGACAATGTACTGCTAATCGTTTATTTGTGACCATATTAGGCTCATTAATGTAACTGAATCGAACTCCTAACTTGATGAGGCAGCAGGGCACAGATCGAGTCCCATCACAGCACTTGCTGCACGACCTGTCAGCAACAAGTGTCACCTGCCACGCGAGCACATTGTCTCTGCCCTGCTGATCACGAGTCAGGAGGTTTGCAGCCAGGAACATTAAATTAAACTGAAGAAGCACGCGATGACATAATAATGACGTAATGTGCATAAATTACACCAACAAATCACCTTCAAATTAGGAGGCATCCGTATGGTCCTCAAGCCTTTGCAGACTGAGATTAAAGCCTACGGTCACAAATAGACGAAAGCAGAGATATCGATGTAGATTTCGCCCTTGTTGTGGCCTCATCAGACAGCATACTGTAAATCATTTCTTTGTGACAATATTAGGCTCATCAGCAGGGCAGAGGCAATGTGCTCTCGTGGCAGGCGACACTTGTTGCTGACAGGTCATGCAGCAAGCGCTGTGATGGGATTCGATCTGTGCCATGCTGCCTCGATCTGTGAAAAAAAAAGAAAATAAAGAAATGAAAAATCAAATGCAGGTGAGCAACCTGAGACAATGGGGAAACACGGTTCGGTTTGTATGCTTACACAATGTGTGAGCTCACCCCGCCAGTGATATATAAAGCTCTTTTTCACAAAGGATATTTGAGTCTCATGAGAATTGGCTCCCATGGTACTGGAACAGATATGTGGATGACACCTTCACCATTGAGCATACAAACATGGCAGACCACCTACTGGGACAACTTGGCCTGGTATTCTCCAGTAGTGGGGCAACTTAGCATAACAATTGTGCATTTTGTGAGGAAAGCACCAAATTTGGCACACGAGTAGCCTAACATATTATGAACAGATTTGTATATTGGGCCATCTCAAAATTTTTGATGGCAGTGGAAAATGGCTGCCACAGCCATCAGCGGCTGAATTTGAGATGGCCCAATATCCAAATTTGTTCATAATATGATAGGCTACTAGTGTGCCAAATTTGGTGCTTTCCTCACAAAATGCACAATTGTTATGCTATATTTAGCTAAGTTGCCCCACTACAGAATTAACTTCACAATTGAAATCGAAAAAGAAAGTAAATTGGCCTTTTTGGATGTGGAGGTTCACCATAAGCCTGACGGCTCCCTTAAGACCTCGGTTTACAGGAAACCAACCTACACGAGCAGATTACTGGATTTTAACTCCTGCAATCCAATCTCCCACAAACGCAGTGTAGCACGGGCCTTAGCAGCTCGGGCATAGACGGTGTCATCATCCAAAGCCGAGGCAATTAAAGAAATCAGATTAGTTAGAGGAGTCAAATCATGATTTCCGATTATCAATTTGGTTTCATACCAGGTCACTCTACCCTGGATATGCTGCTTCTGCTCTCCCATCAATGGATGGAGGTCCTCAATGCCAGACAGGAAATCCGAGCCGTATCCCTGGACATATCACATGCTTTTGACACAGTCTGGCACCCTGCCCTACTCACCAAACTCTCTTCCCATGGTATTCAAGGCCATTTCCACTCATGGCTCACAGATTTCCTCTCCTGTCGCAGTCAACGTGTGGCCCGAAATGGAGTTCTTTCATCCCCTCTTCCTGTCCAGGCTGGAGTTCCTCAAGGTTGCGTTCTGTGCCCTGTTCTTTTTCTGGTTTTCATCAATGATCTCTCCGACTCTCTGGAAAATCCTCTATATCTCTTTGCTGATGACTCCACCCTCTGCCGTACCATCTGTCATCCCTCAGACCGACAAGCAGCAGCTTCTTCGCTCAATGCAGATCTGGATAAAATCACAAACTGGTCCAACACGTGGAACATGTCTTTCAATCCAGACAAATCTCACACTCTCACTATGTCTCTTCGAAAGGACCGTTTAGAAAACCCCCAATCCACTTTCTCAACAATCCTCTGGAAGAAGTCCTTTCTTTCAAGCTTCTGGGTCTCACTATATGCCATGACCTTTCCTGGGAAAGTCACATCTCCAACCTCGCCTCCAAAGCCAGTCGCCGACTGGGAATCCTCCGTCGTGCAAAGTCCTTCCTCGGCCCTCTTGAGCTCCTGACCTCTTACAAAGCTTTTGTCCGGAGCCTGATGGAGTACTGCTCTCCCCTCTGGGCTGGTGCTCCTGCCTCCCACCTTTCTCGGCTTCACGTTGTCGAAACCAGGGCATTTCGGATCATCGGCATCTCCCACAATGAAGCTGAGTCTTTGGGCCTCTCACTCAATCACCGCAGGTTGGTCGGTGGTCTTTCTGTCTTCTACCGTCTCCTCTCCAGCCTTGCCCCCCCCCCATTGCTCTCTCTGCGATTTGTCCCCACCACATTTCCACAGGGCGCTCAAGGTCCGCCAACAACCCCCTTCTGGTAAAACTACCAAAATCGCGAATCACTGCTCACCTTCACTCTTTCATTTCTCTTTTTTCCTGCCTTTGGAATAAACTCCCTCACTCTATTCTTTCCCATTCTTACCTCCAGGCTTTCAAAACAGCTGTTCACGACCACCTCTTATCATCCCCCATCCAAATCCTCGATCTTTTCTACCCCCGATAATCCACCCAAGCCCACTTCCTTCAATTCCCCTGCTTTCCTTCCTCAAAGTTCCTGTAATGTCCATCTTCTCTTCCCCATGTTCCCCGTCCCATCCCTCTCCCTTCCACAGATCTCCTAATGTGTCTGTTCCCCACTGTTTTGTCCCTCCCACTCCCGCCCCTCTTGTCTCATGCCTCCTTGCTGCGCGTTGAGTGTTAGCTCTCATACAAGCCTCGACAAGGTATACAAAAATAAGTAAATAAATAAAAAAAAAAACAGAAAACAAAGCATCGTGGCTAGATGTAGCACTTGGGCGTTAAAAAGAAAAGAAGGCATTGCTCATTGAAGTATTGTCCCCAGTGATTTTGGTCTAAATTACGCAGAAATCAAGAAAATGACCAAACATCAAGATCTCAAGAATGAAATGAAAAATCCTGGAATATGAAGATTATGGAAATTGTACCAGTAATAGATGGAACAATGGGAATGATAAAGAAGAACCTCACAGAGATCTTAAAAACCATCCCTGGGAATTACAGTTGGCAGGTGCCACGGGCCCAGTTATGAACCTGAAAAGAGCCCTCGGACCAAAACTTTGAAATCAACAAAACTTTATAGCTTGGCCCTTGAATCGTGATCCCTTACTGAAACGGAGTTCGATACTTCAAGCCCTGGGAAAACTCCATTCAACCTTCTTCTTCTTCTTCTTCTTCTTCTTCTTCTTCTTCTTCTTCTTCTTCTTCTTCTTCTTCTTCTTCTTCTTCTTCTTCTTCTTCTTCTTCTTCTTCTTCTTCTTCTTCTTCTTCGTCTTCGTCTTCGTCTTCGTCTTCGTCTTCGTCTTCGTCTTCGTCTTCGTCTTCGTCTTCGTCTTCGTCTTCGTCTTCGTCTTCGTCTTCGTCTTCGTCTTCGTCTTCGTCTTCGTCTTCGTCTTCGTCTTCGTCTTCGTCTTCGTCTTCGTCTTCGTCTTCGTCTTCGTCTTCGTCTTCGTCTTCGTCTTCGTCTTCTTCACAAAGCTGCAGGGTAGCATCATTGGCTGTGGGCGTGGCTGTGTCGCTGATTCGACCTTCTGAAACCCGCATATGGCGAATACAACCAATGACTATGCAAAACCCCGTCTCCTGCTGCGTGGAAGTTTGGCTGATCAGAGATATTTTCAGAAACATCTTCAATCTGATATTCCATCAATTTCAAGAGCTCGATGTGGAATGTTCATATTTCTTTTGTGGACGGCTCTTTTTGCCTTGGCATGTACAGGTTTGAATAGATGCGCAAAGTATTTTCTCACCTGTTCATTGGCCTTGCTTCATCACCCCTCCCCGTCCACCACCTCTTTTGCTCTCGACAATACCGTGATTTACTCCATCGCATAACCATCGAAAGAATGTTTATTATAGCATGGGCTATTCCCAATGAAACAGGATGTAAAACAGTGGGTTGCTCAGTAAAGACTTGGGTGTTCCCTTACATTCCCCATTGTGTTTTTAACACGTATTTCCCCCTATAGCAAGATAAGATGGCCTTGCAAAGGTGTTATCGTCCTGTGGGCGCTTGTTTTGAAAGCATCAAATGTTGTTTTGTACACACAGTAATGCAGCCTTTCTTTCTGTGTAGCCTATTTAAAACCTGAATGTTTTATTGGATGTTCTGTTCAATACATTATCTCGTTTATCGATACCATTTAAGTTACAAGTAGTACTTTTCCAGGTCGATCGTCAATAACTGTATTCATTTTGTGCATTTAGTCCGTTGTTCGTTTTTTATAAAAGTGACATTTTCGGATTGAGTCCAGGAAATCGTGTTATGGCATGCACTGCAGGTGTTAAATACAGCTTAGGGGTGTGTTCCGTTCGCAAGCGGCTTGCTGTTGATTGCCAAGCCAGCCATTCCATATCAACCGCTTTGCAAGCCGCTTGGCAAACGGAGTATGCGATCTCAGGATCAAGGGCTTCGGCACTAAAGAGCAATTTAAAATAATATATATATATATATATATATATATATATATATATATATATATATATATATATATATATATATATATATATCTAAATATATTTTCAAATTTTTCAATTTTTTTGGGCCAAAAACACTCTGTGGCACTCACTGGAGAACGTCTGAAAGTTTGACGAAGATCCGTTTGGCTATCTGAAAAAAACTGGCGACACACAGACAGACAGGCAACTCTCATATTATCTATCTATAATTCCAGCATTGTGTGTGTGTGTGTGTGTGTGTGTGTGTGTGTGTGTGTGTGTGTGTGTGTGTGTGTGTGTGTGTGTGTGTGTGTGTGTGTGTGTGTGTGTGTGTGTGTGTGTGTGTGTGTGTGTGTGTGTGACCGCTGTTTCTCGACAACCACTGGTCCGATTTAATTGAAACTTGCCAGGTATATTGTTGGGGACCTGAGTATGTGCCTTTTCAAGGTTTGATATAATCGGACAAGTGCTTCCCAAGTTATGGCCATTTATTTACCAACCAATGACAGGACACGTGGCTGCGTCGGCCGGTGTGCGGCCGGCTGACGATGACGTCACGGGCCGTGCCGGTTACGATGGGGATCGATCGGTGCCTTAGTTCCCGTGGCGTAGGAGTGGCAATGCTCAATGGCAGCGAATGTCATGGCAAGCAAAGACAGTGAGGTAAACTTGATTTTAATTTGGATTTTAATTAACTCTGTGTGTGTAAGTATCACAGCAGTTGTTACTTCAATGCAAGCGATAATTCGTGGAATGCATGTGAACATTCCGTACGGGCACGCACCACTTCCGGTTCGTGATGACACTGTATTCTAATAATTTCTCGATTTGTTATGCGCATTTATAGATAAGCACAATGCCCCAATCCAGTCGTCGTTTACGAGAGCGAAGGAACGGATTGTGTGGTTGTTTCTGGCTCGCGGTTTGAAAGTTTTTTTGGGGGGGGTGGGGGGGGTTGCACGTACGGGCACGCGAGAGCGAAGGAACGGCCTGTGTTGTTTCTGGCTTGCAAATTGAAAGTTTTTTTTTGTTTTTTTTTGCACCTACAGCCACGCACGTACAGCCACGCACGTACGGGCACGTACTCGTAGAATATAAATGACATACTTCCATGCAGCACTATAAAAGACCTGTTTACCTGTAAGCTGTTTGTCAGCACTATAAAAGACCTGTCTATCTGATCATGTCTGTCTGTAAGCCTGGTGTTGGCTTCACGGTTAAGGTGGCTGGCTTAAGATATTTGGGACTAGAGTCTGAGCCCCTGTCGAGCCGTTGAATAACACCATGTGGGTTGACTCAGCCTGTCATCCTTACGATGTTGGCAAAATGGTTATCAGCTTCCTGGAACCAGGGGGCATTGCATCATTGGCAGAAAAATGATGCAACCAGCAGTTGCAAGCTTCATACGGACTAATAATATCTGTCTGTGTGTTTGCCTGTCTGTCTGTGGAAAAGGTTACAATATGTACTTATGTCTCTTAATTACAATATGTACTTATGTTACAATATGTACGTGCTGTTTGAACGTCAGTTGCACCATGACTACATCTATTAATTACGTACTATTGCAACATCTATGTTCTATATATTACAAAAACTCTCATCTTGTATGTATGTATGTATGTATGTATGTATGTATGTATGTATGTTCCCGAAATACAGCCAAAACAGTACATGGTAGCGCAAAATTTTTAGGGCCACCTTACTCACAATTGTCCTGCGGTGTGTAGTATCAAGTTTCGTTCAAATCGGGCAACGAAAAAAAAATATTAAAAAATCATTTCCCATTTCAGTGAAGTACTCTTCGGGAGTATTTGATCAATGCAAACAACCTCAGCGGTATAGTTTGCTGGAGCTATCTTTTTTTTTTTTCTTGAAATGATTTATTAAAAAATCTCAAACATTGAGTATAGCCAAAGAACGATTTATTTTAAGCATAAAATAAACACCGCCATTTTGATCTCATACTTCCGTGTTCATTCATAAATAAAATTGTGTTTAGAAGATTACGCACAATAATTTCTTCGACTTTCTTTTCTCCGTTTTGTTTTTTCACATTGACTCGCAATATCAAGTTTCGTTCAAATTGGGCAATGAAAAAAAATTAAAAATAATTTCCCAATCCAGTCAATTACTCTGGGATTATTTGATCAATGCAAACAACCTCAGTGGTATAATTTGATATATATATATATATATTTTTTTTTTTTGAAATGATTTTTTTTTTATCAACCACTGTCACAATGGGAACTCAATGGGTTCACAGGTCGTCTAGGACCCTTTAAACCTTGTTACGGATCCATATAATACACTTGAGCTGTAGATAGCATTGATTTGAAATGTGGTTAAAAAGCAGGTTAAAGTTAATCTTAAAGTTAATTGTTCCATTCAGTCTACTGTGCTGTGTTAAAAGGCAGTCACTTGTGCTGTGGGCTGGGCACTGAGGAAAGGAATTTGAATGTCCTTTGAACAGAACGACATTTAGGCGAATGTGTCCGAATGGCTTGATAACTGCACCCCACATGAAAGAGAAATGAACTGGGGGAAATAATTATTATGGGACACACTGAACCAGACCAGGACAAGGTAATCATCAGAGACAATGGAATACAGACGCTTCGATGCCAGGCCTCTGAGTGACCTTGTGTGAGACATAAATTAACACAAAAGCTTGCAGCTTCAGGAGGGAGAGATGATGTGAAGCAGGATGAGGGGCGGCTCTGTGTGGAGGCATATTGCATTGTAAACTGGCATTTAGTAACGAGGGCATCAGGAGTGCTGCATGCAAATCGGGACTGGTTCCGCAACCCCAAAGGCGTGACTGAAGAACCAGCTTCGCCCTGGTGATAAGCTGGTTGTTCTTACCTACTGGATGGTACTCGAATCTACTGCTTTGCTGATGTCTCTGAGACGACATCCATGCAGGTATCTCCTCTCTGGTCGCATTGAGTTGGCAAACTGCCCCTTCATCCTCTCTCTCTCTCCCTCTCTCTCCCTCTCTCCTTACTCTTCAGCAGTCAGTACGCATTGGTCCTTAACTACGTGCAATGGACTCGGATTAATCTGCTTGCTTTGGTGATACCAAGCTCACCCTCTGGAGACTTGCAACGCGATTGGCCAGTCGGATTTCAACCTGCGCACACTCAACTGGAAAAGACTGTTTCAAACATGTTCACAACCGACGTCTCCATCTATTTGTAACCTGCTGAAGTTTAATTTGTACGAACTGGATACCTGCAATAAGTTACCACCCCGAAAGTCAAAAGTTAATTCAACGCTGCAACAAAATCGGTGACATTTGTACTTTTATAATTTGGGGATTTTAAAAATCATTGTGTTTCTTTTAATCAGTTATTAAGTAGTGTTTTACATGTATACATTAGGGATTAATAAACATTACTTATTAAATATCTTTCTGTCTCATGCCATACATTGGTTTTACCTGTTAAACAATAGATGGGAATTATTGTTGATCAATCTTTTCTGCTGTGCTACCCTCTGAGTAACTGGTTCACTCGCAGTGCTGCCTTGAAGAAGTGCATGCCAACTTTTACACCCTTTGGCCTAATTTGACCCATTTGAACCCTTTACACAATTAGCCGCTTAGACCTTTTAAGACCCTTTCGGCATTTTAGATGTCTTTAAGAATTTACATCCTTTAGACCCCATTTGACCTCTCGAGACCTGCAGACCCCTTGAGATCCTCTCGAACATTTAAACCCGTTTGACTGTTTAGCACCAAACTACTATTGAAATGTACCCTTTAGAGCCCTTTTGACCCTTTAAACCCCTATAGACTCTTTGGACCCCTAAAGACCCTTTAGACTTTTACACCATTAGACCTGCATGCCCTTTTACACCCCTTCAGACCCATTTATATATTTTAGACCCTTTAAGACCTCAACACCATCTGAACTGCTTTGACCTCTTTAGACCCTTTTGACCCCTTAGACACCTTAAGACTCCAGCGAACTTTATACTCCTTTTGACCTTGTAGACTCTTTAGACGCGTTCACCCCTTTACACCCCCAATGACTATTGGAACATATTACCATTTAGACCCGTTTGACCCTTTTAAACACATACCACACAACCATTGAAAGAGTCTTCTTGCAATATACAGACCATAATTTTTAAGCAAGTATCACACAAACTCTACCCACCCAGAGGGTGAGTACTCTGCCAATATTATTGAAACCTACATTTCATACTTTTATTAGTCCCCTACTCGTTTCACCAGAGGGGACTATAGGTTTCCTGTCCATCTGCCCATCCCACCTGCCTGTCCATCTGTCCCACCTGTGTTTTTTTTTAAACATTTCCCCCCCATATCCTTTGACGTATTCAACTGAAACTGGGTGCATGGCTTCATTATGACAAGTTACAGAAAAATTTCGAGTTTCAGGTCATTTCGTCGATTTTTCACAGAGTTATGCCTTTTTTTAACCTTGAAAATATCACATCGGTCGGGGACATGTATTACAAAGCAATTCACGTTCTTGGTGTAACTTCTACTTTTCATCATAATTTTTCAAGATGTACAAATATGCAAAACCCCTCCCCAAAATCCACTTTGGTAGGTCCAGTGATAAGCTTGGCAGGGGGTCCCTGTTCTGACTCCCCATTTCTTAGTCCCCTGTCGGTTTCACTGGAGGGGACTATAAGTTTGCTCTCTGCCTGTCTGTCCATCCGTCTGTCCATTCATCCGTCCATCTGTCCATTCATCCATCCGTCCGTCCACCTGTCTGTCCCACCTGTGGTTTTTCAGACTTTTTTCCCCATACCCTTTAACATGTTGAACTGAACCTTGGTCCATGGCTTATTATGGCAAGTTGCAGAACAAGTTCGAGTGTCAGGGTGTTTCGTCAATTTTTCACAGAGGCATGCCCTTTTTGGACTTCAAAAATATATCACGTCGGTGAGGGACATGAATTGCAAAGCAATTCTTACTCTTGTTTATCTTTCCTTCCCTGTTCCTCGGACCCCCTAGCCGCTGCTAACACACATTATTGGTTTTGGTTTTGGACGATCATGGTTTTGGATGGAGATGATCTGAGATGGTGATGAGCAGCTGTCTTGAAGACTTGGAGGGAAGAATGAGATTGAAGAGGATGTGAAAGTTTGTTTTGCAGTTGGGGAAAAAAAGAGGAACAAATGAGTGTAGGTGAGCAGTGATCCCGAATTTGAGTAGTTTCACCAGAAGAGTGTTGATGGCGGACCGTGTGAGCCCTGCAGAAACCTCGGAGGGACAAAGTGTAGAAAGAGCAGAGGGTTCACTTGTAACCAGAAAGAAGGCGGTAGAACATAGACAGACCACGACCTGTCTGTGATGGAAAAGTGATAGACCCATAGACTGAGCTTCATTGCAGGAAATTCCAATAATCTGGAAGGGCTTAGTTTCCATGTCTTCAAGCTGATCAAGGTGTGAGGCAGGGGTGCCAGCCCAGAGGGGAGAGCAGTACTCCATCAAGCAAAGGAAGAGTCTCCTACCCAGAAGGGAGAGTCTCCTCAGCTATCTCTGGACACCAGGATACACTGCTCGGTATCTCAGGGTGTGCTTGTTGTCTCAGTGAGAAAGTCCACTATAAACAAACTTTCAATCCCAGGTCGTTGGCATATCACATGTGAACATATGTACTCGGCTATGAAGGGCAAATATGATGATCTTGATAACTTTCCCAAGAGATATCATGTTGTTGTCTCTTCGAGCAATAGAGATGTAATGATTTATTGGGATAGTCTGTAGTACTGCTGGAGATATAAGAACACCACTTAACACAAATTGCTGTCTGTGTTCCTCAACCAATGTGCGCTCATCTCCTCCACTCTCACAGGTGTAATTTGCGAATTGTCTCTGCCCCACGTTCGCCCCTGGCAGCAGTTTTTACTGCAGAGCTTGTCTGATTGATGTCATCCCTCTGAGACGTGAGGCTGCTTGGCCACGTGTGAGCCCTTTGGCACACTGGTATCCCTCTTGGGAAAGACTTGGAAATGCAATGAGACTTTGTTGCTAATTCCAGCTGGAAATAGCCCATCTTACCTTCACAGGCTCTTGCAGAATGTTGTGACGTGTGTGTGACGTGTGTGTGACGTGTGTGTGTGTGTGTGTGTGTGTGTGTGTGTGTGTGTGTGTGTGTGTGTGTGTGTGTGTGTGTGTGTGTGTGTGTGTGTGTGTGTGTGTGTGTGTGTGTGTGTGTGTGTGTGTGTGTGTGTGTGTGTGTGTGTGTGTTCTTTGCATATTATCACATTTAATTTTCACAGCCTATCACTTTCACATCACAGAGAGCTTGGTGGTCTCTCTGTCTTCTACCACCTCCTTTCTGGACTTACACCCTCCGCTCTTTCCATGCTTTGCCCCACCCTCAGGTTTCCACAGAGGGCAAGCAGTTTGTAAATAACCCTTTTCTGGTGAAACTCCCAACATCCAGGATCACTGTTCACCTCCACTAATTTCTTCCTCTCTTTTTCCACTTGTGGAACTAACTTCTGCATTCACTTCAATCTTCTTCTTCTCTTCAGGGCTTCAAGACAGTTGTTTGCCACCATCTCAGATGTTGATGACTTTCCCAAGAGATATCATGTCATATATATATATCTCCCATTCAAAAAAATGATATCACCCCCATTCAAAACCATGATCTTCTCTACCCCCATTAACCCTCCTCAAGCCCATCTCATACCAAGTTTCCAACTTTTCCTTCCTGAGAATTTGTGGCTGTATCCAACCTGTCCACCCCCTGTGTCCTCCCCCACATCCCCCTCTATTTGGTCCCTCATCCCTCCTGTTGCTGTATTCCCATCCTCTCTTTCTGCTTTCCCTTTTGTTCTTTTACGTCCTGATCCATTCTAAGTGCTAGCTCCTCCACGAGCCTTGACATTGTATACAAAAAAAGACCAACAGGAAGAACAAGCTCAGACAATGCTGGGTGATTCTATCATCACCAAAATGAAGAGAACCGATGTGACTTTGCATGATTACCTCCACCAGCTAATGTAGACGGAGGTTATGTTTTCACCCTTGTCTGTTTGTCTGAGCAGGATATTTCAAAAAGATATGGATGTATTTGGACAAAACTTCGTAGAGAGGTTGGGTGTGTGCCAAGGATGGATGAATCAATTCGACTTGGTGAAGATCCGGTTCCGAATTCAATATTTTTTTAAATTACCCCTTGTAAGCGAAGTGAAAAGCGGGGTTAATCAATTGCTTCATGTTCGTTCGTCTGTTGGGTCGCCAAAATAGGTGACCCTTATTGTCAGTAATTCTGTCTGTTTGTTTGGACGTTTGTTCATTTGTCATCAGCATAATTGGAAGTAAACGTGGGAGGATTTTGACCAAACTCGGGTGTAGGTACATCTTATGACCCAGTGCTTTGGAAATTGTGATGGTTGCTAGGGATGCTTTGGTTCCCTAACAACAACCGAAAAACCTTCAAAATCGGTACCGTTCACGCGAAATCAATTCCGAAAGCCATTATCCCACGTAGGGTTATGAAATTTGGCACGAATGATCTACAGGTGATGCTCTATCAAATATATTCTGGTTTTTGTGATATATGGAAGACTTTACCCGCAGTGCCCCCTACAATTAGGGTATGCGCGGAAATTGGCAAATTAAAGGCCTCCTAGCGACCAGGTGAGTGCATAGATACGAATGAAACTTTGCAGGTTCATGGTACTCAATGAGTACTACAACTTTGCCTCAGGACATATTGACCGATTTCGCTTAGGTCAGGGGTCAAAGGTCAATTAGTGCAAAAATCGATAATATGCGAGAGTTGGAGGTGCCTTCGCGCCAAATGTTACTCCTCCTCGGGTTATGGTCGGATGGTCATGAAAATTCACACTAATCGTCTGGAATACATTGTGCACAAATGATCGAGCCGGATTTTCGATTTGGATCTTCGTTCTCCCACAGCACCCCCTCGAACTTTGGGGATTTCCGATTTTAAACCGCATTTTTGGTACTTTTTATTCAAACGGATACCGAGTAGTTATCAGTAGATGGAACTGGATGAGATTTGATATGCATAATCTTAAGGTGATTCCCTATCCGCTATATGACATCCATTTTGCTCTATATCTTATAGTTTCCATGCTCGGCGACCCATCGCCGCCTACCGGCTTGTCTGTCTTATTAATCATTTAAATTTACTGTTATATTTTGAACACGAATCTGAACATGAATAAAAAGACAAGTTTGCCTTTTAATAGCACTTTGGATGTGAATTTGTCCCTATCAAGCACACGCAAAGAGGAGTGAGATAATATTTTTACTCCGTCTGACTGGCAGTCAAACAAAATTGAAAACCATTCCAAACAGGAAACTTACTGTTTTAAGGACACAAACTACAAGCACGAAGAACTTATGTCACATGTTAGATAGGGTGATGTAATAGACATTGGGTAAAATGGCAGTAAAACCCGGAATTAATTAATTTATATGCATCTAAACCTTTTAGTTAAATTGAATTACAAACTTATACACTGAAGTACACAAAGCTCCTTCATAATACTTTTTAAAATCCCATAATACTTGGGAAGGCTTCTTGATGTTAAAGAAAATCCAGTTAACTTGTTTAAAATTGGAGACCTAATCGAGCCAGCCATATGCCTTTGTTTCAGGCACTCACTTGCTAATCGCTGACTCTTGTTCACGCAGCATGGATGACCTTCAATTGGTAAGGTGATGTTTTGTTCCGTAAAGGTCTTGCATGCAGGAAGACGTGATATTGTTTTGGCTTCCTTATGCATTGACATTGCTGTGATTCGATTCTGCATGAATGCTCCTCTTTACAAGTACTTCACATGTTCTGACATGACATTGACCATCACATACTGTGTCTCTGCAATAACATCTTCAAATATTATTTCCATCCTGGAATCTGTCGTTTAATATCCATGAAGAAAACGTCCCTCTCTTTCATGCAAGCATGAGCTGTTACTGCATTTTCTGTATCATGGATACTTTGATTATGCCTGCTGTTGGCTTAATGGTTAGAGTGGTGAGCTTTAAGATCCTAGGGTCCTGAGTTTAAATCCTGCTCAGCTGTTGAGTTAATACCAGGTGGGGTTGACTCAGCCTGTCATCCTTTTGAGGTTGGCAAAATGAGTACCAGCTAGCTGGGATGATTGAGCCATTTGAGTATCCTGTGTTCATGTGGTGACCTGTCCAGGGTTGTGCCCAATAGCCCTGAAGACTGCTTTGGTGGTATTGACACTGAATAGAGTATGGTCCTGAAGGATGGATTGTTGGATACTTTGTTTAGAAATATTCTTAAAAGGAGATCTATTTCTCATTCTACTAAGGGAATATTCATCATCAGCAGTAGATTTTATTCAGTTGGGTCAAAAGTCCTGTTACACCCTCCTCTTTGACTTGCACTTTTACTTGCAGTTCCCAGGCTGAACCCTCTCATGAGCAAAGTGACAAACACGCTTCTCTTCATCAGTGACAAACTTGAGAGCCATGTTTTCACCCACGGATAATCCGATCGGTTATGAAAGAAACCGCGCGAACATGCCCTGGCCCACTTACCTGCTCTCCAGATATGACTGTAACACATGTATGCACTTGTGAAAAAAAAAAAAAAACACAATTCCAAAATAACTTAATCTGTGCACAGTCACTTTGAATGAGTATATTTTTTGTTTAATTTCCTGTTCTTATTTCATGATTAACTGTATTGTAACGTGTTCTCTGTACACTATAAACACAGACAGACAACTACGTATTGTACAAAATAACCACGCAAGTCAAAATTATTTTTTTATTGGGAAAGGGTGGAGATTTAAAATCAAATTAAAACTGACAAATGGATCAAGAGAATGGGACACGATGGATGAGAAAGGGAAGGCAGAGTAGCAGAGTGTGGATGGTGTTGAGAATAGGAGAAGAGGATGGGTCAGGCACGTGGGAGGTGAGAAATGGCTGGGTAAAAGGGGGTCAAAATTCTACCATATTTAAGCATACGTATTAAATAGTTGGCTTATTCTTAAAAAGAGGCACAGGTTGTCAAAGGAGACATTCGAATAATTTGATTTTGATTCTTATCATTAACCATGGACATGGGCCTTGGTATGCTGTGCAGTATGACACAAAGAGATGGCATCACCTTTACCTTCACAATCTCAGCAAGATGACTTTTTGCAGGTGTTTCGGTTCATGGAAGAGCAGAATCGCAGGCAGCAAAGGGTCGACAGGCACAAAATGGGATATTTATAAACAGAGAGGACAAAAACGTAGGATGCATTTACAGCACAAAGGGAAGGGGGATAGTGTCTCAGCGGGTTGCAGTGAAGCTGTAGAATGGGAAGAGACTGTAGAAATGTTGTACAATATGTAGGTAGACATGGGAGAGACCATGTAGTGGAGGGTGTGCAACGTACTTGATATCTTTGAGACAACAGACTCAGGAAGACGGTTCCACAGGCAAAAGAAGAGGGTTATGAATGAATGAAGCTGAGCATTAAGTTTAGAGTTGGGGAAGGTAATAAGGAAAAGGTTTCTGTTGAAACAGGTATGGTCTGGAGGCCACAGGTTGTGCAGGAGGAGTACTCCATCATGCACTTGGTAAAAACAAACTGCTTGGCCAAGTGGCCAACAACCTGCCTGCGGTAAGTAAGAATCAGAGCCTGAGATTAGATCTCCTGTTGTGACCTAGAAAGTACAACTTACCACTCGGATAGACTGTATACTCTGTTGCCTTTCTCGATGTTATTCCTCAATCAATTCATCAACCACAGCTTGCAACAC
>NC_140974.1:54087404-54094904 GCF_056783735.1 Eptatretus burgeri
GAGTTTACATCAGCAAGCACACCTTCAAATGTCTCCCAACAAGTCACTTGCTCAGAACTTGGCATATCAACGTTAAGGTCACTCCCCTTCACTACATGTCCTGCAAATGGCTCAAATATTGGCTCTGCCAAATCTGCTCGACCCTGCTCAGTAATATCCCAAATGTCAAAGTGCTGCATGTCGAACACGACTTCGTTTGAGTCAGTCAGCATCATTTGGTTTAACCTTTTGTGTGATCTTCGAATATAATCCACCCCTCACTTCGACATCGATACACATATAAAAACAATAAGGTCCATCCGACCACGTATTTGCCGTGATCTGGTTGTGAAGGCAGAGAACAGAGATCGACATTTTGTGTTCTGGGCCTTCATATATTTTTCAATCAAATTTTCTTTCAAAGAACTCTTTTTAAAGGTAATTCTTTGTGTTTGTCATTTTCATGTATTTTATGCACATGTACGACTGTACGTATATAAACTTTGACCATAACGGAAGTGTGTGTGTGCATGTTGGTTGTTATCTCCATATGCAGGATTCAGAAGGTGGTACGGATCCCTTCCAGGTCTCAAAGTATCCATCATCGTGTGTGTGTGTGTGTGTGTGTGTGTGTGTGTGTGTGTGTGTGTGTGTGTGTGTGTGTGTGTGTGTGTGTGTGTGTGTGTGTGTGTGTATGTGTGTATGTGTGTGTGTGTGTGTGTGTGTGTCCTCCATCAATCCAAAATCATCAAACCCAGCGGCCTGAAAATTTGCATGTATACAAAGGGAACGCCAAGGAAATGCATGAGTGACAATTGGGTGTTTGGGTGAATTAAAACACCCGTTTTGAAGATAATTAACGGCCTTATTTAATTATATCCTTTATCAGGGGCATCCTTGGCCACCTCGCTCTCGATGAGGTCTTAAGGTGCATCCTGGGTTTACCTCACTGGGGTCTGAAGCCACGAGGTTTTGTTTTGGCCGACTCAACCATGCCTTGACATGGAACAGGTTGCAACGATTTCTTTACGACAAAGTTGTTTTTCCCACTATTTTCAAATGCCAGATCATCATAACTGCAAATCACAGGGTACATTGTAATGCTTATAAATGCCAGCATTCGTGCATTTATTTCATTTCCGCACATGCCATAACCTCGAAAATCTCTTAAAATAAGCCAAATTACAAAATTTAAGCTACATAATTGAACTTAGCAGTTCCGACTGCTTAAAAAGTGCATGCTCATTTGTCCAATTCGGAAATATTTGATACTAGTAAAGGTGCCCGTCTTCGACGGGCATCACTGGCAACATATGGTAAAAGAAAGAGAGCATGAATGTATTTTAAACAATATATTATATCATTTTTATCCATTGATTATCATTCAAGTTTTCCACTTCGATGACATTACCACATAGTTTAGTGACTACACAACGTGTACCATTCGTGAGTTCCGGAGGATCCATAGAGCGCATTAAAATTACAGGGAACCCTACTTTAAAGTGATCCAAAAGGCCGGATCAGTTTCGTCTACATATTCATATCTTGTAGATTTTAGCTGGTCAGAAAGTCATGGTTTTGTGAAGAAACTACGGCACATGGAAAGTGCAAATTAGTCAGGTATGAACTCAATTGTTTTCTCCCCAAATGGAGCGTGATTCTATGAGCCGAACTCATCTTAGTGGTCCTCTAAAAAATGGGAAACATTTTTATTTCTTTTTTGTGCAATAATTCCTCCCATTTTGCAAATGGAGAACATGAACTGTTTAACGACCATAATCATCAAAACGAATTTTGAGGGACCTCTTCAGGAAGACAATAATATCATTACTTTATATGTCAAAGCTTGTTTCATTTCATGCAGTAACAAAAATCTGATGGTGGAACAAAAAAAGGGGCGTGCTGAAATATTAATATAGATTTTGGGCATATCCGGGAGGTGGGTATTTAATATGACCGTATTTAATTTATTTAACATATTTAATATGAGTCACATTGTTACTGAATACTGTATAGAGATCAACTTGAACAATGCTTAGGGGCCACTCACTTGTAATGGCCACGCGTCGTTCTGCGGTCACTTCTGACATTTTTTCACACAGACACACAGTAAATTCCCCAAAAAAACAATTCTGCAATTTATAAATACAAAGAAAAAAAAAAGAAACGTTTCATTGACATCACGGCAGGATAGCTGAGAGGTACGCATGCTCGCTCTAACCTGTCTAGCCTGGGTTTGGGTCCCAGCCCAGCTATAAACTGTCATCCTGGTGTTTCATCAATGTGTATGCTGTTAAATTTGATGTCACATCTACCAGAATCCTCCCCTCCTCATTCTCCCCTCCCCTCTCCCTCTCTCCCCTCTCCCTCTCTCCCCTCTCCCTCTCTCCCCTCTGCCCCTCTCACTCTTCAGCACCCCCCCCCCAATTTAAAATTCCTATCAGTGAAGCGACAGGTTGTATTTGATTATATATATATATATATATATATATATATATATATATATATATATATTGTTACGTTTGAGGGGGGGTATGCATTCAAAGGGTAATTAGGATGTTTAATTAGGTATGCCATGCTGTTCGAGTTTACCAGGATCTCGATGTAATAAGTAGTAATTCAGTGGTGATAAGTTGTCTAGTAAATGTTCATTTCTTCAAGGGGGAAATGATAAATGTCACGTAATTAGATAGGGACACGGGATAGGGTAAGTGTGTCTGCGTAAACCCCTTTTGGTATTCTCTGAAGACTGGCCGTGACGTCACAGGACAGTGCAGAGGATGGCTCCGCCCCGTGATCACGATTGGCGATGGCGGTGGGCCAATAAATGGCTCGATTGGGAGTGACGAGGACGAAGGATAAAAAGGTTCTGTTCGGGGTCGAAAAAGAAGAAGAAGAAGATTACAACCAGAACGCTCGTGTTTTTTTGGTGTGGAACCTGTGGCGGCAGAGAGCGTCCTGGCTGCTGTGCTGAGTCGATCATGCTCTTGATCGTGTCTGGGAGCCTTGCCGAGCCTCGTGCCTCGCCTCGGTTGGCTCTGGGGTTCTGCTGATTCGGAGTACGGGGTCGGGCGGCGGGCGGACCTGCCTCCCTCACCTGCTCGCGGCTTGGCGCGGGAGCTGGTTCCCTGTCGGCTGTGGGAGGACTTGGGCCAGGACCAGGAGGTCGACAGCACCGCGGTTTCTCCTGCCCCACCCCCCTGGCGAGAGCAAGGCCGGCTCGTCCGGCGCCGATCCAGGGACAGTTGCGTCCACACCACGGTCCAGCCTGACCACCAGAGATAGCTACGTTTTGTGTGTGTGTGTGTGTGTGTGTGTGTGTGTGTGTGTGTGTGTGTGTGTGTGTGTGTGTGTGTGTGTGTGTGTGTGTGTCTGCTTGGCGCCTTAGAAGGTTTGAGATCTCTTTATTCATTGGAATTGTCTGTGTTTTTCCCCACGCCCGATCCCACACCATCCCGTCGAATCGCCCCGGATCCCTCTTCTTGCCGAGTCTTGTTATTTCTGGTGAAAATAAAAACAAATAAACATCATCAACTCAGTGAAAAGCGACCCGTGCCACCTTCCTCGTCCCGTTTGCGGTAGAGCGATTGGAACCGCCATGTTTGGGTTATAAACAAATAAATCTCCTCCATCGTTTCGGCTCATTCTACGTTGGCGGGACTGTTCAAGTCCCGTGGACGTCACATTGGTGTCAGGAGTGGGATGTTCGAACCCCTCTAAATTATATACCAGGATTAAAATCTCGCCACGAATTGGAATATAAAATTACTACAGAAAAGCGCGCGAGCGCGGGAAAATTTTGGCGGGATTTTTCAAATTTAAATTAATTGGCGGCAAACGGGACTTCTGCACCATGGCGGATGTGCAGATGTTTGAGGAGGAAGGCCACGTGTCTGGCAGCGAGTCGGGGGAAGAGGGGAGAGACAGGGGTAGGGTTGGAACCTCCCCCATTCCGAGCGTGGACCGTGCTTCATCGCCCGTAACGGAGCCGGCAGCGCCGGAAACCGGCGCGATGACGATCTGGACAATGTTGGAACGTTTAATGAGTGCAATTACAGCACAGGGGGCAAAAATGACGGCACAGGGGGCAGAAATGACATCAATTGGGGGTAATGGGGGTACAGTTGGGTGCACGGATTGATTTAATGAGGGATGAATTGGGGGAAAAGATGGAGAAAATGAAAACTGAGATGCAGGAGTGTGTGGATGTTAAATTGGGAGAAATACAAAGTAAATTCGAGGATAGATTGGAGGAAACAAAGGTAGAAATTACACTGGAGGGGGAAAATATACGAAAAAAATTGGTAGATAAAATTGATGCAACGAACATTCGGGTTGATAAAGTGGATGAAAGCCTGGAACGTCATCGTGCCTGTGTGGATGCTCGTATGCAGCTGCAAGTTGAAGAGTGGGGAGAGCTGAGGAAGCAAGGGATGAATTTGGCGGAGGAGGTAAAAGGATTGGAGGCTCGTTTGGACGAACAAGATAAAATTATGAGCCAAGATGAAGTCTTGGATAAAGGCCTGGTAGAGCCGTCTTTTGTAAGTAGAGGGTCCGGGTTGGTTGAGGAGCAGCTACAAACTCGCGACGGAGCCTTGGAGGAGGTTGTGCGGGCCCAGAAGATCCTGCGGGAAGAGGTGAATCGGTCCATTCAACGTTTGGAACAGGAGGCAAAATTGACCCATGAGACCCTCACCACAAAACATCTTTGGCCACAGTGGGCTCCGAAATTGGATACGCAGCCACAAGGGTGTTTGATCCCTGGGCTGGATTCGGACAAGGGAGAAACTGAGAAGCGGGCCACCGTAAAAGTGATCCCCCTGGTAAATTTCGACGGGTGAGGGAGCGTTGAAGCTTTTCTGACGCAATTTGAGTGCATTTCCCGACTAAACGGGTGGAATGAGCAGGAACGTACAGGGAATTTGGTGGCAACGTTGCGGGGACCAGCCGCAGACGTGTTAAACGTGATCGCGGAGGGGATGTTGACCAGCTCCCACATTTGCGAGGCGTTGAGCCGTCGGTTTGGGTTCGCGGCAAACTGTGATCTGGTGCGGGCTCAGCTCCAGCACTGCAGATTAAAGCCGGGTGAGACAGTGCAGGAGCTGGCACAGGACATTTACCAATCAGTCAGGATCACGTATCGGGACCTTACAGTGGAGGCGTGGGACAGACTGGCACTAGAGAAATTTTTAGCTGCTCTTCCGGACCCTGAGGTCCGAGCGCTAGTGGAGCTACAGGATCCACCCACCGTTCACCGAGCGGCTGAGTGCGCAGCCAGGCTGGCCTCGTGGAGGCGGCCGGGTCGGGTGCCCGAGAGGCCATCGGTGACGGTCCGACAGGTGGAGATCCAGGATCAAGGAGAGGGGCTGGGAGAAATTGGCATTACCCAAATGTTACAGGAAATCTTCCAGAAGCTGTTAAGTTTGATAAGGGGTAATTCGGTAGTTGGTGCGCCAAAGCGGCGGGGTCCAGCCCAGCCAATAGAGCAATTCGATTATGGCCGAGGGGGTCCGGAACCGGAAGGGACATTACACCAATACCCACGGGGGCCTTTTATGGGGAGTTGTTTCCGGTGCGGGCAAAGAGGACACATGCAACGATATTGCCGGTACCCGGCGATGGAGGGACCCTCCAATAGACTTTTAGACTCGGAGAGGGTGAATCCTCCTGCTGAACCGCCAAGTCTATCCGAGATGCCCTTGCATAGGTCGGGTCCGGAGATCACTGTCGGGGGTCCGGGAGACTAGATTGGGCTGAGCATATACGGCCATGCTCGACTGCTGAGCTTGTGGCGAAGTGCCCTCCTTTGGAAAAAAAAAAAATGAATTGTGGAAAATTGGCATGGGTTTGTAAGTTCTGCTGGGTTTTAGAGTGACAATCGGGACAGTGGGTAATTGATAACAATGCGGGCACAAGTGGCTGTCCAATGGCTGGTGCGTGGATCGGGTGAGAAGTGCTGTGTGAGTTGTTTTCAGTGAAGAAGTGAAATGTATGGTGCACACATTGTTTTTTTATTGGACATGGTGTAGTAACAGGGAAGGTCATGGTCGGTGAAGTGTTAGAAATGCAGGTGTCACATGTAAGGCCGATGGGGTGGGGGAGTCATGTGGGTTTTGTGGGTGGGGATGATGTGCTTGTCCACAGGGATTGCTGAAGCTCACGGTGAGCGTGAATTGCGACCCCCTTCAAGGAGATTCACCACCTGGTGGCTAATGGTGACAGTGTCTGGAGGCAACTGGGAGAGGGTCTGGTTGGGCGACCAAGGCGGGTAGGACCTTGGCGAACCAGGAAGGCCAGAGGAGCCAGTGAGACCCCTTCCAATGTGTTGTACGGGATTAGAGCTGATGGCTACCAGGGGGGAGGGAATCAAAGGGAGCGGGGCGGAGAAGCGTCCGGGTTGGACTAAAGCTTACCTGTGGGCATGGTTGCACCTGAGATGCCCCCATCATCTTGTGGTAACCCACCCCACGGCCATGACGGGATTCAGCCTGCATGATTAAAATGAGGACCATGACCTAGAAATGTGATGATGATCATGGTGTGAGTGTTGTGAAGATGTGTGAGTCCCACCCGATCCCGCACAACTTTACAGGTGCAACAAGGGCATGATGTCCGCATAATTTTGGGGCAAGCAAATTTGAAAATTGGCTCCCCAGGTAACGCTGGGTCTATTAGCATCCACTGGGGGAGGCGGTCAAGTGTAAATATCCTGTGAATAGTGTCGTTAAGGCTTAGAGTAGGAATATAAAGTATAAGTGTTGTGTTTTTGTGGAACCTTTTGTTTCCCCTCCCCAGATCACTGGAAGAGTGCTGGGCAGGAGCGATGATCCGGAGGATGGAGTGCAACTTCGCTCAGTGCTCTCATGAAATAAAATAAAATTAAAAAATTAAAAAACGAATGATTGTTTAGGCAAGGATAGGGCCATAAGGGGGTAGTACATTAAGCAGGATAGGTAAGTTAGCTGTGACTCACTGCCCATTGCCCCTCCTACTTTATTTCGTTAGGTTAATTAGGTGTGAGTCAGTCAGTGTTAAGGCTGGTACGGTAGCGCCTGTGATATACCTTGCAGGAGCTGCGGTACCAGAGGAGGGGGCAGTGTTACGTTTGAGGGGGGGTATGCATTCAAAGGATAATTAGGATGTTTAATTAGGTATGCCATGCTGTTCGAGTTTACCAGGATCTCGATGTAATAAGTAGTAATTCAGTGGTGATAAGTTGTCTAGTAAATGTTCATTTCTTCAAGGGGGAAATGATAAATGTCACGTAATTAGATAGGGACACGGGATAGGGTAAGTGTGTCTGCGTAAACCCCTTTTGGTATTCTCTGAAGACTGGCCGTGACGTCACAGGACAGTGCAGAGGATGGCTCCGCCCCGTGATCACGATTGGCGATGGCGGTGGGCCAATAAACGGCTCGATTGGGAGTGACGAGGACGAAGGATAAAAAGGTTCTGTTCGGGGTCGAAAAAGAAGAAGAAGAAGATTACAACCAGAACGCTCGTGTTTTTTTGGTGTGGAAC
>NC_140974.1:54099904-54139904 GCF_056783735.1 Eptatretus burgeri
TCATACCGAAGAAAAAAAACAAACAAAACCAGGGAGTCTGGAACACTGACGCTAACTATTACATTGACGTGTTTTGACTTATGAGTAATGTACAAGTAACGTGTGTCGGAAAAAAACAAACAAACAAACAAAAAACCAGGGAGTCTGGAATACTGACGCTAACCATTACCTCGACGTGTTTCGACTTATGAGTAACTTACAAGTAACGTGTGTCGACGTGTGTCAACGATCGCGTAACGTGCCTACAACTTATGGCCAGCATTATGCGGAATGTCTGAGTCATATGCTGGCATACGTCGAAAAATTTCAAGCATGGAAAATTTGTCTAACACCTCGGCGTACTACGACGTATGCCAGCGTACCACGACGTATGCTAGCGTACTACGATGTATACAAAACTTACCCATAACGTATTCGACGTGTGCCAGTTTTACAGCCAAATTTTGCATACGTCAGGCATACGCTGGCTAAATCGTCAAGGTGTGACAGGGCCTTTACCCATGCTTCCTGCATACATATGTAGTACTCTTACAGGAGGATTATTGTGCTAATTAGCCGATAGCGCATTCCACAGTTCTGGAAGGTTAGTTGGGTTCCTTGTATCCTCCTTTGTTTCCAGGTAATTCCATATGGCCTTGATGAGAACTCATGGCTGGAATCTGGGGTGGCAATTCTAATACTTGGAGCACTCCAGCTGTAACCTCTTGTTCTCCAAATACTGTTTATGATTTTGGAAGTGTGTTTTGGGTCATTATCTTGTTACCGTGCACGCGCGAAACGAAGAGTGGGGTTAAGCAATTGTTTTATGTCCATCCGTCCGTCTGTCTGTCAACAACCATCAGTTTCTGATTGAGGAACAACTTATTTGAATTGAAAATTACATTTTGAACTCTTCTTCTTCTTCTTCTTCTTCTTCTTCTTCTTCTTCTTCTTCTTCTTCTTCTTCTTCTTCTTCTTCTTCTTCTTCTTCTTCTTCTTCTTCTTCTTCTTCTTCTTCTTCTTCTTCTTCTTCTTCTTCTTCTTCTTCTTCTTCTTCTTCTTCTTCTTCTTCTTCTTCTTCTTCTTCTTCTTCTTCTTCTTCTTCTTCTTCTTCTTCTTCTTCTTCTTCTTCTTCTTCTTCTTCTTCTTCTTCTTCTTCTTCTTCTTCTTCTTCTTCTTCTTCTTCTTCTTCTTCTTCTTCTTCTTCTTCTTCTTCTTCTTCTTCTTCTTCTTCTTCTTCTTCTTCTTCTTCTTCTTCTTCTTCTTCTTCTTCTTCTTCTTCTTCTTCTTCTTCTTCTTCTTCTTCTTCTTCTTCTTCTTCTTCTTCTTCTTCTTCTTCTTCTTCTTCTTCTTCTTCTTCTTCTTCTTCTTCTTCTTCTTCTTCTTCTTCTTCTTCTTCTTCTTCTTCTTCTTCTTCTTCTTCTTCTTCTTCTTCTTCTTCTTCTTCTTCTTCTTCTTCTTCTTCTTCTTCTTCTTCTTCTTCTTCTTCTTCTTCTTCTTCTTCTTCTTCTTCTTCTTCTTCTTCTTCTTCTTCTTCTTCTTCTTCTTCTTCTTCTTCTTCTTCTTCTTCTTCTTCTTCTTCTTCTTCTTCTTCTTCTTCTTCTTCTTCTTCTTCTTCTTCTTCTTCTTCTTCTTCTTCTTCTTCTTCTTCTTCTTCTTCTTCTTCTTCTTCTTCTTCTTCTTCTTCTTCTTCTTCTTCTTCTTCTTCTTCTTCTTCTTCTTCTTCTTCTTCTTCTTCTTCTTCTTCTTCTTCTTCTTCTTCTTCTTCTTCTTCTTCTTCTTCTTCTTCTTCTTCTTCTTCTTCTTCTTCTTCTTCTTCTTCTTCTTCTTCTTCTTCTTCTTCTTCTTCTTCTTCTTCTTCTTCTTCTTCTTCTTCTTCTTCTTCTTCTTCTTCTTCTTCTTCTTCTTCTTCTTCTTCTTCTTCTTCTTCTTCTTCTTCTTCTTCTTCTTCTTCTTCTTCTTCTTCTTCTTCTTCTTCTTCTTCTTCTTCTTCTTCTTCTTCTTCTTCTTCTTCTTCTTCTTCTTCTTCTTCTTCTTCTTCTTCTTCTTCTTCTTCTTCTTCTTCTTCTTCTTCTTCTTCTTCTTCTTCTTCTTCTTCTTCTTCTTCTTCTTCTTCTTCTTCTTCTTCTTCTTCTTCTTCTTCTTCTTCTTCTTCTTCTTCTTCTTCTTCTTCTTCTTCTTCTTCTTCTTCTTCTTCTTCTTCTTCTTCTTCTTCTTCTTCTTCTTCTTCTTCTTCTTCTTCTTCTTCTTCTTCTTCTTCTTCTTCTTCTTCTTCTTCTTCTTCTTCTTCTTCTTCTTCTTCTTCTTCTTCTTCTTCTTCTTCTTCTTCTTCTTCTTCTTCTTCTTCCGGCTGCTCCCATTAGGGGTCGCCACAGCGGATCATCCATGTGATCCGCATAATGATTTGGCACATGTTTTACGCCGGATGCACTTCCTGACGCAACCCCGGTCTCCTCTTACGACACAGGGATATGGTACACCTATTTTAACCGGGGTATACACCGGCCCAGTACACTGGTACTCATTTTGCCGACCTCGGAAGGATGACAAGCTGAGTCAACCCCCTGGTGTATTAATTCAGTGGCCCAACGGGGCTTGAACTCAGGACCTTTTGGATCCCAAGCCGCTGCCCTAACCACTGCGCCAACACCAGGCTATATTTTGAACATGAATCGGAAAAGAAACCTGCCATTTTCCAGTAATTTGTCTCTGAATTTGACCTGACCGCACATGCGCAGAAGGGAGTGAGATAATTTTATGACTCTGTCTGCCTGCCTGGCAGTCAAACAAAATTAAAAACAATTCCAAACAGAAAACACTGTTTTTAAGAACATCATAATGGACACACACAAGAGCAATGAATACCTCATTTAACGTGTTAGATTGGGTGATGTAATAGATACTGTGTCAATGGCAGCAAATTCTGGAATTTATCTCTTTATACGACCTTTATAATCTTTATTTTATTTAAATTGAATTATAAACTTGAACATTGTTGGACACAAATTGCCTTCTTTGCTCTTCCAAAACCCTTCAATTCAGAAGTGCATGGACATGTTAAATATGGTAGTGTATAAGACTGCTTCAATCGTGCTTAACTTCTGGAATTTTTTTAAACAATCTTTAAAGTCATTATTTTATTTAAATTGAAGAATACACTTGAACGCCATCTGAGATAATGTGTTCTATGAACTCTCCAGTTGGAAAAGAAATCCTCTTCCAATTAAAATATTTCCACTTGGAACTCGATGGTCAGGTCAGGTATGAGATCATGCGCCGGAGCAGTACGTCGCTGCATCCACTTTCCGTCACTACTCCAGGGGCCTCCATCTGGCCATCCCCCAGGCAGGTGCCTGGCCCATCCCCATCTCCTTCAGATGCTGATCAACCTGCTGCAACCACGAGGCACGTGGTCGGCCCATTGGCCTCCTCCATTCAAAAGGCTCCCTCACTGGGAGAATCTGGTGGGCAAGATCAGTGTCAGAAAAACGAGCCACATGCCCATGCAGCCACAGCTGACGCTCTGATGGTGCTGCAGTATCTCCTTGTACTTTTCTTTTGTTGGTGTCTCATTGATTTCAACAAGGTTTTCTCCAGCAAAAGCTGAGAATTAATCCCTAACAGTCACAGAGCCTCCCCCATGTTTAATAGTAGACTGCACACATTGCTTGTCGTAATGTTCTGCAGGCCTTTGGCATACAAACTGGCTTCTCTTTGATCCAAAAAGTTCAAACTTCGAGTTATCAGAGCAGAGTACCCGATTCCATTGTTCAGTCACCCAATCTTGGTATGGCTTTGCGAATTTCAGTCTTTTCACATTATTGTGTGGTTTCGGCAGTGGTTTCTTTTCTGCAACTCTGCCACTGACACCTTCTGCAATCAGCGTTCTGTGCACAGTGCTGGACGAGATGTTTTTGTTTCGGCCTGTTCTCATTTCATTTGTCAGCTGCTGACTTGATCTTCTTCTATCATGTAAGCTGAGCAACTTCAAGTGCTTTTCTTGCCTTTGGGAGGTTCTTCTGGGTCTTCCTGGCATTTTCTTCTCTTATACAAAGCCAGTTTCCTTCAGGCTTTGCAAAGTGTACCTCACATCATTGAAGTGCATCTTTAACTTTTCTGCTATATTCTTCATCGTGTGTGTGCCCTTCTTCTCGCAGAGTTTGGATCATCACATGCTGTTCTGTTAAAAGTTGCTTCCTTGGTGCCATTCTGAACCCACAGATTTCCAAGCAAGGAAGCAATCTGATGAGCAATAATTTCACATCATCATTAATTTGCAACTTTTATTGTGGTTTCTTGTAATTTAACTTAACTTGGTTGATTAATCTCTTTTCACCTTTATGCAGCTTCTTTGGCAAGAGTAGTGTGGGAGGGGTCAATTGTATGTATATATATATATATATATATATATATATATATATATATATATATATATATATATATTGACACCTCCCATTCTCTTCCAGCTGATGAAGCTGAATAAAGCAACCAATAAGGCCTTCTCAAGGTAAGCGCTTTGCTGTGTCAAACAATTCTCATAGTTCCTCCACAGTTATTAAAATATAAATTAAACTAGAAGAGCACTCATGGACATCATGCCGTCACCAGATATGCCTCCACCAACATTATTATACATATTTGTACCACAATTAATTTAAATCCCTGAACCCAGATTCAAAAATATTAAAATAATTCTGGCTGCCAGACCATGTGTCTGATCAGGTTGAGATTTAAAACATATATACCCCATCACTACTAGATCTTAATTGTGATGTTTCACTTTGATTGATGAAGAAGTTCAAGAGAAATAATTTTTTTAAAGATTTTTGTTCAATCCAATATGACTTCCAGACCATGTAACCTATTCATTATTCATGAACACCCTGCCATCCCCAAGGTTTGGGGAACATGTGGGTGAAGTTTCCCCTCGATCTGTCAAGCTGTTCTGGAGAAGATGATTTTGAAGGTTTTTATGTTAAAAACAATGTGGCTGCCGAGCTACTTGACCGATGCCATCATCAATTTTTCCCCCATACAAGTTAGCCCGAGATGACCCTCAACTTTCATACTCATTGGATAAAGCGTTTGACATATGCAATTATGATGTCATAATAAAGCCACCTATGACCTCATCAAAAATCACTTGTTCCCCATGGGGAGTACTTCACATGTGCCAAGTTTCAATTTTTTCCTTGAGTGGTTTCGCAGAAACAGAGGTCCAAATGTTTTTTCCCAATATGGCTGCCACACCACGTGACCTATAACTTCATCATTATCATTAAAACATTCTACATGAGTAGTCGCACCTATCGTGAAAATTTTGTTTCAATCAGAGAAGCAGTTGCTCAGAAAACAGAGAAAATTAGTGTGGATGGACGGAGGTGTTGAGGAGGGGCGATGGGGATACACACTGATCCACCCATTAGCAAGCTACAGATGTGCTGTGGTTTAGTGACTGATTGCTCTAATAACCATTGAGACAAGTCTAATTCATCACTCTTGACTCAAAACATCGTCACACGAATCAGTAATTTAACACAAATAACATCCCCAGTGAATCGGGCAAAATTAACACTTCTACTTCTCTGGTCACTATGTGGCTGCGGGTGCAGAATAATTGCAATTATTATTTTCGATTATCCACAACGATTGACTGTCGTTGCCTGGTTTATCACAAAGTTTAAATTGATGAAGCATCATGCAGACATGAAAAAATTCCACATTCCCATGTGTAAATGACTGGTCATATACAAATTATTATATAGCCTTTGTGAGTAACATTACAATTGATTCATTCAATTTCACTTGAGCAACGTGGAACATGATTGTTATGAACGCTAACCTCTTGAGACTGTCAATTGCAAGAAGCAGTTGTGATTGGCAAGTTTGGTGCAGCATTGGTGTGGGTGATCACCTGTTTAGTGCAGCGTTGTAACGCCTGTGATTACATGGTTACATAACTTGCTGAGTGTGTGTGGATTGCCTTTTCAGAAGTGTTTTCTTTTCGACAGTGCCATGGTTATCATTGTACTTTATCCTCACTTATCAGTGGAAACATATAGAGACACTTGAATAACATTACCAGCATTCATATACATTGCTGTGCAAAAGTTTGAGTTATTTTCACTTTTGTGGTGCTATTCCCCATTAAACATTTATGGGAAGTTAGAAGTGTGCAAAACCAGTAGATAGTAATTCAAATTCCTGTGAAAGTCAATTTAATATCATGTTTACCTTCAAGAATATAAAATGAATTAGGAAATTGAAAAGCTTTATTTTTACTCTACATATTATTTCATCATGTGCAAATAATATCCACTAACCACAAAGAAAATATGCAGGAAACAGTTTGTGGATTTCTGTATGGAAAATAATGATAAATTATTGAAGTAATCAACACCAGTTACAATAATGCAAATTACAAGAAACCACAATAACAGTTGCAAATTAGTGATGTGAAATTAATTTTCATCAGATTGTTTCCTTACATGATTGAAAGTCTATGAGTGGGTTCAGAATGGTGCCAAGGAAGCAACTTTTAACAGAACAGCATGTGAAGCTCCAAACTCTGCGAGACAAAGGGTGCACCATGAAGAAATTAGCAGAAAAGCTGAAGATCTACAATGGTGTGAGGTACACTTTGCATTGCTTGGAGGAAACTGGCTTGGGACAAGATAAAATGCCAGGAAGACCCAGAAGAATCTCCCCAAGGCAAGTCAAGCACTTGAAGTTGCTCAGCTTTCGTGACAGAAGAAAATGAAGCTTGCAGCTCACAAATTAAGTGAGAGCAGGCCAAAATATTCACATCTCATCCAGCATTGTGTGCAGAAGGCTGATTGCATCAGATGTCCATGGCAGAGTTGCAGCAAAGAAAGCACTGACGAGACCATTGAATATGATGAAAAGACTGAAATTTGCAAGGCAACACCAAAATTGGGTGATTGAACAATGGAATTAGATACTCTGAAGAGTTTGAGGGTAGAGGAGTATCACGTTACTCACATTTCAGATGATACTCCTCTACCCTCAAACCCATCCAGGTACAGCCAAGTGAGCCTTCTGGTCTGAAGAATCGAAGTTTCAACTTTTTGGATCTAAGAGATGCCAGTTTGTATGCCGAAGACATGGAGAATGTGACAACACAATGTTTGCAGCCTTCTATTAAACATGAGGGAGGCTCTGTGACTGTCTGGAGTTGAATCTCAGCTTTTAGTTTTGGAAAACTTGTTGGAGTTAACATGATGCTAACAAAGGAGAAGTCCAATCAGATACTGCAGCACCATGTAGTTCCTAGTGGAAATCATTTAATCGGAAGAGGATTCATTTTCCAATAAGATAATGATCCAAAACATTTCCATAATAGTAAAACAGTATTTAGAGAACAAGGTTACAGCTGGAGTGCTCCAAGTATTAGAATGGCCATGCCAGAGTCTGGACATGAGACCATCAGTAATTACCTGGAAATGCAAAACAAGAGGAACCAAACTTCTTCTTCTTTCGGCTGCTCCCGTTCGGGGTCGCCACAGCGGATCATCGGTATGATCCGCATAGTGATTTGGCACATGTTTTACGCCGGATGCCCTTCCTGATGCAACCCTGGTCGCCTCTTACGACACAGGGATATGGTATACCTATTTTAACCGGGGTATACACCGGCCCAGTATACTGGTACTCATTTTGCCGACCTCGGAAGGATGACAGGCTGAGTCAACCCCCTGGTGTATTAATTCAGTGGCCCAACGGGGCTTGAACTCAGGACCTTTTGGATCCCAAGCCGCTGGCCCAACCACTGCGCCAACACCTAACCACTGCGCCAACACCAACAAGAGGAACCCAACTAACCTAACAAAACTATGGAATGTACCACAGGATATTTGGCATGGTTGCTCCACATGTGTTGCTAGTTTGTGAGTTTCTCCCTCTCACTCAACAAAGCTAAGTTTTCCAGACCAGATACGTTACGTTTGCTGTTTCAGTTTCAGTTTTATTTTCATTTCTATGTTGCTGGTCGTGTTTTCATCTAATTTGCCATGCCAAACCATACTTCGTTCCGTTGAATTGTCAAATTTGTGTGGCTGGTAAAGTCCGGCCTACTCGTCTTGGGCTGATCTCGTAAGCTTGCTGCGTTTTCCCCTTTTTGCGACCAGATGTGCTTCATTTTTGCTCCTTTTCTTCCAAATATTGTTCCTTCTGATTCCTCATCTTAATGCCTCCCCCCCCCTCCTCGCTCCAAAAAATACAAACAACAATAAACTCTTCTTCACTCCAAAAATGAAAAAAAAAACACAAAAATAAACCGAACTCGATCTGCCATGCACTGTTACTCCTTCATTCTCTGCACCTTCTCTTCTCCTTTTCAATATCCCAAAACCGAATATTCATTGAATGAAACGTTTCTTCCTTTAAAAGCTCTTCATAACACCAAAAACAAGAAAAAGAGCAATCGGAGATTGCAGACACTCGCCAGGACTTGTTTTGTGTGGTGTTTGTGTACTGGTGTGTTACGTAATTAGGTCTATATAACTAGAACTGTCACTTTATGACCTTTATGACCTAACAAAAAGATGAAGTCATCAGGAGGAACCTGGATAGGATACATGTTTCAGATGATACTCCTCTACCCTCAAACCAATCCAGGAACAGACAAGTGAGCCTTATTCAAAAAAACAAGAAACCAGATCAAAAATATAATAATTCTGGCTGCCAGGCCATGTATCCAATCAGGTTGGCATGTTAAACATATATTCCCCAGCAATACTAGATCATAGATGTGAAGTTTCACGTCGATTGATAAAGCGATTCAAGAAAAATAATTTTTTGAAAGCTTTTCGCTCAATAAAATAGGGCTGCCAGACCATGTGACATCAATTATTCATGAATACCCTGGTATCCACAAGGCTTGTGGAAAATTTGTGTGACGTTTCCCCTTGATCTGTCCAGCCATTCTTGAGAAGAAGATTTTTTTTATAGGTTTTAGGGTAAATCCAATATGGCTGCTAAACCATGTGACCTCTGATGTCATATTGTGAACCTTTTGTTCCTCATGGATAGACGGTCACACATGTAAAGTTTCACCTCGATCTGTTCACCCACTTCAGAGAAGAATATTTTTGAAGGTTTGTTTTTTTTAACCAACATGGCTGCCAAATCACGTGACCGATGATGTCATCATGTTTTTTTTCTCTGGACCATTTTATCCCTCGATGACCCTCAAAAATGTTCATACTGATCCGATGTAGCATTCTACATATGAAATCATGACGTCATAACAAAGGCACCAATGATGTCATTTTTAAAAATCGCACATTCCCCTTGAGGAGTAGTTTCAATTTTTTCCCTCTGGTGTGGTTTCAGGGATACAGAGGTCCAAAGTTTTTCAGTTTTTCCAGCACGGCTGCCACACCGCATGACCTACGATGTCATAATTATCAATAAAACATTCTACTTGAGTAGCCGCTCCTAGGGTGAAAATTTCGTCTTGATCCATCAAGCGGTTGCGGATATAAACACTAAAGTTCTGTGCGGACACACAAACAAACAAACAGACAAACAAACGGACCCAAATGCAATACCCTCTCCTTCGTCGAGGGCAATTATAACTTATCCAAGACCTTTCTGTCCATAGTCGATAATCGCAAGCAGTTCTTTGCAAATTCCTGACGATAAGAAGTTGGTGTGTCCTGTGCCTTTATTCCCACGTGTTTTAATGTGATGCACCATAAATGTATCGTACTCTGCAATGAGCTCCAACAATCCTAGGGAGTTGCGTTAATGTGGGGATTTTTATTTTATTTTTTTGTATACATTGTTGAGGCTTAAACTAGAGCTAAAATTTGTGTGAAGTGGGGATCCAACAGTCTGGTCGGAACCTCTGAATGCGAGATCGTGCTCAGCCAGGAACATTATGACAGTGACGATTTGCTGCAACACCTTCACCCAATAGCTCTTCAACTCCTCAACCTGCTCTTGTCTACCATAATCAATGCAATCGACAGCGTCTGCGCATTGTGTGTAGTTCTGCACCGCGTGAGCATGGCCTTGTGACTTAATGTTCTGAAAGTCATTTGGCAGCATGCTTCCAGTCATTGAAACTGTCACCAGCGAGTGCATTTGATGTAGGATTAAACAGTTTGCATTGGAAGCAGGAGAGTATGCCAGTGATAGTCGAGTAGCACAGCCACTTCCACTTGATCTTCTCAACGTTGGGTGATTTTCGAAGGAACATGTCGACTGTGCAGTGGCAATCAAGACACAATAATGCCGCAAGGCCGTCCACTCATAGCCGCTCAAGGGAATTATGTACTACTTCCCTTTGTGGCCCAGTACTTGCTCATATCGTCTGTAGCAAGGTGAGGCCAAATACGATGTCACTGAGCAGACCGGGACACAGAACCACAACGGGATCATTTGTATCCATCCGAGGCTGTTTGTTTGTATCCATCTCCATCTAAGCTTCATCCGAATCTGTGGAGTGGTCTGTGATTCTCGATTTGTTGGCATTGTCCGCAATGCCCCTGTCTATACTTTGGATTGAATGACTCATGCTACCCGTATCAAGGTCAACTTTGGTGTTAGCTTCCACCATGTGCCTTCCAGGTTGCCCATCTGGGTTCTTGAAGAATGCAATGATTGGCCTCAATTGCTACAGTACCTTGGTCAAACGTTTCTGCTTGTATTTTATTTTTCCGCTCATCTTGAACAAGTGGATAACACTTCGTTTTATAGCGATCACTGTAAAAAAGGAAAAAGTGGGGAAAAACATTTTTTCTTCTCTCCAGAGTGGGGCCCTGGGAACCTGACCCAAATGACCCTCTCTTACTTCGGCTGTTTGGCTATTGTTTCCGAAGGTTTTATCGACCTGAACTTGTGTACTACTCTTACCCAAACCCCAGGAGTACATCTAATTGTGACTTCCCCTTCGCTCCCACCTCTTGTTTTTCTGTGTTGTACTGTCCTCCAAACAGTGAGGATCCATCCACATCTCTCTCGGCTGACATGGACCACCTTTTAACCACTCATCCAAACTCTCTCTTCCTCATATGTGGTGATTTTAATTACCACCATGTGAATTTGCTGGGTGTCATTACCCCTCTTTCACCAGCCATGGCAGTTTACTACTTCAGTTTCTGTGACTCCGTGGGACTGACTCAATCTGATTCCACAGATCATTCCACAAAATCCACAATAATTGTGTGTCTACTCTCAGCAGAGACAGAAAACAACATCTGTCTAATCTCAAGACTGAGCTTTCAAACTTGTCTCCCTCCTGTAAAACTTGGTGGCATCTTGTTAAGTTTGTGTCTTGAGTATGCTGCTCCTCCATCCCTTCCCTCACTTCAAATGACACCACAGCCGACTCCATTCATGAGAAAGCCGAACGCCTCAATTCTGTCTCGCACACATGGACATACAAACAAATACATGAAACACAACACACGACTGTTAGATGAGATAAACATAGCCGCTGAGTTTGAAAGAAGTGTCGTCACTTCCTGGGGCACTCAAGGTAGCAACGACGTCACAACGATGCCACCACTTTTCTCACTGCACTTAGTGGGGAATTTTCGAAAGAGGAATTTTCTCCTCCCCAAGGATGCCAACCTTTGGGGATTGTCAATGCTTCTATCCTTTCAAATGCTGAACATCAAACAAGGAAGCAGCACATACCAACCATTTTTTTATGTCTTTGATATCTATAAAGATAACCGAAGAAACACTTTCGCTACTTAGCTGTATTCATCAGCACTAATTTTTTTTTTTTTTTAACTTTGACTTGATTATTCAAAATCGAGATGTGTGCAAAAGAAAATGTACAATGTAAAATTCCAGCCGGAAGTCCAAGGGAAGTGGTGTATTGGGGCCACGCCTGCTCTGTAAGGCTGGCAGTTCGAATTTCCATTCCAGTTTTTGATATTGTGTTGTCTTTACCATCCAGTTCTAACTGATAATTTAAAATAAATATTAGTTGGTGCTCAGTTACTTTTTATTAGGTCAGCGAGCTGACCTAATAAAACCGGTTGATGTCCTCAGATCCGTCCGTCTGTCTGTCTGTCTGTCTGTCTGTCTGTCTGTCTGTCTTCGTCTGTCTGTTAACCATTTTTATTTTTCTATCTCCTCCGAGACGTCTCAGCCGATTGAGTTCTAACTTGACACGATGATAATACTCGTTGCACTCTATAGATCGTCTGAGCCCTTTTTCGCATTTTCGCCTCGGGGTCAAGGTTACTTTCAGGGTCATCAAGTGCAAAATGACCAATTGGTCGAATGGCCTATAAGGAAGCATCGGACGGCTATAATGTATAATAGGTTTCATAGGGATTATTAAGAAGATTTAATTCGAGTTTAAGTTTTTCGTTGCCGCTGTTGTCTGGCCCTGTTTATAATATTCAGTTTCCATTCTAGGTAGTACTGAGCTGACCCTCAAACCCGCTCGGGTGTATTATTTATACGTGTCGGGTTCTGACTTCTGATTTAAAGTATATATTCAGAGCACAAAATATATTTGGCCGACCTCCCCCACCATCACCCACCCCATCCCCCATCCACCATTCCCCCATCAACCCACAACCCCCGATCCACCATCACCCCCATTAACCCCTACCCACCATCCCCCCCCCACCCCTTCCCTCACTCCCAGAGAAAGTAGGCATGGTCAAAGATGCCTCTGCAGGGACATGCGGTGAGGCGCGTGGATCCGTGCTAATTAAAATAATAAAATGTGTGACTAGTTATTAAACTATCATTTAAATTAAAATCCTAAAACTAGTTACTAGTTGTTACCTCTCAATCATTTAGATTAAGGTATTAATATAAGTTACTCTTTAATTTAAATAACTAGAATCACCTGCTCCTTTCAGGAGCATTAGCAAGTCATCTCCCCCCTCCCTGCCACCTCCCCCATCCCCCCCCCCCGTGAGTGGAGGGGGATTTTTTTTTTGTGCCCATTAGCTGACCCTGGGTACTGCCAACACGTATGCAAAATTTGGTGGAGATCGCGGCCAGCCCTGTTTTTCTAAATAGTTTTTTCTGATGTACATACGTCCAGAGAATTGTCCTTTTTAATACTTGCAGGTGGTTGCTGTACTAATCATTGTTGTCCATTGATGTCCATTGAAATTGAAAAATGTAAGATGTCCATTGCTGTACTAATCTTGTTGACATTTTGAAGAAATAAAATTGTTCTATTTTTTATTGGTGCCGAAAACACTTCCCGACACCCACTAACGGATGGGGTTGGGATCATTTAATATTACCTTTCACCTCCAACTACAAAGGCACTATAGAGCGATTAAAAATATTCAAAAAACAAATCTAACGTTTTTTTTTTTTCAAATTTTTTTTTCCCCTAAATCACCCCCAGCATTCGCTGATGAACATCTAAAAGTATGACGAATATCCGTTTGGCCATCCCTGAGAAAAATGGCGACACACACAGACAAACATCTCTCTTTTAGTGTAAATCGTAAGATGGAGAATTAATAAATTGAAACAGGTTACTATTAATTAATGCTCTATTGTTAAAGTTACTTTTGTATAGAAGGAGGTACAATAGAATTCTTCAATTTAATAGTTTCATCAGTTTTGTTTTGTGGATCATTCACATGAACCTTAACCATAACCAACATTACCCTTAATCATTACAAAAACAAAGTAGAGAAAAGTAGATTCCTTTGAAATGCACTTGTTACGAAATATGCTGATATAAAATGGGATGATTTTATAAGATACCAAGATATCAGTTCAAGACTTGAACAAAGTCCAGGATGTGTGAGAATACTTCATTGTAGATTGGTTTGGACAAATTTGAATGAATGGAAGAGAAAGGACAAGCGAGAAGAATGTTCCAAATCAGAATGAACAGGAGAAGGCCAATGGGAAGATCAATAACCAGATGGAAGCAAACAATGGCGAAGGATCTAATCATCTAATGGAAGGTGGAATTACTATAGAAGAAACACAACATCTAGTCTAAGATAGGAAAGGGTGGAGAGCTGTGGTTCAGGCCTTGTGCTTCCTCGCAGTGGGTAGATAAACAATAAACAATGAACGAAAAATGATGAATTATTACAAGCAGTGATATAATTTCCATGGATAGCATAGAGTGAGTTAATCTAATAAAACAATCTCTATCGTGTTGTAGAAATGTAATGAAGATGTCTGTGATTATTTCAAAGATAAAATTCGATGTACAGAGTGCGTGCTGGGAGAGAAGAAATTCGTACCTTTTGTGTCTTTCCTCTTTATTTGTTTTTATTTCTAAATCTGATCTTCACCCACAGAGGTTCACTCAAAGCAGGACTCGGGGGTCCTCCCAGGGAGTAGGGAGGCATCACCGGGGACAAGCAGCGTCTTCAAGTGTGAGACTTGGGATGGGGTGGGGTGCTGGCGTGATCGTGCCCTCTCTCGTTCCTCACACCAGAACAAGAAACTGGTAAAAGTTGTTCTCATATGATGTTGTGGGTATGTGTTGTGACTGTTATGTATCTTGTGTATGTGGTCGTGGTTAACCTGAGCCAGGGGTCCTCTGGCTGGTGACATCGACCCTTGCATTCCCAAAGACAGATTGTTGAAGTGCTTTTTTCTTCGACCGTTTAACCCCAATATTTTTTGTTGCCACGGCTCCCGAAGCAGTGCTCCGCACTAATTGTTCTGTGTAGCACGTGAATCATTAATCAAAACTATTATTTATGTTCTTTTATTTTCGTTAAATTCACATCCACTTCTCTGACCATGACAAAACTCCCACTGCAAAGGCGACGAGAAATCTCTTACAACATTAAAAAGTCGCCTTGTGAAGTTTTTGGCTGCTACGAGCTTAGATCACATGGAGGGGTGAGGGGGTTTATTGTGTGGGGGTGGGGGACAGTGGTCGGGTGCGCCAGGTGCCAGGGGCTTTGCTAATCAGCGGGTGCACATCCTCGGGGCATCGGTCTGGCGCTTGAGAAAGATAAACGGGCGGTGTTTCTGAGCTGAAGCATCGTGGCTATTGGTGTGTGTGAAAGGTCGTGGCTAAAAGGGGAGGGGGAATTCCGTCCCCCCCTCCCCCCACCCACACACACACATGGCTTTTGGCATATTAATCACACCATAGAGAGCACGTTAAACACAAACACAGAAAACAAATGGGAACGTGTTACTCGAACCATTACAAATCAACACCACACCTCTCTCCTCTCTTTTTATATACTCTCTATAGTAAAATAAACATGTCTTTTTATTTACTCTCTATACCTTCTCTTTACATACAATCTCCTATCCATACTCTCTTTTTATGCTCTCTTGTTACATACTATCCCTACCTTTTCAACATACTATCTCAAGCCTCTCTTTGTATACTTTTTGTACCCTCTCTTTAGGTACTCTCTCTATTCCCTATATATTCTGTCCACTCTATGTACTCTCTCCACTCTCTTTATATACTCTCTTTACCCCCTGTTTATCTGCCCTCTCTTTATCTACTCTCCATTTTCTCTCACAACCCTCGCTTCTGTCTACCCTCTACAGTCTCTCGACTCTCTCCCCTCACTATCTCTTCTCTACCCTCCATATTACATTTACTCTACTCTCAATTTATGTCATGTGTACTCTCTACCTCTCTACCTTCTATTCTCCTCTCAACATTCTCTCTCTCTCTCTCTCTCTCTCTCTCTCTATCTCTCTCTCTCTCTCTCTCTCTCTCTCTCTCTCTCTCTCTCTCTCTCTCTCTCTCTCTCTCTCTCTCTCTCTCTCTCTCTCTCTCTCTCTCTCTCTCTCTCTCTCTCTCTCTCTCTCTCTCTCTCTCTCTCTCTCTCTCTCTCTCTCTCTCTCTCTCTCTCTCTCTCTCTCTCTCTCTCTCTCTCTCTCTCTCTCTCTCTCTCTCTCTCTCTCTCTCTCTCTCTCTCTCTCTCTTTCTCTCTCTCTCTCTCTCTCTCTCTCTTTTTTTTTTTTTCTCTCTCTCTTTTTTTTTTCTTCGCTTGTTTGAACACAAAATGAAAACAACCGACACTCCATGTGATGATCAAGTACAGTGCTAAAACAAGTGTTGCTATAAAGGGAGTGATTAAATTTAACATTTCTAGAAGTTGTAAAATGAACATGGTTTGGTAATTGGATGACGAAACAAATATAGCAAACCAAGTTGCAAGACTAAAAAACATGACGAGCCGAACTCTTACAATACTTTAACTTTGGCAATCCTGATGTCCAATCACATGATGCGTCATAAATAGTTGCGTTTTATAAAACAAAAATATCTCTCATGAAGCCATAAAAAGCTACACAAACCATGTAATGGCATATACTATACATGGAGCACGCAAAGATGCCTAGCTGTGTAATGGTACGCTACACAGTACACATGGGGCATGCAACCACACTGAACCGTGTAATGGCACCACGAGGCAGTGCCAAGTCATGTAATGGCGTAGTTTACTCTGAGCATGTGGTGGTACAGAATCATGTAATAGTGTAATTTACTTGGCGAGCATGCGGCGGTATCAAGTCTTGTAATGTCGTAGTTTACTCGGATGCTGTCGCAGGTGGTGCTACCGAATCGTGCAACACTGTATACATGTCACTGTGTATGGCTGTCATGCCTGTGTAAACAATATGGATGTAAATGCGTGACCAACAGCATGACATGTGGGTTTATTGAGACCAGTTTTCTTCGATACGATATGGAATTAAAAAAAAAAACCAATGAAGTATCTTACACAGTACAAATTGCTAGGTATAACCACAGTTTAAAACATCTCGGAATAGTCCATCAATTATTACAAAATTCGCAATATTTCCACTGATTGTCGCATATTTACATAGAGATTCCCAACAATATACAATAAAACATCAACCATATTACAGCTATTGTACTTTAGATATTACAAGTCAAACACCAATAGATCATTTGCTACAATGTTGAGCTCGTCGTCACGAGAATTCATACACCGAGCGCGAACGAGGTTCCAAATGCAGTCATAAATAAAGACATTCATGCCTCCAGGGACATTATTATTCTTATTTTTACAAAAGAAATGTAAGAGTCCAGGTCAGCTGTTGTGTAAAAATCCAGTGGGTTTTACATGGGTTCAACTAAGGAGAATATCTTAGTTATTACAAAATTAAAATCCATCAGGAAGATCTGAGTTCTTATACTGACTGTAAAATGAAAGGTTATTCTAACGTTTGTGTGAATCTGTCTCTAGACTCTAGAAGATATGTAATGAACAGGGGTTTCACCACAAATTACGTTTCTCATTTGCACCATTAATGTGGTGCAACTACCCTGTGTTGCGGCAGTGTTGGTGAAGCTCCATGTGAATACTCATCTTACATTGCCGAATAGGGAGACCAGGTACATAATGAAGGCAAACCGGAGACTCCGAGACTCCCCGCGACGTCTTGAGTCTCCCCCGGTGATGCCCTCGTGAATCCCCCGTGACACCCAGAGTCTCGCCCGAGACTCCTCGAGGACACGCCCGAGATGCCTCGAGGACACTGCCTTAAGGACACGCCCGAGACTCATTGAGGACACGCCCGAGACACCTCGTGGTCACACCAACGATGCGTCAAGGACCCACCCACAACTCCTCCCAATCCACCAGAGAGCCCTCGCAAATCCTCGTGACGTACGCATGTATGATCATCGACAAGAGCTGGAATGTCATTAGCCAAAGAAAAGTTACATAATGCTGTTTCCTAAAAACGATGATGTCATCACCAAGTATAATTTGACAGTCTTATTGACAAGTTTTATAGGTTCTTGAAATTGAAAACATTTATCAACGTGACAAATTGAGAGATATTAAAACGTTTTCAGACATGTTCATGATATTGAGAAATTATCATGAATACCAGGATTGCAACAAAATAATGTCAAAAAATTTGGTTTTACAACTGTCAGCATTCTAGTTCGTATGTCACGTGGCAAATGTGTCTCGAACAACATTTGTTTTGCAAGAACTGGAACCCATTTTTCAGCGACAATAACGAATTACCACAATAGATCTCCTGCTTCAGGAAAAGAAGCTTCTTGTATTGCAAATAATAGGGCATGCTGCAGTGTACGTGTAAACAAGGTGTTGGGGCTACTCGTGTTTCATGTTGGTGTTCAGGTGAATAAGTCGCACACATTCGCATCACAAGCCATAACATTATGTGGTTCTTCACACAGTTCAATATGGGCTAAAGCAAATGAATGCATAGTAGACTTCAAAGCACAAATCAGCAGCCAACCGGGAACCGTGCATTTGTGCTGTACGAGAAGGAAAGGAGAAAGGACATGAGTCCTGAAACGAGTCTGTGTGTTGACGTGCCTGGGTACAGAGAACGGAGCACAATGAATGGAAAATGCTTGGAAGCTACTTGCGATGTTTTTCCTCTTTGTTGACAGATTTTCCCACGTCACCACCTGTGCCCCCCGTTGAGCCAAGATACATCTTGTCCGTGGCCTTGAGGGCCTCAGTGAGATAGTTCTGTAGTGTTGTCATGGCTGCACATAGTGCAGGACATCCAAAACCATGCGAGATGAGATTGAAATGGGTGAGGCACGCCTGGATCCCTGGCTCCAGGATGGGCATAGGACGCGAGTTTCCCAGCGGCGAGCGATCGTGTGCCAGCAGGTCCATGAACTCCTTGCAGATCTGTCTATGAAAGAGAATGGTTATGGTCAAGACTCAGCTGAGTGAGTGCAAAGTGTAAATATCTCCGCTCATAGAGTGAGTATTGTGTTTATGAGTAACAAGTTATTTGCAAGGTATAACCTCCAGAATTTTACTTATGTTTAATTATGTTCAAATATGAATGGAATTTACAAGGTACATTGCATATTAAAATACTGTATATACAAGTAAACGAGACCCAATCCATCAGTCCTCATTTCAGACAAAGTCCGATGGGGACTAATAATATTAAGCATTCCCTATTACTGTACCTTACCAGAGCCTTGCGACTCTCGACCTCAAGTTTTTTGAAGCTGAAGCCGACACTCGTATCATGAGCAAACACTAAACTCCGATGAGGATTAAAGGTACGCAAACATTTGATACTTTGGAAAAATATCTTTCCACATATCTGTGGAATGCGGCACAGCGATACCTGTACATAATACAGTAGAACCATTTCCTAGAGAAAAAGGTTTTTCCCATACATTTAGAGTGTGGTATAGCCATGCCTATAGAATTTCGGAAGCATTTTGTACAAAGCAATGTGACTTACTTGGAAGCCAGAAGCATGGTTTTTCGCGTGTGCAGCTCCCCAGGCTCTGTATGCTGCCGCATCAAGAATTCTGCAGCAGCTTTAACGGGAAATTCTGTTTCGCAGATGAAGCCAAAATCTCTGGCCAGATGAACCGCCTCACCTGCACACCCAGTGGAAGCTTAAAATGGACGCAGTTTCCTTGAGATTACTTTCAGCCCAAAGTAATAGCTCAAAGAAAGTTATAAATGCTTCATTCACAAAGTTCATGAATGTGGAGAGAATGATGAAGCTAAAGTAAAACTTTATACATAATTGAAGCTAAGGTAAATAGCAGGGAGTATGATGTAGTTGCGGTAAGTGAGACTTGGTTTAATGAAGAGGGAAATTGAAAGAGAGGACAAAAAGGTGACAAGATGTACAGGTGTGATAGGAAAGAGAAAATCGGAGGGGGTAGAACAATCTGGATAAAAGAGAAAGGGATAACAGCAGGAGGGAATTCATGTGGAGGATTCTGTGTGGATAGAGATTAGAGATGCTAAGAATACCAAGGTAAGGTACTTGTAGGAGGATGCTTTAAAAGAGATCCTCGTGTGAAGGAAGAGCAGGATAAAAAGGCTCATGAAGAGTTAAGAGAGGCATGTGATAAGGGAAGAGTATTGATTATTATTGGAGATTTTCAATTGACAGCAATAGATTGGGTCCATGAACAGGGAAAGAGCAGAGTCGATGAGGATCTAGTCCAGGAATGCTTTTTAAACCCGTTTGTGAATAAACCCACGAGGGGGAGGGCAGTTTTACACCTCTTTTTAAGGAAAGAACCCAATAATGTGGAGGACGTGGAGGTAAGGGTGCATTGAGGGACAAGTGAGCATAACGTATTGTGTGCAAGGATTCTGTTAAGAGTTAGTTTGGGATCGTGGAGTAAGGTTATTCGATTTCATCAAGGCAAATATTGAGGATGTGCTTTGTCTAATGAGAGAGCTAGGTGCTGTCGATTGGAAGAAGCTAACAAGAGGGCAATGAGCATCAGAGAAATGGAAAAATCTTCAATGAGCAAATTAATAGTGTACAGGGTACTGTATATTTCAGTGAGGTGTAGATCCAGACACAGAAAGAGGCCAAAGTTGAACAAAGGGGAAAAGAGTGCTATTAAGGTGAAGCAGAAGGTATTTACTAGGTGTAAAATAACAGGACTGGAGCCAGACTCATATCAGCATAGAAGTAAACTTAGGGGAGTTAAGACTCTGCAACCCAAAAGGAATATAAAGATATGGCAAAAAATATTAAACAAAATACCAAGACATTGTTTACATATATAAGGGGTAAAGAACAGATGAGGACAAGTGTGGGTCCATTGATGAATAGCACAGGTGGATTGGCAAGTGATGGAAGTCAGATGGCAGGCTTATTGAATCGTTATTTTGTTTTGAACATTTATACAAGAACAGTCAGGGGAATTACAATTCAGTGAGAACCCATCTAGGGAGTGAGGGAGGACTTTTAGAGGAGCTCCAGATAAGAGTAGAGGAAGTAATATGCATTTGAGAGTATTGAATGATGTTGCAGAGTACGTCAGCATGATGTTAACAGCAGATCAGCATGATGTTAACCGAGCATATAAGTGTGATATTAACGATATCCTTAACAGCTTATTTAAGTCAGGACAGGTACCAGAGAATTGGAAAGTTGCAAATGTAATCCTTATTTAATAAAAATTCCAGAGAAGAATTGGGGAACTATAGACCTGTTAGCTTAACTTCTGTTTTGGTTCCTATGGGTGCTTTTTACCCCCTGTATTTCCCTATCCGATTCCGATGGATCCACTGCACATAAGCAATGGATCAGTTGAACTTGGATGGGGAAATAAGTTTGATATAATTAAATGTAGCCAGCACAGATATACTAAGGTAAGATCATGTTTAACAAGTTTATTGGAGTTCTACGAAGCAGCTTCTGACTGGGTGGGTGAAGAAAGTGCAGTGGATGTATGAGTGTCGGTACGAAAGTAATGCCTCTTATTTTATTTCTCACTAAATATAATTACAATTACTGTGAATATGCAAACATATGAGGTCTGACAATAAAGTTCCAGGACTGATGCTTTTTCTCGACAGGTGGCAGCACCGGCTTGGGTTTCTTATTGGATGTGCAACATAATCATTGTCAGTACCGTGTTAGCCGTTGTATTGATCGGTTATGTTTTGTAGCCATACTGGAGTTTTGTTAAAATTATGTGTTCCAATCGTGTTCTGAAGATGAACGAAAAATTTATGGAACAGAGAATAATCATCAAGTTTTTGGTAAAACTAAACTAAAGTGGCACAGACTTTTTGACAAGTTGAAACTGGTGTACAGGAAAGACACAATTTCAAGATCACGTGTGTTTGAGTGGGCCAAGAAGTTTGCGAAAGGGAGAATGGACGTAAATGATGACGTGTGGTAATTGCCAAAATGGACAAAAATGTCAAAAGGGTGAGAATGTTGGTCCAATCTGACCAACATCTGAAACTCGAATGAAAGGAACTCACTTTGTATCAGTAGAAGAGATCCAGGGTCATGAGCAATGAGGAAAATGGCATTTCAGATGACTTCCAAGGGTGCTTTGAAGCATGGCAGCGATGTCGGCAAGCGTGTCTAGACTCCCAGGCAGATTACTTTGAAGGTGACCACTAAAGATAATTGGTACTCTTGCAATAAAATTTTCGATTTATTTAATCCTGGAACTTTATTGTCAGACCTCGTAGGTGGCAAATATGATGCAATTTTCCACATAATCTCCATCAACTGAAATGCACTTTTCCCAACATTTAACCAGGCACTGTATTCCAGCATTGTAAACTCCCTGTCACAACATCAGAACCAGTCACGAACCTTCTTCATCACGGCATGGTCATCCTCAAAAAGTACCCCATGTAATCCATTCTTTAGTGGGCCAAAGGGATGGTAATCTGAAGGTGCAAGATCAGGACTTTAAGCAGGATTGGAAAGGGGGGAAAGCACTCCATCCCAAGGCTGTGATTTCCTCCTGTGTATGAGGCTGAGTGTTGTTATGAAGTAGAAGCACCTCATTAATGTCTCGGTTAGGATGAACTCTGTGCATGCGTCCGAGTTAATCGTGGTATGCTTTGACGTAAAATCCACAATAATTATCCCCTCTATGTCCCAAAACACACGTGCCATGACTTAAACCACAGAGGGCTGTGTTCTGAACATTCTTTGCTGGTGATGCCTTGTGGTGCACTCCATAGACTGTCGCTTGGTTTCGATGAACCCATGTCTCATCGCCTGTGATTATGTGCAATAGAAATTCCTCACCTTCAGCTTCCTAGTGTTTGAAGAGTTCCACACAGATGAACTTTCAGTTTTAATTTTGCTCTTCTGTCAATGATTTTGGGAGCGATAACAGCTATATAGATATATAGCTATATAAAGCTCATGGAAGAGCTATAACACTGAACAGATCAGGATGCAACAGAACAAAAGGAACAGTAGAGAGTGGAGAAACACCAACAGAGTTGAAAGACAAAATACAGGGAGATTTGGACAAACAAAATGAGGGGTAGGGGAAGATGAAAGGGGCGGACAAGATGGCTGTAGAAGCAAACTCTGAGGACAGAAAAATAAGAAATTTGGAACGACTTAGGGGTGGGGGTTAACAGGAGTTGAAAGGATCATTGTTTTGGATGGGGGATGATCTGAAATGGTGGTGAACTTTATACAAGTCTCTAAGACTTGGAGGAAAGAATGAGATTGAAGAGAATATGGAGGTTAGTTCCATGGTCGGGAAAAATGAGGAATGAATGAGAGGTGGTGAATAGTGATTCTGGATTTTTCAAGTTTCACGAGAATGGGGTTTGTGGTTGACCTCGTGCACCCTGCAGTAATAACCTGGGGTGGGGTGACAAAGCAGAGAAAGAGCAGAGAGTGGAAGACAAGAAAGGAGGCCTTAGAAGACAGAGGGACCACCGACCTGTCTTCAATGGAAAAGTGACAGGTCCATAGACTCAGCTTCATAGTGGGAGATTCCAATAATCTTGAAGGCCTTAGTTTCCATGGCATCAAGCTGAGCAAGGTGTGAGGCAAGGGCATCAGTCCAGAAGGGAGAGCAGGACTCCATAAAGCTGCAGATGAAGAGTTTGTAGACAGATAGGAGTTCAGGTGTGCCAAAGAAGGACTTTGTAAGACGCCGGATGCCCAGCTGTTGACCAGCTTTGGAGGCCATCTTTGAAATGTGTTTCTGACTGCTGGTTTTCCAATACCCACTGCCTCACACAACAAAAGTGTTGTGACGCGGCAATCCTATTTAAGGAGCACATCAATCTGACCTTTGTTTTCGTGTGTCAATGTGGTAGCATATCGACCACTTTGAGGCTTTCCATCAATTTTGGTTTCTCCGCTCTTAAAACGCTTTTCTCAACGTCTAACGGTGCTCACGTCAATCGTCGCCATACACATTCTTTAAATGTATATGAATATCTATCTAATGGAGAACCTCTTCTGCATTAAGAAATTCATATAACTGTTCTCTATTTCATATGCACATCTCGCAAGGCAGCCATGTTGAAAGTGTGGTGTGATGTTGTCATGTGACTGATCACAGTTCCATTCAACTTAAAATGTGTGGGAGATATAAACCTTTCATTGTGATCTCACACAACTTTCCTACGACGCTTTGGTTCCAAATTGAAAAATATGAAGCATTACTTTCATTCCAAGTTTGGTAGTTTATCTCAACTTTCAGAAGGTATTTGATAAGGTACCATGTAGGAGGTTGTTAACTAAGGTGAAGACTTGCAGTGTGGCTGGTAGAGTAACTAACTGGATTGGGAACTGAATTCGTGAGAGTCAGCAAAAAGTGGCTGTGAGTAGGAGGTTATGGTTCGGGTACCACAAAGGAGATTGTGAGTGGGACTATAATAATTTACATTTCTGAGGGGATCAGTACCAGGACCATTATTATTATTCATAACTTGCATCAATTATTTGGACTGCGGGATTAAGTCAGCTTTCCAAATTAGCAGACTATGCAAAGCTTGGAGGTAAGGTAGATAGAGAGGGAGGTGAGCAGATTCAGGAAAGTCGAGGTACTTAATAGATTGAGCAAAAGATTAGCAGATCCAGTTCAACAGAAGCTCGTGGAAAAGCGAGAACACCGAACAGATCAGGATGCAACAGAACAAAATGAACAGAAGAGAGAGGTTGAAGGACAAAATAGAGGGAGACTTGGACAAACAATGGGTGTGGAGAGGACCAAAAACGCTAAGGGTAAGAATTAAAAAAAATTGGAATTACATGATGCAAAGGGGCAGTTTTGGATCATATCACACAGGAGAAGGATCTGGGGGTGATAATAGATATGTAGTAGGGGGTAGGGGAGGTAAGCAGACTGCACAGTGCTATAAATATTTAAGCTAATTGGGTTTTCGGTTGTGTTCATGTGGGGATAAATGATAAATCAAAAGAGGTAGTGTTAACACTATAGTAATTTAATGAGGCCTCATCTAGAATATTGTATTCAGTTTTGGAGTCACCACATATCTGAGGAAGGACACAACTGGTTCAGTGTAGGTCAGTGATTAGATTGATTCCAGATTGAGACAGATTAAGCTATGAGAAGTGAATGAAGGAGATAGTACTATATATATTACAAAGGAGGCGATTACAATGGGATCTGGTAGAGATGTTTATGATAATGAAGGGTGTCCACAAAATAAATACAGAAGAGATTTTCAGCAGAATGAACAATGACAGGACCAGGTTTCACAGCTTGACAGTAAAGAATAGAGCTAGTAGGTTCTAAGGCATTTCAGTAATGTACGTGTCTTTCGCTCAGAGCATAGTAAATGCATAGAATCATCATGCTGGAAAGGTAGTGGAAGCAGAAACGGTTGATAGATTTAAAATTGAATTAGATAGGAACCTATAGAAACGTTGGGGATAGAGGAGTACATGGACATTTACAGGACTGGTTGGTAACTTAGATATGGATGGGGAGTTGGATACCTGTGTGTCATGATTTTGACGTTTGCTTGAGAATCTCATCAAAAAGGGAATATGCTATTGGTGTTTGTTCATTCCATATATATGTATATATGTTTATATACATGTATGTATGTATGTATGTATGTATGTATATATATATTTATATATATATATATATATATATATATATATATATATATATATATATATATATATATATATATTTGCGTCAGGAAGGGCATCCGGCGTAAAAACCTATGCCAAATCATTATGTGAGTGTTGGAGAAGTATGTGAGGATCGTGCAGGATATGTATGAGGACAGTGTGACAGCGGTGAGGTGTGCGGTAGGAATGACGGACCGGTTTAAGGTTAAAGTGGGATTGCACCAAGGATCGACTCTGAGCCCTTTCCTGTTTGCAATGGTGATGGACAGGTTGACGGACGAGATCAGACTGGAGTCTCCATGGACCATGATGTTCGCGGATGACATCATGATCTGTAGGGAGAGTAGGGAGCAGGCTGAATCGAGCCTCGAGAGGTGGAGGTACGCACTGGAGAGAAGGGGAATGTTAGTCAGTAGGAGTAAGACGGAGTACATGTGCGTAAATGAGAGGGAGGGTGGTGGTATGGTGCAGTTGCAAGGAGTTGAGGTGGGGAAGGTGGATTGGTTTAAATACTTGGGATCAACTGTCCAAAGTAACGGAGAGTGTGGGAGAGAAGTGAAAAAGAGAGTGCAGGCAGGATGGAGTGGGTGGAGAAGAGTTGCAGGAGTGATTTGTGACAGAAGGGTAGCTGCAAGAGTGAAGGGGAAAGTATATAAGACGGTAGTGAGACCAGCTATGTTGTATGGTTTGGAGGCGGTGGCGCTAACAAAAAGACAGGAAGCAGAGCTGGAGGTGGCAGAGTTAAAGATGCTGCGATTCTCGTTGGGAGTGACGAGGATGGATAGGATAAGAAATGAGTGTATTAGAGGGACAGCGCAGGTAGGACGGTTTGGAAACAAAGTGAGAGAGGCGAGATTGAGATGGTTTGGACATGTGCACAGGAGGGAAACGGAGTATATCGGGAGAAGGATGTTGAAGATGGAGCCGCCAGGCAGGAGGAGAAGAGGAAGGCCAAAGAAGAGGTTCATGGATGCGGTGAGGGCGGACATGCGGGTGGTTGGAGTGTCAATGGAAGATGTGGAGGATAGAGCGAAATGGAGACAGTTGGTCCGCTGTGGCGACCCCTAACGGGAGCAAGCCGAAAGAGGAAGAAGAAGATATATATATATATATATATATATATATATATATATATATATATATATATATATATATATATATATATATATATATATATATATATATATATATATATATAAATGCCCATGCTCTTCCAGCCAAAAAAAGCTGCACAAAGTAACTAAGAAGAGCTACACAAGGTAAGCCATTTGCTGTTTCCAACCATAAGGAGTTATAAGCATGCAACCAGTTGCTGGGAACGACCAGGAAACCATGCTTTTTCCGGTCACCTCACCAGCTTCATCAGTGGCAGTGGTTTCGATAAAGCTGCCGCCATTCTGGCCAAATGACCTGCAGCTGTGGTTTGCACAAGTCGAAGCGCAATTCGACACCAGGAACATTATTACCAAATTCACCTGATTCAAATACATCATTGGCTTCTTGTCACCAGAGTATGTGATGGAGGTGAGAGATATTTTACTACTAACCTCCAATGAGCAACTCATACGCAACTTTGAAGGCCACGTTCATAAAACGCATGACCCCCTCTGAGCACCGCTGCTTTCAACAACTTACAGCCGAGGATTTAGGAGATCAAAGACTCACACAACTACTGCATCATATGCAGCAGTTTCTCGGTGACCACCTTGGCACCTTTAGCCAGTCGATTCTCCGTGAGTTGCTCTTGCAATGTTTACCACCACACGTCGGTATCACACTTGCAAATAATGCAGAGCTAGCACTAACCACTGCTGCAGATCTGGCTGATCAACTCATTGACACCAATACATCGACCATGGCTGATATGACACCTCCACCACAGCACGTTGCACAGCTAGAATCTGAAGAGGCAGAGAACTTAAGAAACTCATCCTGGTGCTCCATGCTATGCAAGGCCAGTCGTGCCTGTCTTTATGTACCCCTTGTAGGAACAGAGAGAAATGGCATACCTTGAGCTACTATTCGATTTGCCTTCGCCTTCCCTGAACACTCCATATTGGTGTTGGCACAAAGTTACCTCGTCACTGTCGAGCACCGTGCTTGCACCACAGGGAAACGGCGAGACTCACAACTAATGGCGATAAGTTCACCTGGGCCATATGTCAGTCACCTTCTCCTCCTCGTGGATCGCACTAGTGGACTTTGTTTTCTTCTGGATACAAGGGCAGAGGTGAGCATTGTGCCACTGTCTGCCGCTGAATGGAAATATTGACGAATATTAATTACATGCTGCTAATAACAGTGACATTGCTACTTTTGGAGAATATCTCCTCCAACTTGGTTTGGTTTTACGTCGCTCATTTCCATGAGTGTTTACTATTGCTGACACACACTCTATCCTGGGTGAAGATTTTTTTGCATCATTTAAATCTCCCCATAGACGAAAAACATCATTGCCTGTTGGATGCCTCAATACACCTTGGCGTTCTCGGTAAAGCAGCCACCGTTTCATCGCTGAATATCACGTGTCTTCCATTCACACCCACGTGCTCTTTTAAGAAAGTACTTTATGACTTTCCATCCATAATGCACCCAACAGTGACAATCCAGCCCATCAAACACCATATTACACATAATATTGAGACCACGGGACCCCTTGTTTTCATGCCTGCTCGCCAACTAGCACCCGAGAAATTATGTATTACCCACCAGGAGTTTGACTGTGTTACAACGTGGGCTCATCAGACCATCGTCCAGCTGTTGGGCTTCACCGCTAAACATGGTACCCAAAAAGACACCTGGGATTGGTGTCCTTGTGGGGATTACCCGTCCTTTAAACAATGCGATTGCTCCAGAACGTTACCCCATTCCACACATTCAGGATTTTACCGCTACACGCCGTAGAGTGACAATCTTCTCCAAGGTCAACCTCGATCATGTTTACCATCAGGTTCCCATGGATCCAGATGACATCCCGGAGACAGCAGTCACCATTCCTTTTGGCCTGCTTGATTTCCTTCAGATGCAGTTCGGCCTACGCAATGCCGAACAAGCCGTTCAATGTTTTATCGATCAGGTGCTCTGGGGATCACACTTCTGCGACATGTATTTACATGACATTCTAATTGCCAACGTAACTGCCGAAGAACATCAACAACACCGTCTCCTCTTCACCTATTTGCAGGACTTCAGCATCGTCATCAATCCCACAAAGGACATATTCAGCTTTCCGGAGTTGAATTTCCTCAGCCACTGTGTGAACTGCTCAGACATCCATCTGCTGGAGGAGAAGGTGCAGATTATTTAGGATTTTCCGTGACCTTAATTTCAATGCAAACTATGAGAGTTTTTGGGCCTCGTCAACTTTTACTATCGATTGATTTGATATGCAGTCACAACACTGCAGCTGCTGAATGAGTTACTCGGAACTGGAAATAAAAGTACCCTGAAGTCTTCTGATGGGCACAGCCAACCTTGTCAGCCTTCCATACCATCAAAGATGCACGAGCTAACACCTCACTCCTGCTTCATCCAAAGCCAAAGGCACCAACCTGGCTGAGGGGAGATGCATCTTTAGTCACGGTGGGTGCGGCTCTTCACCAGTTCATTGATGCTGACTGGCATACACTGGCCTTCTCTAAAATGCTGAAATCACCAGAGTACAATCGCTGTATACTTCACCATCAAGCAGTTCCTCCACTTCTTAGAGGCCAGACAATTCTCTGTCCCAACTGATCACAAAACTTTAACTTTCACTCGATCCACCCATTCGGACTCCCACTCTCCTCACAAACTTCCTCAACTCAGTTATATCTCACAATTCACCACCGACATCCGGCACATCAAAAAAATCGTGAACTTGGTGGCCTGACACTCTCTCTTGCATCGAGGTATTGGCATTGCCTTCTCCCAGCACATTTGCCATCAATTTGAATGCACTTACGGCAGCACAGTGGCAGGACATGGAGCTCCACCGTCTACAGTCTGCACCCAGTTTGCTTACATTTAGTGAGATACCACTCCCAGGGAGAAACACTACCCTCATGTGTGATACATCGATGGGACAGTCACACTCTTTCGTTACTCTGTCTGGCCATGCTACGTTTGGCCAGTAATCAACACTGATGTGCGCCATTGGGCCAAGCAATGTCTTCAATGTCAATGCTCTAAGATCTATCATCAGGATCAATGCCACACCACTCGGTAGCCTTTAAACACCAGATAGGCATTTTTACAGGGTCCAAATGCAATGTCAACATCAACAGGGTACATCTTAAAGTTCACCATTTTGTCAGTCCCCTACCACCTTAAAACGGGCACTGCTATTTACTGATTTGTGTTGACCACTTCACCCATTAGCCAGAGCCTCCACTGAAAGCTGACATCACTGCACCGACCATTGCTAGGACCTTTGTCCACACATCAATCACACATTTTGGTGTTCCATCAACCATCGCTATGGATAGTGGTAGCCAGTTTGAATTGACTCCATTTTGCATGCTGACTCAACTCCTGGGCACTGACCATGTGCGAACCACTGCTTAACATCCAGCAGTCAATGGTATTGTGGAGCATTTCCACAACCAACTTAAGTCTTCCCTGAAAGCGCATGACAACTCCACGCACTCGATGGACGTCTTACCCATGGTCTTGCTTGGTACACGAGCTACTTCAAAAGATGACCTTGGATGCTTCACTGAAGAGCTAGTGTCCAGTGCACCACTTCCTCTCCCAGGACAATTCTTCTCAATTTCCAATGATACCTTGCCCGATGCCAACAACTTTGCCAACCAACCAACCAACTTCGTGCCGCCATGCAGGGCCTCTGGGCGACACAAACATGTACACCTTTGTCACGCCTGGTTCTTATTCCCCCAGGAATTTTCTATGTGCACCCACGTATTCATACAGTGTGACGCTGTCCAGAAACTCTCGCAGCAACCATATGATGGACCTCACAAAGTTCTGCAATGCTCAGAGAAGACCTTAATGCTCAATATTAACGGTGGTCATGAGACAGTCTCCATAGATTGCTTGAAGCCAGCTTTTCTTGACGCATCACCAGAGACGACCTACCCACTGACCAACGGTTTGACATATACTACAATAATGTCCTTACCATCAAATATATGACTTGCTCTGGACGTCATGTACACTTCCCAGAACAATATTTATGAGCACATTTTGCTGTTGACCATTTCTCTTTGCTGTGACTTTGATTTTTTACATGGACAGTCAACATCTCTTATTCCACTACATCATGGTTTTTCGTTTGTACCTTCCATTTGATTAATGCACTGTAAAGGGGAGTACTGTAGTAGCGTAATATTGCCTTTGATTTTATTACTCTTGCTGAAGGAGAGGGTATTGCATTTGGGTTTGTTACTTACGAAATCTAAAGATTTCGTAAGTATATTGATAACTTCCGTTTGTTTGTTTGTTTGTTTGTTTGTTTGTAGGCACGATAACTCGAGAACGGAAGAAGTTACCAATGTCAATTTACACCACGTGATTCAGGAGGATGATGGCTCGTGCTGATTAGATTTTGGTCAAAATCGGTCAAAGGTCAAGGTCACAGTGAGGTCAAACATAATTCCGTAAATTCACGTGGAGAAATGGAGTATTTTCGCTTCGCTCGACGTTACGAGTTCGTTTTAACTTCGATTTTAATTTTGTCTTCGGTTTTTGCGATCGCTTAGGATGCTTAAAACTCGGTTGTAGAAATTCTGGTAAAAATCGGATGTTTTGGAGACGTTTTAAGATTGTATAAAAAATATTTCACTCGACGCATCACGGGTCGTCCCATGATGAAGTGCGCTCGAGCAGACGCGTCGTTGAGTTACGTTAAGGTATAATTGCGTGGAGAAATGGAGATTTTTACTTCGGTCGACGTTACGATTTTTGATGGTTTGATACAGAATCATCGTAGAAACTTCTGGTTTGCGTCGCTACCTCCTCTAGAGACAGCTTTTATTAGACAAGGTCAGAGGTCAAGTTGACAATTTCGTAAGTACCAGTCTATGACTGCTTGTTTGTCTATTTGTTTGTATGTTTGTTTGACTGCACAGAACTTTCATTTTTTTTTCCGCAACTGCTTGTCGGATTGAGACAAAATTTTCACCATTGGTGCGACTACTCATGTGGAATGCTTTAATGATAATTATGATGTCATAGGTCACGTGGTGTGGCCGCCATGTTGGAAAAACGGGAAAACTTTGGACCTCTGTATCTCTGAAACTGCCCCAAGGAAAAAAAATTGAAACTTGGCAAATAACAAGTACTCCTCATGAGAAATGAGTTTTTTTAATGACGTCATAGGTGCCTTCGTTATGACGTCATAATTGCATATGTAGAACGCTATATCCGATCAGTATGAAAATTTTTTGAGGGTCATCTAGGGATAAAATGGTCCACAAAAAAATTTATTGATGATGACATCGGTAGCATGATTTGGCAGCCATATTGTTGTTGTTTTTTAAAAAAAACCTTCAAAAATCTTCTCTGAAATGGTCATCACTGCCAGAATTTATGAAGTGGCAGTTCTAATTATGTCTCCAATTAGTTACGTAACACACCATTACACAAACACGACACAAAATACACCACACAAAACAACACAAACACCACACAACACACCACACAAAACAAGTCCTGGCGAGGGTCTGAAATCTCTGATTGCTCTTTTTCTTGTTTTATAACATGTAAATATGCTTGAGCTCTGGTTTGTCAGAAGATTTCCAGTAACGGGTGAGACGGAAGAAGGATGAGTGCGTTGGACGTTGGTGGTTTCAATAATAAGAATTCACTCAGAATCAGAACATCTCAGACATATTTTCTTCCACATTAAAGATGGTCCCAATAAATTATCATGTGAAACCATCCGTATATCTTTATTTGAATAATGCTTGTGCCTGCAAATGACATGATACATCTCTGCTGATTGGGGTTCACCATAAACGTGTGTATAATTGCGATGTGTGTGTGTGTGTACATATATATATATATATATATATATATATATATATATATATATATATATATATATATCTTCTTCTTTCGGCTGCTCCCGTTAGGGGTCGCCACAGCGGATCATCCGTATGATCCGCATAGCGATTTGGCACATGTTTTACGCCGGATGCCCTTCCTGACGCAACCCTGGTCGGCTCTTACGACACAGGGATATGGTACACCTATTTTAACCGGGGTATACACCGGGCCAGTACACTGGTACTCATTTCGCCGACCTCGGAAGGATGACAGGCTGAGTTAACCCCCTGGTGTATTAATTCACTGGCCCAATGGGGCTTGAATTCAGGACCTTTTGGATCCCAAGCCGCTGCCCTAACCACTGTGCCAACAACAGGCTATATATATATATATATATATATATATATATGTATATATATATATATATATGTATATATATATATATATGTATATATATATATATATATATATGTATATATATATATATATATATATATATATATATATATATATATATATATATATATATATATATATATATATATATATACATATACACATACACATACACATACACATACACATACACATACATATATATATCTATACATACATATATACACACACACACATATATCTATACATACATACATACATACATATATACACACACACACACACACATACACACATATATATATATATATATATATATATATATATATATATATATATATATATATATATATATATATATATACATACATATATATATATATATATATATATATATATATATATATATATATATATATATTGTTGCGGTTTTCGCGCCCGCCGGCGTGCGACGGCCACGTAACTCGAATCGCGGCACGTCGCCCACCGGACGGACAATCCAGTCGTGACCCTCTCGGACTAACGCCGGGAACCAGTCACGGGTGGACCTTTCGGTCTCACCGCGATCGAGCCAATCAGCCCCCGCGTGGGATAGGGTTGCTCGCCAAATTCGAACTACCTAAGTACCCACGCGGAGGGTAGACCGGGCGATCGCACCTCGCCGCAGGTCGACTTCGGACACGGGCCACTTAAGCGACCCGTTCCGTACTATCAGAATAACCGAGCGGTGTTATCGTCGACCTCGACGGTTCGATTAATTATCGGGCGTATTCAGCCCACTACCAACCCTTTACGTGAAGCAAGATGGGGATCAATGGGGGAAAAGACGAAGCGAAGCGGGAGAACAGTTCAACAATAAAGCACATTTATTCGCGGCACACGGGAAGCACACAAATACAATTCCACCAAATGCACACAAAAAAAAAGAAAACACACTTCCATTTACACAAAAAGCAAATATAAAAGCGAAAACAATGCAGAGCTAATACCGACTACCGAGCACACGGCAACACTTATACAATTCTACTTCACAGACGGCGCCGACAACACATACCCAAAACCAAGGAAAAGAAATCCCCAAGAATGAGGCAGGCCTGAGGCCGAGACCGGGTCGGGCCTACCCGTCTGGTGATGAGACGCGGAGCGGCGATGGCCCCGCAACCCGCGGGCCTCATGGACAGTGCCTGGCAGGGGGTGGGAACGGGGCCCCCTTGGTCGCACTATCTCAGCGCGGGGGGAAACAGGAGGGGGTTGCTGATGCTCGGGGTATAGAGGATCTTTATTATCCCTGGTGTGCGTCTCCACCTCGGCCAGGTCGCGCTGCCGGCCTCCCTCGGGCGTGCAGCTCCTGGCACCGACGCGAGCACCCCCTCGTCCGACTCTCTTCAGCTTCTCCAGCCACTGCAGGCTTCGGGCTCCAGTCTTCCACACTCGTCCCCTCCGTTCCGACTCCTTCTCGTTCTCGACTCCTTCTCGTTCTCGTTTGCGACTCTCTTCTGACTGACGAACACCGTCCTTTTATCCCCCGTAACTTCGCCTTTGACCCCTCCCTTTGACCTTTCACCTCGCTCCCCATTGGCCCGAGAAAAAGTGGGCGTGAAGACTTTTGATCCACAAATTTGCATATATCGATCGCCCTGGGGGCGGGGCCACTCCGCCCCTCGCTCACCGATTGGACGGCAAAAAGTGGGCGTGTGTCGTTTTTGATCCGTTTTTGAAGCACAAAATCCGTGATTTTGTACACGCTGTTCGACGCGCGTTCTGCATGAGTCCAACACCGGTACCCACAGCGGGGCAAGAACGGTGGCGATGCTACGGTGGCGAGGTGTGACGGGAAGGTCGTGGCGGTTGTGGTGAAGCGGTGGTTGTGGTTGTAATTGTGATGGTAATCCTGGCGGTTGGTCCAAAATAAAGATAGTAAAAGAAAAACGGCTATCCTGAAGAGTCGCAGCACGTATAAATGACATGTATTCCCACTAGACAACGGGTTTGGGCCTAACTACACATGCACTTACCGAGATACCTCACCTAAGGGACCTGAATGGTGGTTTGCGAATCTGGTAACCACAACACTACCCCCTTCCCTTTTTACAGACTCGTCCCGAGTCGTCAAATTTTCGTGTGCCATCATGTGTAGTTTTCCCCTAGTACACTTTACCTACGGATCCCTGAGTGCGACATTCATGGTATTCGTGTCCCCAAAATAAATAACCTGAGGGCTGCGTAACTATCTAAACAAACTCACTCACACGGACGACTTAAATAAAATTGCCAGCGCTAGACAGACATGCCGGGGGGCGCACTCATATTTACAGTACATCTTACCTTAACTTACAAATTTTACACTAAACCATGGCCCAGGATCATTGAACTCTGCAAAAAGAAAGCAGTTAGCAGGGAGCCAGGCTGCCCGCATGCAGTCTCTGGCTCAAACAATGCAGGTGACAGGGAACGTGGCTGGCTGCTCACACGCAGTCCAAGGCCTTCCCTTTTGAACTGAACTCAGTGAACCACAACGGTGCTTGGGCTGCACAACGCAGTCTCCGTGCCAGCTCAAGTGGCACACGCAATGAGCACAACGAATGGATGCATGAACGGTTTGAACTGAATGCAGTGAACCACAACGGTGCATGGGCTGCACAAACGCAGTCTCCGTGCCAGCTCAAGTGGCACACGCAATGAGCACAATGAATGGATGCATGGACACAAACACGGTGCACGGGCTGCCACTGCAGGCCCGTGTTGTAGCTGCCAACAGGGCAGTTCTTGCAGCTTGCAAACTGTTGCCTTGATCCTGGCGCACATGGAAATGAACAGGGGGGGGGGGGCAAAGCAAAAATTGAACGGGGCTGGTGAACGTTGGCAGTGGGCATGGCATGGCAAAGGCAAGCAGGCAAACACAGCCCGCAGAAGAAGGCCGCTGCAGGCAAACTCAGCCCACAGAACCAGGCCGTTGCAGGCAAACACAGCCGGCAGATGAACTGGCCGGCACAGGCCTTGAAGAAAAACAGCCAGCAGATGAACTGGCCGGCACAGGCCTTGCAGCACAGCAGCTGCAGGCGATCCAGCCGGCACAGGCCTTGCAGCACAGCAGCTGCAGACGAAGTTGGCCGGCCTCCGCCTTGAAGCAAAACACGGCCAGCCGATGAAGTTGGCCAGCTCTTGCCGTTCAGTGGAGGTTGGTGGAGGGAGTGCGGTGGTGCTGGCCACTTGGAAGGCGGGCTCGGACCTACCTACCTGTCTCCCTCCCAACCTATCGCCTTTGCCTGTCACTGTACATACCCACTCCCTTAATTTGTGAAAAACCAATTTAGCCCCCTTAATTTTTTTGTTTTTTTTTTATTTTTACTTCCCCACTATAAATCGTCCCCTAACCCCCTTTATCGTCCTTGTTCGGCTAACCTATTCTGTCACCTAGCCCACTCCCAACCCCTACGTTCCCTTCCCAGAGGGGAACAAGGGAGAGCTAATGTCCTGTGTCGAGGCCCAATTCAAGCCTCAGAATGACGACGGTGACGATACAATGATACCCCAAAGACCTAAAATACACTGAAGACTCCAAAGACCTAAAATACCCTGATGCCACTTAAATACCCTGAAGACCCAAAAGACCAAAAAGACCCCCAGGACACAAAAGACAATTCCCCAAAAATTGTCGGGAGACGTGTCTGGACACGTCCGAAGACCTAAAAGACCACGAGGACCCAAAATACTTGGAGAACCCAAAAGACCCAACAGACCAAAAAGACCCAATGGGACTATCACAATCTCAAGTCCTCAACCCCCCACCAAACTCTGTCCTCTCTCTGCATCGCCCACCCCACTCCTCACCACCACCACAGCCAAACTCTGTGCTCACCTCCCCCTTTCTTCAAATCCTCAAACCCACTCCCAACCCAATGTCCTCAACAATCCCCACCCCCAAAAGCCTCAAACCCTCGATCCCAACTCTGTCCCCTCCTGATCTCCCTCCCCGAAGCCAACTCTGTCATCCCCTCCCCTTTCTTGCCTTTCCTCAACTGCCACAACCCCAAGTACTCAACCCCGCTTTCCACCCTAAGTCCTCAAACCCACTCCCCCCCCCCCAACATCTCAATCTCCCTCTTCCAACTCCATGTACTTTCACTCATCCCCAACTCTCTGTACCCCCCTCCCCAGTTCTTCCTGTTCTTAACAATGTTACACAATGATACACAGGGAACTTTGGCACATGAGAAGGCCATTTGGCCTGTCACACCTGTGTTGTTCCTGTCCCTGTTTATTCAGAAGAGTGTTAAAAGTAAATGGAGATGGAACATTAAAATCACAATCACTTCTCCCTTTTTTCCCTTATTCTTACTATAATACACAGACCGGTGTCTGTGTTTGTCACGCAACTCCTCCTGCAGTTGTGGGCCGATTGCATCCAGACTTGCTACATGTGAGAGCAGCATGACCCCAATTAGTGTATGGGGGTGTTTTTATCTTTGCTGGTGGTCCTGGGGGTGGGGGACGCAAATTCTCCATGTAAATGTGTATCACGTCGTGCCATCTCCAGGTAGGGGAGGGTATTACAAGTCTCCACAATTTACAGTACATTATTCCTGTCCCCACATTTTCCAGTGTTGTGAGGTGTTTTGAATTCTAAGCAGCAGGTATGCTTTTGCTTCATGCACGTAACTTTATGGGGTTGTTTTTTGCCTACATAGAGCTGTCAGGTGCCTATACACCACCCAAAATATAGGTATGCATCAGAAGAAAGTGTTGCATGCTTGGAACAAGATCGCCCGGAGGGTGGTTACTCTGCTAGTATGTATAATCACGTATGTACTGTATATTCAAGATTCATGTGCATATACAATCACAACCACGCATGAGTGTCTGGGTAACCACAATTTGTGTGTGTGTGTGTGTGTGTGTGTGTGTGTGTGTGTGTGTGTGTGTGTGTGTGTGTGTGTGTGTGTGTGTGTGTGTGTGTGCGTGCGTGCATGCGTTAGCACAGTTGCCACCAGTCGTCATCTCCACTCGTGATTCTCTATGACTGAGTGGAACCTCCCCGAAGCCCAGAAGCATCCATCTTCACCACAGCAAGGAACCACGACTCAATGACCAAGCCGTCTCCTTATCCGTGCTCTGTTTCCCCCGCCATCCCGAGGTGGTGATGTTGTCAATCCTTGCGACCACTCATGTGACCTCTGTGGTCCGCCCGATCCCACCCAGGGAGACCCCTGCCCACTCGGACATACCACCCCACTGCCACCGGTCATTATCACCACACGTGATCCCACTGGAGTTCGGTCTCGGTCTAATTATTCATCGGTCTCATCTTGGTCTCATCCTTCCTCAGCAGGATAGAGTCGGCAAAATCCAACAAGCCGCAAGACCGGCCAGCACCCCAATCTCCGGGCGCCACATGTGCAGCCCTCGGCCTCAGCCAAGCTGCCTCTCTCAGCCCAGCTCTCGCTCCCATAGAAGTTGTCGTACTCTGCGCGCTCCTCGATCCCACCGAAACTCTGCTTCTCCCGTCCTCAGTAGGTGAAATTCGGTAACAGAGAGTCATAAAAACCCGGGCCTACATTCTCAACAGGATGGGGTCGACAAATCCCACCAAGCTGGAGGGCCAGGCTGCGTCGCAATTGCAGGTCAAATGGCATGATACCAGGCAACTCGTGCGTGGTTCTCAAGTTCCCTTCCAAAGCTGCGTTTTCGGCTCGGTCTTCTCTGCCTTTGAAACTCTTGTATTCAGTGTGGCCCTCTATCCTTTCCATCCCAGGTGAGGTGCTGCCCCCCCCCCCCGCCGCCATCATGTATGTGTGTGTGGATGTGTGGGTGTGTTTTGTGTGGTGTGTTTTAACGGTTTAATATTTCACTGGTCAGATTCAAACATGAAAATGATCAACATACACTATCATTGCAAATGGATGCAGGAATGAGCAGGCATAGCCATTATGTAGGGTTGGTTTCATGTGATAATTTATTGTTGTACCTTGTTTGCAGACTTTTTGCCATACCATCTCTACAAGCTTTTGCAATTTTTTTTAAAAACGTATTTGAACAGCGCTCCTTCCCAATTCCATATCCAGGTGATGCATGATGTCATCGCCAGGCACCAAAGGAAGGGAGCACTCAGTTTTTACTCTGTTTGTTTGTTGGTTCGTCCAGGCGATATTTGAGCCATCCTTTGAGCTGGGAAGCTGAAATTTGGGGACAAAAGTGAAGATGTGCTTTGGAAAAAACGCTATTTTTATTTTTGATTAATCAATTAAATACTTAATTATTATCGATTTATTGTTTCCTTATTTATTTTCTTTCTCATTTTGGGCAAAATCTCAGGCACATTTGGAGCTCTGAAGCTGATATTTAGGTTCGACAGTGAGCAAGTGATTTGGCTATAAAGGGTATTTGTGTTTTATTGATTTTTCGATGAATTACTTAATTTTCAAGAAGTTACAAATTCGGATGAAACAGTGACGGTTTTGGTATGCTATTAGCCAATTGATCAAGAAATTAATTACTTTGCATTTTATTATTTATTTATTTTAATTATACAATTAATCAACGAATCAATCACTTATTGCACACCACTGCTTCCCAATTCCGTCTCCATGTGCTGCACGGCGGCATCGCTGGGTGCTGAAATCGCTCCGGCAATGTCGCGCGCTGGAGGATTATTATTATTTTGTATTTGACATGGGGAAGGTGTTCTTTGAATGCACCTGTACTTGTTAATACTTGTTTTTATATATACTGTACACTGTAATCAAAAAATAAAATCAATAAAAATATTTCCATAAATAGTAAAATAACACCCCATGATGTTCTGTTCCTAACCCCATGTTCTCCTTCCTCATCCCTCCACCCACACCAGTGAAATTCTGTTGGAAAACTGATAAAATGACTGGTGCTCATTGAGTGCAGGCATGATGGGTGAAATTTCCTCCTCTTGGACCAAATTTCTGTTTCAAACATGAGAAACTTTGGTCAAATTGCATATCACCGAATTAGATGACAAGTTCGGTTCACGAAGTACCTCGAGCATTCCCACCCCATTGTTCTAATCAAAATATAATCGCTGCGAAACAGTCATTGCCTTGACAGGCACCCGGCGAGTGCGCCGTGGAGGAGCTGTGTAAGGCCAATGTCCTTGCGGCGCTTGCGTACAGGGTCAATGATCTCCAACATGGCAGCAACTGGTAGAGAACAATGTAAACTGTATTGCCGGCAAACATTTGAACATTGGGAGCTTGTTTTGAAAGCAACAGCCAGCAAAGGGAGGATTTAGGAAAGGAAAGAATGCAAATTATATTACGGTTTTAATTCTGTTGCAATCTTTGTCTTT
>NC_140974.1:54147404-54204904 GCF_056783735.1 Eptatretus burgeri
AAAGGGAGGATTTTTCATTTGTTTACTCTGACCCCTTGTCTGTATTTAAATCTGTGTGGAGGAGTCTCAAAATTAGATTTTGTTTTACTTCATGTTCCGTTTATATTATTACGTTTTGAATTATTACCATTATAAATATTTGATTTATTGTCATTAACTCCCCGTATTTACTTCAGTTGCTTGTGTTGTCCACTTGTGGGTTCGAGTATAAAACCCGTGTGCCTCCGTCCTTGCCGTCCTCCCATCCCGCGCGCAGCATAATCTCTCGAGAATCTTGGCTGTTCACCTCCAAGGGAGAACTGTTCGGCTATCCATCCAGGTAGGACATGACAATTGGACACGCTAACCCCCGAGACATGACTATATATATATATATATATATATATATATATATATATATATATATATATATATATATATATATATATATATATATATATATATATATATATATATGAAGAGTAAAAGTGATGAATACGCATCATTATTGAGATGGTGTGCCATAAGTTCATCATATGTTTTTCCGTGGTGAGCACTTGCCTCATGATGGTGGCAGTACTGGTTCATATCCAACATTCTCTGCTGTTATTTTGTTGTTGTAGTTTGTCTTCGCGTGACTGTGGTTGGGGCTACCTATACATCCAAGTGTAGTTGCTGCTTGTGGAGGTGTTGTTTTGTTTGAATGAAATGAAGCATTGTGTGTTGTTTGCCGGGGTGATGTTTGTTTTGATGTGAAGGTCCGCTTAAAATGAATGAAATTAAACATTGAGTCCATTGTCTACTAACGTCCTTGTCCTGTACCTGATGCATATTCAGGCTCATGCACAAGCCTTAAACAATGTAAAGAAATCTTCATACTTTGTGATGTTCCTTTTGCCTCAACTGAACAAAGAAATGTTACGAAGAGTGACTTGACTGCATTCCACAGGGCAAAGGTTAAATTTGACTCGGGGCTAAATTCAGTTGTGATTTATAGTTCGGATGGAAGAGGACATGTTTGCAAAGTCAGAGACTACGGAGGACTTGCACATGGTATCCCTAATTAAATGTAAATTTTAGTTATGGATACCATCTATAAAAGGATCATAGTGTGAACAATGTCCAAACTCATGAATGCCTAATTAATTTTAGGTTATTTTGGACATGTGGATAGGAATGTTTACATTTATAGTCTTTCATTCTGATATTAAAGGCAGGAGAGCAGCACACATCACCGTGTTCGTGATAACAATGGCGTCGGTTTGACATGGTTGAAATAAAGTACGAAAAGAAAGTTCACTACACAGATACATCATCATCATCATCATTATCATCATCATCATCATCATCATCATCATCATCCCACAATTAAAGAGTGTTTGGTTGTTTGCTTGTTTCACTTCCATGCACTCCTGAGCCACTGGACAGATGGAATGAGTTCAAAACTGTGGGTGTATGGTACTCAGGGTGTGCATAGGACTGTTTTAGGGGTATCACAAGATTCTCTCTGTTTAAAAATGTATGGCATCACGAGTGGTATTACAAGTCATACTAAATACGCCAATTCTGTGTGTATTAACCCATTCTTTTGCGAATTATTTGCAAATAATTATTACACGACTTCAATGTTATGTTATTATACGACTGAAATACGAGAGAATGTCCTGCTCATCGACTTAAAATAATGAGATGGACATATTTTTTAAGTTTCCTTTTAAACATAAGAGTTAAATAACAGGTTACGCCAAGTGTGGGCCCGTTGAGGAATAGCAAAGAAAGATTTGGTTCATGATGAAAACGAGATGGCAGGCTTATTAAATATAGTTACTGTATTTTGCTTCAACATTGAGATGCGAATCGTCAGGGTAGTAACCCACAACTGAAAGAATCTATCTGGGGTGTGAGGAAGGGCTTTTACAGAGAAGTTTCTGGATAAAATCACAAGCTGGTCCAACACGTATGCCTGGTGTTGGCTTAATGGTTAGGGTGGTGGGCTTTGGATCCTTGGGTCCTGAGTTCAAATCCCGCTCAGCTGTTGAATTAATACCTGGTGGGGTTAATTCGGCCTGTCATCCTTCCGAGGTTGGCAAAATGAGTACCAGCTTGCTGGGATACTGTGTCGGAGTGGCGACCCGTCCAGGATTGTGTCCAACAGCCAAGGAGACTGCTTAAGCAGCACCAACACTCTGCACATAGTGTGGTCTAAATCTCCTCTCCTTCACCTCCTGGTCTATCACATGGATCTAACACGTGGAACATGTCTTTCAATCGTGACAAATCTCACACTCTCATGATGTCTCTCCAAAAGGACTGTCTGGAACCCCACCCCTCCCCCCCACAATCTAATTTCTCAACAATCCTCTTGAAGAAATCCTTTCATTAAAACTTTTAGACCTCACTATCTGCCATGATCTTTCCTGGGAAAGCAACATCTCCAAGCTGGCCTCCAAAGCCAGTCGCCGATTGGGCATCCTCCGTCATGCAAAGTTCTTATCTGAGCTTCTGACCATATACAATGCTTTCATCCATAGCTTGATGGAGTACTGCTCTCCCCTCTGTGCTGGTGCTCCCACCTCTCACCTTTCTCAGTTTCACGCTGTGAAAACCAAGGCATTAAGGATCATTTGTATCTCCCGCGATGAGACTGAGTCTTTGGGTCTCTCACTCTCTCGCCAAATCTCACCACACCACAGTGGTTTCTGTGCCTTCTACCGTCTCCTCTCTGGCCTCGCCCCCCCCCCCCGGCTCTGTCTGCTATCTGTCCCGCCCATATTTCCGCAGGGCGCTCAAGGTCCACCAACAAGCCCCTTCTGGTTAAACTACCAAAATTAAGAATCACTGCTCACCTTCACTCTTTCATTCCTCTTTTTCCCACCTTTGGAACAAACTCCCACACACTCTTCAATCCCACTCTTCCCTCAAGGTCTTCAAAATAGCTGTTCTCCACCATCTCTTTTCTACCCCCGTTAATCCACCCCAAACCCCCTCCTTCATAATCCCTGCTTTCCTTCCTGAAAGTCCCTGTCGTGTCCATCTTATTTACCCCATGGAACCTGTCACCATCCCTCTCCCTTCCACAGATCTCATGTGTCTATTCCCCACTGTTTTGTGCTTCCCTCTCCCATCCCTCTTGTCTCCTGCTCCCCTTATAATATGTTATCTGTGTTAGCTCTTATATGAGCCTTGGCATTGTATATAAAAATGAAGAAAACGAAAAGAAAAGTTACAATGAGGCATGGAGGAAGGTAAGTAGTGAGGAAAGGTAAAACATGATAAAGCTCCGGGGCAGAAAACATGGATCCAAGAGTTCGAAGGAGGTTTCAGAGAAACTTTTGGGTAAATGTGAATTTAACAAAGCAGATGGGGGGGGGTCTAAAACACCTCCTTACACCCACTAAGGAATGGGGTCAGGGATCATTTAATATTACCTTTGACATATCTACAAATGGTTAGGCACAAAAGAGCGATTTTTATTTAATCATTTATTTATTTATTTATTTTTATTATCATTATTATTATTATTATTATTAAGTTTTTTAATCCAAATTATTTTCAATTTTTTTGCCTAAAACTCTCTGGCACTCACTGATGAACCTCTGAGAGTTTGACGATGATCCGTTTGGCCATTTCTGAGAAAAATGGTGACACACACATCCAGACAGAGAGACAGACACACAAATGGCTCTATCAGGAAGTCGCTGGACTTACTATTGAGGGATGACCCCCAGATGCTGCATAGGTTTAATACAATACAAATCCTCAAGAAAATCAACCGACATACCAACTTTGAAATCGATACCGTACAGTTCTTACCAGTCGTCTGTGAAGGATTTCACATCCAATAACATTAATAACTTAATATTCACTTAACCTACAGGAAAATTAATCTCCATCCAAGAAAATGGAAGTTTTTTAAAAGATAAAAAAATATTAATAAATGAGATAAAACCCCCACACCCCCCGAAAAATACAGACTTTAAAATGGTATTAATGTGGGATTTTGTTTTTCCCTTTACGAAGCCGGAATGCTAATAGCGTTGCCCCACTGGACGGCCAAGCTCAGTCACTGCTTGAACCAGACCAGTTGCCTTATAATCGCCAGTGGATGCAACGAGCCTTCTACCGATATCACTAATTATGTTGGACGTAGATCAGCCATACACTCTCGTTGTTTCAATGGTTCGAATGAATAAGTTTGGCTGAGGTGGCATATTTGTTACATTTCAGGACTTCTGCATCGGTGGCAGCCACTCCAGCCGTTTGAGGCTGCATTGGAAACATGTGACAATGGTCAAGCCATCCGAGCAGGTGATTTCACCAAGGTCTATACCAAGGGTTCCAGGACAGATGGTATCCCTGCCCCATGAAGGGCATGTTTGACCACATCGTTTAAGGTCTAATGTCTAAAAGATCGACTGGTACTGAAACGGCACAACAGACCATGGTGTCCTAGTGCATCCATCATACTGCCGCATTGACATTTATGTCGCTCACAGACAGATAATCCAACTCATAGTACAATCGCAACCTGTAAAGACTTCGGGTCAAGCTGTGTTCCCAAAGAGGGAACAGTGACTGTGAGAAGCCACATCCCACTTTCTTTTGTGGCTGCGACCAAAAGACGGACTCTCGTGACCTGATCTGCACTGTTCAACAAGCTGACAAAATAAATTCTTGCTGCCTCAACGTCCCATGCTTTTTGGCTAAGCCGGGACAGGCCTTCTGGCTCGCAAACACCACTATGGGCTGAACTCCATGACAACACTGCCACTGTCAACTCTCAAAACCTCTTATGTTTGTGCCAAACCTCTTATGCAGGACAGAACGACATTGACTAATGGTTGGACTGACTGCAATGAGGAGATGAAGCCAGGGAGAGCGATATCAGTAGCCCTCCTGAAACCCAGACCTCCCTGCTTAACTGGGACCATAGCTTGCATCCAAGAAAAATCATTAAAAGCAATATTAGAGATTTTACTAACAGTTTTGCAAATGGTGTGGTCAAAAGCTCCTAGCTGTGCATCATTCAGGTAGGAGGGACATGCACACAAGATGTACAGGAGCTTGGGCAGAGCGAAACAGTTTTTGAGCAGCACAAATGCTTCATGTGCATCAATTTGCTCCAGATGGCCTGCCATATGGATCAAGTCTTCGTGATTTTCGATAATAGCTTTGAGCGAAGGCCTTGGGGAGATCGGAGCACCAAGAAGACTACAGTGATTGATCAAAACAATCTTAACATCAGGGGGCACTGCCTTAAATATGACCTTGGTAAGCTGACAGTCATCCAGCGGTGCATTGTTAAGGATTGTCAGCTCACACTTACCACCATTGATCTCGAGGTCAATGTTGGTCAACCGAGCAATGACATTCTGGAGGTCAGCCAGCACTTTTGCGGATTCATCCCAAAATGATGCGTCGTCAAGGTACCATACATTGAACTCTGAATGAACTTCCCTGGCTATTGGGTCGATGCCCATGGAAAAAAGACCTTTTTTGCTCCGAAAAAAAACAAGACGCACGGCTTCGGAAACCTCTTCCTGCAGAACCATGTTAATGAACAGGGTAAGAGAAGAGAGTAAGTGCCCCATCCCCCCCCCCGCATCAGCAGATTCCTTTCCCAAAAGAGCCTGAAGATGTCCTGGTCTGAGCCCATTGGGGTCCGCAGCCGACCCAGATGGAAAAAGGTTCACCGCGATTCAGACGGAATGCTCAGAGAGAACCACCAGAGTGCCTAATTCACTGTCGGGTGCAGCCGGTAGGTTGAGGTCAGGCGTGGTAGCCGGGTGTTTGACTTTGAGGGCGTTGGTCATTTCGGCGGATTGTGGGGAATGCCCTCACAAGACGCCAACTCTCTGATGGCCCCCATGATATCCATATTGGCAAATTTGGCTTTAACCCTTCAGTTGATATGTTGAGAGTTGTCAGCTTTACGAGGGTTAATTGTGGAGGTACCAGAAAGGATGATTGGATCTCAATGCATAGTAATAAGAAGGGGACAAGAGTGGGTAGGACCACACCTGCCAATCAACATTGTGGGGGTGGGGCTGTGGAAACATGTGCCAACCACACCTAAATGGGTGTGGTTAATGGTATATGTGTTACAAACATATACAGCAATCTGTATATGTATATACAAATGTGGCAAAAGTAACGCCAATAGAAAACGACTTTTTAAGAAAGACATCACTTGAAAGGGTTGCCATAGCTTGAAGCCTCGGCCTAGCGGCAGGTTTGTTTGTGTCTTCTTTATTTATTTGACATCGCACGTATGGAGATGAACACTCGTTTTACTCTGCGTACATTACACATCATGTGCAGTGGAGAGCTCACCTCCCTGTGCCTTGTATTTATTATTATTCGTTTTTTATGCTTCTGCACACCGCCATTGAGGCCCGGTTGCAAGTCACCATCGACAATTGCAAAAAAAGAGACGTAATTACTCTTTAATGAAGAATGTTTTCGAGTTTTTTTAATCCTCAAAAATAAGAAGAGAAACATATAGTCGAGTAAAACGATTGGCCTTTAAAAACCCTTCTTAAATCGTCCTCATTAGGGGGACAGGCATAACACAAACAAATACACTACACATGTTGTGTATTTTCTGGTAGGTAGATAGGTGTGTGTGTGTGTGTGTGTGTGTGTGTGTGTGTGTGTGTGTGTGTGTGTGTGTGTGTGTGTGTGTGTGTGTGTGTGTGTGTGTGTGTGTGTGTGTGTGTGTATATGCATGTATATGTATGTATATATATATATATATATATATATATATATATATATATATATATATATATATATATATATATATATATATATATATATATATATATATATATATATAGTCTGGTGTTAGCGGTTTGGGATCCAAAAGGTCCTGAGTTCAAGCCCCATTGGCCGCTTGAATTAATACACACCAGGAGGTTGACTCAGCCTGTCATCCTTCCGAGGTCGGCGAAGTGAGTACCAGTGCACTGGGCCCGTGTATACCCCATTAGAATAGGTGTACCATATCCCTGTGTCGTAAGTGGCGACCAGGGTTGCGTCAGGAAGAGCAACCGGCATAAAACCTGTACCAAATCATTATGCAGATCATAACGGATGATCCGCTGTGGCGACCCAGGGAGCAGCCGATATATATATATATATATATATATATATATATATATATATATATATATATATATATAAAAATACACATATATGCATATATATATATATATATATATATATATATATATATATATATATATATATATATATATATATAGAGAGAGAGAGAGAGAGAGAGAGAGAGAGAGAGAGAGAGAGAGAGAGAGAGAGAGAGAGAGAGAGAGAGAGAGAGAGAGAGAGAGAGAGAGAGAGAGAGAAATAAATATATATATATATATATATATATATATATATATATATATATATATATATATAAAAAATACACATATATGCATATATATATATATATATATATATATATATATATATATATATATATATATATTTATATTTATATATATATATATATATATATATATATATATATATATATATATATATATATATATATATATATATATATATATACACAGCTCTGGAAAAAAAATAAGAGACCACTCCAAAAAAAAATTAAATCAGCATCTCTGCATGTATGGCAGCCATTCCATTCCAGTGTCTGTTGAATTCCAACACAGGCACAACTCATTCTACTTAGTGAGGTACTGATTAGGTGATCACCTGAACCGAATCTTATTTAACAAGGAAAAGTATGAAAACCACTGCTATGGTCATCACTATCCTCTTGAAATAGGACCAGCTGGATGGCAAAAACAGTGCGAGTAGTACCTCAAAAGTAATTGGAATCAAAAAAATAACTCTTGACCATGCCAAAAGAGTTGAAAAGAAAAGTTTTGAGTGAGGAAAAGAAGGGTTCAATTCTGGCTTTACTGGCAGAGGGATACAGTGAGCGTCACGTTGCTTCCATCCTTAAAATTTCAAAGACGGCGGTTCATAAGAATAAGGTCAAGCTGCAGACATTGGGGACAACAAAGCTACAGACTGGCAGAGGGCAAAAACGACTTTCCACTGACCGGGATGACCGCCAACTCATTCGAATGTGAATCAACAACCCTAGGATGACATCAAGTGATCTACAAAAAGAATGGCAAACGGCAGCTGGGGTGAAGTGCATCGTGAAGTCGTGCAAAGCTAGAAAAAAGCCCTTCATCAATGAGAAGCAAAGAAGAGCCAGGCTGAGGTTTGCATTGCAAAAGACCATAAGGATTTGACCGTAGAGGACTGGAGTAAGGTCATCTTCTCTGATGAGTCCAATTTTCAGCTTTGCCCAACACCTGGTCGTCTAATGGTTAGACGAAGACCTGGAGAGGCCTACAAGCTACAGTGTCTCGCACCCACTGTGAAATTTGGTGGAGGATCGGTGATGATCTGGGGGTGCTTCAGCAAGGCTGTAATCGGTCAGATTTGTCTTTGTGAAGGATTCATGAATCAAGCCACGTACAAGGTTGTCCTGGAAGAACACTTGCTTCCTTCTGCTCTGACAAAGTTTCCCAACTCTGAGGATTGGTTTTTCCAGCAGGACAATGATCCATGCCACACAGCCAGGTCAATCAAGATGTGGATGGAGGACCATCAGATCAAGTCCCTGTCATAGCCAGCCCAATCTCCAGACCTGAACCCCATTCAAAACCTCTGGAATGTGATCAAGAGGAAGATGGATGGTCACAAGGCATCAAACAAAGCCGAGCTGCTTGAATTTTTGCACCAGGTGTGGCATAAAGTCACCAAACAGCAATGTGAAAGACTGGTGGAGAGCATGCCAAGACGCATGAAAGCTGTGATTGAAAATCAGGGTTATTCCTCAAAATATTGATTTCTGAAATCTTCCCAAGTTAAAACATTAGTATTGTGTTGTTCCAAAATGAATATGAACTTGATTTGTTTGTATTATTTGATGCCTGAAAACAATGAATCTTTGTTGTTATTTTGACCAGTTGTCATTTTCTGCAAATAAATGCTCTAAATGACAATATTTTTATTCGGAATTTGTGAGAAATGTCAGTAGTTTACAGAATAAAACAAAAATGATCATTTTACTCAAACACATACCTATACATAGTAAAACAAGAAAAAACTGATAATTTTGCAGTGGTCTCTTAATTTTTTCCAGAGCTGTATGTATATATATTGTTGTGGTTACCAGATTCGCAAACCACCATTCAGGTCCCTTAGGTGAGGTATCTCGGTAAGTGCATGTGTAGTTAGGCCCAAACCCGTTGTCTAGTGGGAATACATGTCATTTATACGTGCTGCGACTCTTCAGGATAGCCGTTTTTCTTTTACTATCTTTATTTTGGACCAATCGCCACCATCACAACCACAACATCAACCACCGACCACAACCACCGCTTCACCACAACCGCCACGACCTTTACCGTCACAACTCGCCACCATCGCATCGCCGCTGCGTCTCGCGCCACTCATGGGCACCGATGCTGGACTCGGTAGGGCGCACGTTGAACAGCGTGTACAAAATCACGGATTTTCTGCTTCAAAAACGGATCCAAAACGACACACGCCCACTTTTTGCCGTCCAATCGGTGAGCGAGGGGCGACTGGCCTCGCCCCAGGGCGATCGATATATGCAAATTTGTGGATCAAAAGCCTTCACGCCCACTTTTGTCGGGCCAATGGGGAGAGCGAGTTGAAAGGTCAAAGGGAGGGAGGTCAAAGGCGAAGTTACGGGGGATAAAAGGACGGTGTTCGTCAGTAAAAGGAGGAGTAAGAAGTCGGAACGAGGAAGAAGGGAGTCGTAAAGGTCGGAACGAGGCGAAGGAGAGTCGGAACGGAGGGGACGAGCTGTGGAGAGGCGGCGGAGTCGGACGAAGGGTGCTCGCGTCCGTGCAAGGAGCTGCGCGCCCGAGGGAGGCCGGCAGCGCGACCTGGCCGAGGTGGAGACGCTCGTCGCACACACAAAGATCCTCTATACCCCGAGCATCAGCAACCCCCCTCCTGTTTCCCCCCGCGCTGAGATAGTGCGACCAAGGGGGCCCCGTTCCCACCCCCTGCCAGGCACAGGCCACGAGGCCCGCGGGATGCGGGGGCCATCGCCGCTCCGCGTCTCATCACCAGACGGGTAGGCCCGACCAGGTCTCGGCCCCAGGCCTACCTCATTCTTGAGGGTATTTCTTTTCCTTGGTTTTGGGTATGTGTTGTCGGCGCCGTCTGTGAAGTAGAATTGTATAAGTGTTGCCGTGTGCTCGGTAGTCGGAATTAGCTCTGCACTGTGTTTTCACTTTTATGTTTGCTTTTTGTGTAAATGGAATTGTGTTTTCTTTTTTGTGTGCATTTGGTGGAATTGTATTTGTGTGCTTCCCGTGTGCCGAGAATAAACGTGCTTTATTGTTGAACTGTTCTCCCGCTCGCTCGTCTTTTCCCCATTGAACCCCATCTTGCTTCACGTAAAGGGTTGGTAGTGGGCTGAATACGCCCGATAATTAATCGAACCGTCGAGGTCGACGATAACACCGCTCGGTTATTCTGATAGTACGGAACGGGTCGCTAAGTGGCCCGTGTCCGAAGTCGACCTGCGGCCAGGTGCGATCGCCCGGTCTACCCCTCCGCGTGGGTACTTAGGTAGTTCGAATTCTGGCGAGCAACCCTATCCCACGCGGGGGCTGATTGGCTCGATCGCGGTGTGACCGAAAGGTCCACCCGTGACTGGTTCCCGGCGTTAGTCCGAGAGGGTCACGACTGGATTGTCCGTCCGGTGGGCGACGTGCCGCGATTCGAGTTACGTGGCCGTCGCACGCCGGCGGGCGCGAATCCGCAACACTGGTGTCAGGAGTGGGATACAAATTCATCGCCCTCCTCGCGGCACTGGTATTGGAGAGCGGGACAACAGGCTCTCCTGTCTCCAGCGAAATTCACGGGAATCGGTCCAGGGGTGAGAGAAGCGACCCCCGATTCCCTCCAAATTACGAGCGAGTTAAATTAACCCTTCACGAGAAGCAAGATGGCGTCTCAAGGCGAGCGGGAGCCGGGGGTATTAGAAATGTATATGTGTAGTAATGTAGAATCCATGGCCCAGGATGGAATCCCCGAGCAGGAAATGTTGATTGTGCAGGAACACGGACTCGCCCAACTGAACCCAGGGCCCGAGGTGGGTGCGGCCGCAGTGTATGACACCTCCCCCCCCCCTCTCCACCAAAACCCTTCCCCGACCCCTGCCGAAACGGCTCACCCAAGCGCACCCGACATGACCCAGCTATACACCATGCTGGCAAAAATGTATGCGGAAACGACAGCGAAGATGATTGCGAACATGAACAAGCAAATGGACGAAGTAAAAACGAAGATGGATGCAAACACAACTGAATTTATAAACGAAATGAAAGGCATGAACAAGCAAATGAAGGAAGAAACGAAAAAGCTGCGGGGTGAAACGCAGAACATGGGCCGATGCCTGCAGGCGGGCATGAAGGCCGTGACAAAGGAAATAATAGTTGAGACAAGGGAGGTAAAGGGTGAAGAGTTGGCAGAGACACGGGAGATAGAAAAATAGAGGAAAGACTACACGAGGAAGACGGGGTAAGTGACGCGCACACACACACGGAGGTAGTGGAGGATAATGGGGGTGAGCTCGCGGAGCGTGCAGGGACCCGGTGCGAGTACCTGGATGGCCTCCTCCAGGAACGAGGGGAGGGAGTATGCCCCCTTGAGGTGAGTCACGACCAGGTGAGTTCGGTCGTGCTTTGCGAGGTTGAGAGGAGGAGTGCTGTGGACGGGTGCACGGACAGCTTGGGGGGTATAGAGGCCCCGGAGACCCTTGTGGGGACACGAATCCCCAGTGTGGTTGTCCCTGTGTGTGTGGTGCAAGGTGTGAGTGCGTCCCCGTGTGTGGAAGCGACCCCGTGTGTGAGTGGTGTGGTGGCGATGGTGCCAGAGTGCGTGCTTCCCAGCACGCCGGGTGTGGATGGGGCACCGTGTGTGGACGAGCACGTGTGTGTGAGTGAACCGGCCTGTATGGATGAGGCTCAGCGGGTTAGGGCCCCCGCGTGTGTGGGTGAGGAACCGTGTGTGGATGAGGCACGGTGCGTGGATGAGGCACAGCGGTTGAGTGCCCTCGCGTGTGTGGGTGAGGCACCGCGGGTGAGTGCCCCCGCGCGAGTGAATGGAGCACCACGTGTGAGTAGTATGGTTTGTGTGAGTAGTGAGGCACGCGTGAGTGAACGGCCGTGTGCAAGGTCGCTGTGTGCCAGGGAGACCGTGTGTGTGAGAGAGCGGTATGAGAGGGAGATGTCGGTTGGCATGCGGGAGCACGCAGCCGCGTCTCCCCGTGTGAATGTGATGGTGTGGACTGTGTGCGTCGTGACACGCAGGTATGCGTGTGTGGAATGGCGACGGAGACGGCGACAGAGGAGAGAAAGCCGAGTAGCGGCTGTAGCTGTTTCGAGGACCGTGCCGGGTTCACCCAGCAGTGAGCACGCGGTTCGTGCTGTGCAACGCACGAGACCGCCACGTGCTCGCTGCAGAGTGAAGTCCCGGTCCGGAAACGCACGCGGTGGATTTGCCGATCCCGCGGACGGACAAAGTTTAGGCAGGTAAACGGATTTGGACCGGACGGGTTCTCCACGCGATCGTGTGTGTTAAGCTCCAACGGGCAAAGCACATGTGTTCGCGTGGGAAACCCTCCGAGACGTGGGGCTTGTGTTTTGCACGGTGACGTCATGGCTGCACGTGGGGTTGGAATCCGGCAGGAGGGGTATCTCTGCCGGATGGTCCCGTCCAAGGAGGGACGAGGAACACGTGCAGCTGCATGACGTCACGGGCAGGTGCAAAGTGCGCGAGCTCTGAGTTGCCGCGCAGGTGCTGCGCATGGAAAAAAAAAAAAGCAAGCCTCACTTTCGGGTGTACAGGATTCCTGGGCAAGGGGTGAAAGACCCCCTTACCCTGGGCACAGGATGGAAACTAGTTAGGGGGAAGGGTTAGCTTAGTTAGACCGACTCCATGGGGCAGGGGTAAGTCCTCATGGAGTCCGTGGAATGGATTAGTTAGAGGGATTGTAGTGAGCTTTAGGTTGGGAAATAAAATGAATTTTTTGAGTTAGGAGACAGAGACAGACTGGTGAGTGTGTAGAGGGGACGTAGCTTAGCTACGTAGTGTTAAAAGGAACGTGCTGTAGTTTAAGGGACGACGTGGGAGCACGAGTTAGTTAGGGGATGTAGTTAGGAGGATGGCAGAGTTCAGTGGTGTGTGTGTTGAAGAGTTGTTGGTGAGTGAATTGGAAGCGTGTACATGTTGAGTGAGGTGGAAGCATGTGCTTGGTGAGTGAGTGAGGCCAGCGGGTCTGTGTGTATGGAGCGAGATGGGGAATGCATGGTGCGATGAGTGATTGGGGGAGGAGTGACTCCGCCCAAGGGACCCCGGGGTCAGAGTAAAGTGAGTTAGCTGGGTTAGTCAAATTGAAAAATGGAGGTCGTTTTGTTGTTGGTGGGAAAGTAGGCTCGAGACCCATTTGGAGGGTGCAGGAGCCCTGTTGACGGGCTTGGGAGCGTGGCTGCGAAAGGTGAGTATCGCTGAGTGGGTACCCGGGCACCAGGCTAGTCGGCCGCGGTAAGCCATGGGCCCATGGGGGGCCGGGATAGAGTAGTGGGCACGGGTGCGCCTGCTTGGTGCGGGGGCCCGGGGCGCCATTAGCCGCGTGGGCAGTGCAGTGGGCACGGGTGACCCTCGGAAAGGGGCCCGGGAGGCCGGCCTGCCACGTGTGCGTTTCAGGGGAGGTGCCATGGGGGGCACTCCCCGGTGTTAGGGAGCTGGTAGGCTCGGAGGCAGTGTAGTGCCCGGGGGTGCCATAGCGGGAGATTCGGCAGAGGGTCGTGCCTGCCAGAGAGAGCCACGTGTCCCAGCCAGGAGACCGTGTGAGGGCACGGAGAGAAAATTGGGGGGCGAGGCCCGAAATTGTAAGGACACCAACACAGGCGACGGGAATCTGGGTTGTTAGAACCAATAGTTTAAGCGAGAGGCGCTTGTTGAAAGCCCCGGGGTAGTTTAACAGTTAAATGGTTAGGATAGATTAGGAGATGTACCCCTCCGCACCATCCATCCCCTCGCTGTCGTTGTGGGCCGCTGGACCCACTTGGTGTTAAGATCGCCGAACTCTGGGGAGGCCATTCTGAGGCTTCGTTGGGCCTCGACACAGGACGTTAGCTCTCCCTTGTTCCCCTCCGGGAAGGGAACGTAGGGTTGGGAGTAGGCTAGGTGACAGAATAGGTTAGCCGAACAAGGACGATAAAGGGGGGTTAGGGGAACGATTTATAGTGGGGAAGTAAGAATAAAAACAACAAAAAAATAAGTTGGGGCTAAATTGGGGTTTGACAAATTAAGGGAGTGGGTATGTACAGTGACAGGCAAAGGCGATAGGTTGGGAGGGAGACAGGTAGGTAGGTCCGAGCCCGACTTCCAAGTGGCCAGCACCACCGCAGTCCCTCCACCAACCTCCACTGAACGGCAAAGGCTAGCCAACTCCATCGGCTGGCCGTGTTTTTCTTCGAGGCGGAGGCCGGCCAACTTCATCGGCAGCTGTTGTTTTGCTGCAAGGCCTGTGCCATCGGCTGGCCGTGTTTTGCTTCAAGGCCTGTGCCGGCCACTTCATCTGCAGCTGTGGTACTTCAAGGCCTGTGCCGGCCAGTTCGTCTGCCGGCTGTGTTTGCCTGCAGCGGCCTTCTTCTGCGGGCTGTGTTTGCCTGCTCACCTTTGCCATGCCATGCCCACTGCCCATGTTCACAAGCCCCGTTCAATTTTTGCTTTGCCCCCCCCCCCTGTTCATTTCCATGTGCGCCAGGATCTGAAGGCAACAGTTTGCAAGCTGCGAGAACTGCCCTGTTGGCAGCTACAACACGGGCCTGCAGTGGCAGCCCGTGCACCGTGTTTTGCGTCCATCCATTCATCCATTCATTCGTTGTGCTCATTGCGTGTGCCACTTGAGCTGGCACGGAGACTGCGTTGTGCAGCCCAAGCACCGTTGTGGTTCACTGCGTTCAGTTCAAAAGGGAAGGCCTTGGACTGCGTGTGAGCAGCCAGCCACGTTCCCTGTCACCTGCATTTTTTGAGCCAGAGACTGCATGCGGGCAGCCTGGCTCCCTGCTAACTGCTTTTCTTTTGCAGAGTTCAATGATCCTGGGCCATGGTTTAGTGTAAAATTTGTAAGTTAAGGTTAAGATGTACTGTACATATGAGTGCGCCCCCGGCATGTCTGTCTTAGCGCCGGCAATTTTATTTAAGTCGTCCGTGTGAGTGAGTTTGTTTAGATAGTTACGCAGCCCTCAGGTTATTTATTTTGGGGACACGAATACCATGAATGTCGCACTCAGGGATCCGTAGGTAAAATGTACTAGGGGAAAACTACACATGATGGCACACGAAAATTTGACGACTCGGGACGAGTCTGTAAAAAGGAAGGGGGTAGTGTTGTGGTTACCAGATTCGCAAACCACCATTCAGGTCCCTTAGGTGAGGGTATCTCGGTAAGTGCATGTGTAGTTAGGCCCAAACCCGTTGTCTAGTGGGAATACATGTCATTTATACGTGCTGCGACTCTTCAGGATAGCCGTTTTCTTTTACTATCTTTATTTTGGACCAATCGCCACCATCACAACCACAACATCAACCACACCGACCACAACCACCGCTTCACCACAACCGCCACGACCTTTACCGTCACAACTCGCCACCATCGCATCGCCGTCGTCTCGCGCCACTCATGGGTACCGATGCTGGACTCGTGTAGGGCGCACGTTGAACAGCGTGTACAAAATCACGGATTTTCTGCTTCAAAAACGGATCCAAAACGACACACGCCCACTTTTTGCCGTCCAATCGGTGAGCGAGGGCGAATTGGCCCCCGCCCCAGGGCGATCGATATATGCAAATTTGTGGATCAAAAGCCTTCACGCCCACTTTTTGTCGGGCCAATGGGGAGCGAGTTGAAAGGTCAAAGGGAGGGGGTCAAAGGCGAAGTTACGGGGGGATAAAGGACGGTGTTCGTCAGTAAAAGGAGGAGTAAGAAGTCGGAACGAGGAAGAAGGGAGTCGTAAAGGTCGGAACGAGGGCGAAGGAGAGTCGGAACGGAGGGGACGAGCTGTGGAGAGGCGGCGAGTCGGACGAAGGGTGCTCGCGTCGTGCAAGGAGCTGCGCGCCCGAGGGAGGCCGGCAGCGCGACCTGGCCGAGGTGGAGACGCTCGTCGCACATAATAAAGATCCTCTATACCCCGAGCATCAGCAACCCCCCTCCTGTTTCCCCCGCGCTGAGATAGTGCGACCAAGGGGGCCCCGTTCCCACCCCCTGCCAGGCACTGTCCACGAGGCCCGCGGGTTGCGGGGCCATCGCCGCTCCGCGTCTCATCACCAGACGGGTAGGCCCGACCAGGTCTCGGCCCCAGGCCTACCTCATTCTTGAGGGTATTTCTTTTCCTTGGTTTTGGGTATGTGTTGTCGGCGCCGTCTGTGAAGTAGAATTGTATAAGTGTTGCCGTGTGCTCGGTAGTCGGAATTAGCTCTGCACTGTGTTTTCACTTTTATGTTTGCTTTTTGTGTAAATGGAATTGTGTTTTCTTTTTGTGTGCATTTGGTGGAATTGTATTTGTGTGCTTCCCGTGTGCCGAGAATAAACGTGCTTTATTGTTGAACTGTTCTCCCGCTTCGCTTCGTCTTTTCCCCATTGAACCCCCATCTTGCTTCACGTAAAGGGTTGGTAGTGGGCTGAATACGCCCGATAATTAATCGGGCCGTCGAGGTCGACGATAACACCGCTCGGTTATTCTGATAGTACGGAGACGGGTCGCTTAAGTGGCCCGTGTCCGAGTCGACCTGCGGCGAGTGCGATCGCCCGGTCTACCCTCCGCGTGGGTACTTAGGGTAGGTTCGAATTTGGCGAGCAACCCTATCCCACGCGGGGGGCTGATTGGCTCGTCGCGGTGTGACCGAAAGGTCCACCCGTGACTGGTTCCCGGCGTTAGTCCGAGAGGGTCACGACTGGATTGTCCGTCCGGTGGGCGACGTGCCGCGATTCGAGTTACGTGGCCGTTCGCACGCCGGCGGGCGCGAAGACCGCAACAATAATATATATATATATATATATATATATATATATATATATATATATATATATATATATATATATATATATATATATATATATATATATATATATATATATACACATATGTATATATACATATATATATATATATATGTATATATACATATACGTATACATGTATATACATATATATATATATATATATGTATATATACATATACGTATACATGTATATATATATATATATATATATATATATATATATATATATATATATATATATATATATATATATATATATATATATATATATATATATATATATATATATATATATATATATATATATATATATATATATATATATATATATATATATATATATATATATATATATATATATATATATATATATATAAGCCTGGTGTTGGCGCAGTGGTTAGTGCAGTGGCTTGGGATCCAAGAGGTCCTGAGTTCAAGCCCCGTTGAGCCACTGAATTAATACACCAGGGGGTTGACTCAGCCTGTCATCCTTCCGAGGTCGGCGAAATGAGTACCAGTATACTGGGCCGGTGTATACCCCGGTTAAAATAGGTGTACCATATCCCTGTGTCGTAAGAGGCGACCAGGGTTGCGTCAGGAAGGGCATCCGGCGTAAAACATGTGCCAAATCACTATGCAGATCATACGGATGATCCGCTGTGGCGACCCCTAATGGGAGCAGCAGAAAGAAGAAGAAGATATATATATATATATACATATATATATTTATATTAATATTTCGGCACGCCCCTTTTTTTGTTCCACCATCAGATTTTTGTTAGTGCATGAAATGAAACAAGCTTTGACATATAGAGTAATGATATTATTGTCTTCCTTTAGAGGCCCCTCAAAATTCGTTTTGATGATCATCTATATTAATATTTTGGCACGCCCCTTTTTTTGTCCCACCACCAGATTTTTGTTACTGCATGAAATGAAATTATATTAATATTTCGGCACGCCCCTTTTTTTGTTCCACCATCAGATTTTTGTTACTGCATGAAATGAAACAAGCTTTGACATATATAGTAATGATATTATTGTCTACCTTAAGAGACCCCTCAAAATTTGTTTTGATGATTATCTATATTAATATTTCGACACGCCCCTTTTTTTGTTCCACCATCAGATTTTTGTTACTGCATGAAATGAAGCAAGCTTTGACATATGAAGTAATGATATTATTGTCTTCCTTAAGAGGCCCCTCAAAATTCGTTTTGATGATTATCTACATTAATATTTTGGCACGCCCCTTTTTTTGTTCCACCATCAGATTTTTGTTACTGCATGAAATTAAATTATATTAATATTTCGGCACGCTCCTTTTTTTGTTCCACCATCAGATTTTTGTTACTGCATGAAATGAAATTATATTAATATTTCGGCACGCTCCTTTTTTGTTCCACCATCAGATTTTTGTTACTGCATGAAATGAAACAAGCTTTGACATATAGAGTAATGATATTATTGTCTTCCTTAAGAGGCCCCTCAAAATTCGGTTTGATGATTATCTATATTAATATCTATATTAATATTTTGGCACGCCCCTTTTTTTGTTCCACCATCAGATTTTTGTTACTGCATGAAATGAAACAAGCTTTGACATATAGAGTAATGATATTATTGTCTTCCTTAAGAGGCCCCTCAAAATTCGTTTTGATGATTATGGTAGTTAAACAGTTCATGTTCATCGGACTTTTTGTTATTCCTACTGCACTTCATTAGAACATAGATTGTGGATGGATGCGCAGATCCCAGGAGAACAACCTTTGCTGTACAGAACAATTCATATTATTGATGGATAAAAATGATATTTAATTGATATTATAATAAATTGTTTATTTAAAATATCTTCAAATTTTGTGAGTTTTTAGTTTGTTGTGAAATATTAGGTCCACGGGTCTCCGCATAGTGACCTACAGGCTTAAGTCATACTTCTGTTTACTACCATAGAAAATCACAGAACCATCTGATTGACATGCTGTGAACAGTTTCAGAATCAGCTAAATTCTACAACATATGAATATGGAGACGAAACTGATCCGGCCAGCTAAAATCGACAAGATATGAATATGTAGACGAAACTGATCTGGCCTTTTGGATCACTTTAAAGTAGGGTGCCCTGTAATTTTAATGCGCTCTATGGATCCTCCGAAACTCACGAATGGTACACGTTGTGTAGTCACTAAACTATGTGGTAATGTCATCAAAGTGGAGCTACTGAGGGACAGTCGAAGGGGAAAACCTGAATGATAATCAATGGATAAAAATGATATAATATATTTTTTTTTAAATACATTCATGCTATCTGTCTTTTACCATATGTTGCCAGTGATGCCTGTCTAAGATGGGCACCTTCACTAGTATATATATATATATATATATATATATATATATATATATATATATATATATATATATATATATATATATATATATATATATATATATATATATATATATATATATATATATATATATATATATACACATACATACATACATATAGTGGACCAGAGCCACATTGCATTTGGGTGGTTGGACTACAATAATTAATTTTACCATGTATATTTTAAATATTTATACTGTATTTAATGAAAAAATCATTACCCCTTCTTTCTTTTCAGTTCATTGTGGGCAGCAAAATTAACAAAATATGAGAGGGGAGATTTTTTTGACGAGTGAAATGCCAGGCCTTTAAACTGAATTCAATGAAAGTTACTCAGATATATATATATATATATATATATATATATATATATATATATATATATATATATATATATATATATATATATATATTTACAATTACTCAGGGAGCTATTGATAAAATTATGTTATACTTCCCTGTGGCTCCTGACTTTTGGATCACCTGTATATAGCCTACATACATACACAAATAGACAGATTTTGGTCGAATAAAATACACCATCCCAAAATGGAAGCTAACTGTACCATCCTCGGCAAAACACAGCTGTGGTTTCGAAGACAAGTGATTATATGGGGTTGAGATTTAAAATTATAGTTCATTCTACATGTACCAGACAAATCTAACAAAGCTACTGAAGTGACCGTGAAGCCATTGGGGGCACCACACATTATCAAACCGAATATGACGAACCTATCCTTTCTTGGATCCATTGGTTTCGATTTGAAAAACACAACCACAACCACAAATTTCAAGACTGATTATTGCAATAAATCATGTAAATAGCTGCTTCATAGCTGCTTTTTGGCGGTGGTCCATAGTAACTATTCATCATACACACCATCCACAACATTGTGATGTACGTTGTCAGGATACAACCAAGGGAATAATGCAGACAGAGAAGCTCGTTAACTCACCTTCTACCAGTGACGTAAGTAGAGTGACGTTGGCTGCTTTACGCCGCCCGGCTGGCAGGTTGAGACCAATCTTATCCAGTCTGTCCCTCAATGAACGGCCTCCGTTTTTTGACTTAGCTCTGCAGGCCATGGAGACAAATATGAGGAGCCAGCTTTTTTAGTATTCACCAATCATGCATTGATGGAAAGATGTTTGGAATGATATTCTGTATATATCCTCTGAAGAGTTTTCAGTAAGTCCTTAGAGTGACACAAAATCAAATGGAAGACCAAAAAGGAATCCGAAGAAGTAAAGAGCAAAGATGGAGTCATCAGGAGGAACCTGGATAGGATTCGGGTTTCAGCCGCTTCTTCACAACCCTCAAACCCATCCAGGCACAGCCAAGTGAGCCTTACAGAAAACGTTCTGCAAGAATTCACTTCTCCTTAGACAGATAGATAACAAAAGAAAGAAATAGAGAGTAAAAGAGATGAAAGATAAGAAAAAGCAAGAATTTGAATGTTTAAAGAGAATTGTGAAAAAAACTTAGAAAGAAGTGTAAAGTCAGTTTAGAAACAGCTATATCGGCCATCATTTTCACAACATTTTATATCGGTTAAGCTGAACAATCCTCTATTTTTCTTTCTACACCTGTTTGTTAGATTTCTGTAACAAACCTACAAAAGTAAATGTAAACGTTGAGTCATTGCCAGCATATACAGCATGTGAGTATGGCTCTCTGACTGCACAGTATGTACAGGTTGCATCACCAGGTATGGACGTTTAATATCTTCTTTAAAGCAGACGTTTGCACCGATCGAGAAATACTTGCATAATGCGTGAAGTCTCTACTATAAGCCTTTGATTCTTGTACAACAATGTGAAAGTCTCAAATACTTGTCATAAGGGGAGTTTCAAGATAAATTGTCCTCACCTTGTGGGATTAGTAAGGTTTCAAAACGACCTTAAGAAAAAGTGACAAAAGTGTGTAATTTAACTCCACACTTCAGCAGCACTTTGTCACCATTTAGTATATGTGATGCTTAAATTGACCTTCACAATTTTGCTAAATTCGATGGTGATTTTTTAGAGACACCACATTCATACCAAGCATTGGAGAACAACCCACAAACTGGTGGGACCTGGCTTGGATCCCACCGAGCAGTGGAGAATGACCCATGAACTGGCTAGGTTTGGCTCCGGCCGCAGATCCCAAAAAGTCATGCCGAATGACCCGCAAACCCGATGGGTTCTGACTACAGATCCCATAGAGCATTGGAGAGGGACCCGTGAACTGCTGAGGTTTGGTTCCAGTCACGGATCCAATAGAGCCTTACAAAATGACTCGCAAGCCAGCCCAGATGGAAAATCCAACAAAGCAGTAGAGTGCAACCCGTAAATTGGTGAGGCTTGGCTCCCACCATAGATTATACGGAACAGTGGAGCGTGATCTGCAACCTGGTGGGGCCCGGCCCCGACCACTGGTCCCACAGAGCAGTTGAGAGTGATTCACAAACTGGCGGGGCCCGGCCCGGCTGCGGAACCTAAAATAAGTTGCATTATAAGTTTGCATAAAGACAGCTGGTTACTAGCAGTTAGTTCGCTTTGTTGTTATGGTATAAAGCCAAGTGCAAGGTCGATAATGTTGCGGAAGGAAAAGGCAGATGCCACTTACAAATCCCATTCCTAGTTTGATTAATGATTTAAAAAACAGTTATTATCATCAGAAAAATGCCCTGTTTAAAAACTCGTACTCGAACATCGAGTTTTGGATGGCGGAGATCTCAGTTGTTTGGAATAAGCATTTTAGATATCAGTGATTTAAATAAACCAATTCATGTTTTTATTAAATCCCATTGATGGACATAATCAGCATTTTCATCGATGAACCTTGCTGATTGTGAAGCGACTTGAAATGAGATACAGAGTTAATAATTCAGTAAAGACTTGAATGATGACTGAAGGAAATGTTCATATTTATTATGTGCACATGGGATGGTGATTAGTTCGAACTGGTGCATATGGAGGGAGGAGGGGTGAGTGGGAGGGAAACTTTCTCCTCTATTTGCATATGTAATAAATAGCCCTTTATGATCAATTATATTTACATAGTGATAGTAAAACCTGGTCAATGATAGTTTACTCAGAGTGTGAAAAAACAGTCCTCTCCTCTTGAAGAGTAAGTTAAGTTCACCCTTTGCGACGCACAACCAACCAGAAATATTCACGGCAATATAAACATTATTATAGCATTTGTTTTTCTTCACAAGATGGAGGCTCATGGAAGAGGAAGGTATAACTGACAGTGGGACAAACATCAAGGGCATGAGCAAGCATGAAGAGAGGTAATCAAGGAGGAAAGGAAACACTGAAACTGGAAAGTAAAATGGTTGATTTACGAAAGCTCAATAGGGGTAATAAAGCGCACGGGTCAGAATTGAGGATGTGATAAGAGATGATGTTGCAGTGCATGCTTAAAGCCCTGGAGGGAAGAGTGAGACAGAACAGCCTCTGGAAGGAGGTTCCCTCAATGGGAGAAGTAAGGAATAAATGAGTTGGGGTGTGCAGTCAGCCTGTATTTTGGAAGTTTAACCAGAAAGGTGTTACTGGAAGAACATGTGCATCGTTAATGGGCTGGGTAAGGCTGGACTGAGAGAGCATAAGGAGCAATGTCGAAGAATAGAAGACAAAACAGAGAGACCACCGACCTGCTTGCATTGTGAAAGAAAACAGACTTTGTACTTCAGATTCCAATTATGTCAAGAGCTTCAGATATCACAGAATCCAGGAGAGACATGCTGTATGTGATGCTGGGGCACCAGCCCAGAGCAGAGAGCTCTTCTCAAATGAGCTATATACAAAGGCCTTGTAGACTGTGAGATTTTCCAAGGAAAGACTTGGATCGACGGAGGATGCCCAGTCTGCGGCTGGATTTCAAGGCCAGCTTTGCTATGTAATCGGCCCAGGAGAGATCATGATTAATGGTGAGACCTAGAAGTTCAAGAGCCTGAACCTCTTCCAGTGGATGACCAAGGAAATCGATAGCAGGTTAATTTAACGACGTCCTAAATGAGGCATTTGTGTTAAGATCAATGTTGTATTCATTTCAAGCTAGAAGGGCACTCGGTGATTAGTTTACGTTTTGTACTCAACTGATGGGCCGGATCTGGATTTGAACCTGAACTAAAATTTAATCAACTTGTTCTTGTCACCTATCCAACTCGTCCACCCAGTCTCGTACAAATCCGTCCGCAACTTTTTGAGATATTTTGTTCACCAACAACTAACAAACAGACAGATTGGAGTGAAAACAACTTCCATCCACCTCTTCGGTGATGGAAGTAACAAAAATGTATTTTTAAAAGCAAGATGGGTGAAAGGATGGCCAAAATTCCAACATATTTGCTCACACTAGACACCATTTAGATTTCCCCAAACACTGTATTATATGTCGTCACAGCATCACGATCATGGTGTGGTGATATGCTGCGACCGAATTTCAAAGATTATGTAACCATTGTATCTACTGACCTTCGTAAGACGCCACCAAGAAGTGAAGCGTTGAGGCACTCAGGTGGGGAGAGCCGTCTCTGCACCTCCCCAACGGTCACCTTGTACTTGGAAGTGGAGCTAAGCAGTGAAAGGCGTCCAGGAACCGAGCAAAACACCTCGTTTGGGTTGAGAATGCCCCCGATGAGGCCGTCTTTCCCCGGGGCCATTCCACCCGAACCCGTTCCAAATCCAAAGTGCCGGACCGAGTGTATGGATGCTGCAACACACAAATCAGAAATCTTCGGTGAGGTCTGGTTGAGTCGATCGAAGACTGCACATTGATGAAGAACCATGTGGTTGAGCATTTCACAGCAATATTCAGGCATAAAGGTGAACAGCTGAGCATCTTACATGGTGGACGTGATATTGATTTAACTCCTTTCAAATGAAAAAAAAAACATTGTGTTTCATAAGGTTTAACAATCAGATGTGTAAATCATTTCATCATTGTGCAGAGTATCTTCAGATTCAGCAGACCCAGTAAAAGCAACATCACACAGTTTGCTCATCCTCTCATCAAACCTCTCTTCTGCAGGGTGCAGGTCCCAGAACATTGTGCAGGTCTCTAACGGTACTTATGGGGCGTTTCTATGGACAATGCTAATGAAAAACCAAGAGAATAACCTTTGCAGCATTCATGGCAGTATGTGACATGACATTCCATCCGTTCCAGATAATTTAACCCATAAACGTTCCAGATTACATGACAACTATCTGCCTACATTTTTATTTGATGATAGATGATATCATCAGCCATAAACACAATCTACAGATAGAGTTTCCTTACTGTGAAAGGGTCTTGCACTGTTTTTATTTTGAAACAAAAAGCAGATTCACCGTTGTCCCTTATAATATTCACTCATCAAGTAAGAGTTCAGAATTGACGGACATGTAATTCCCAGTGCACTGAGAATCCTTTATTGTGATTCCAGTTCACATTTCACTGAGGATTATCTCACCCAGTTCACTGGGTGACTCCTAGTCAATTTATTTGTGAAAAGGAGGCATATTTAGACCTGCCTGGATCAACAACCTCTTACAATCAAGTCCTGTCCACACCTTCTCATGGCTCTCCCCATTAACCTCCGTCGTGAGGCGGAGGAACCAAGATGTATGGTGTCGGGTGGGTGGGGCTCAAAATAATTGGATGTCAGTCCATGGAGGAGATGTGACTATAACGAAACACCCCTTCACCAGGCAGCAGTGGTGAAGGTACCATTTGCTGGCAGATGAAATACTGAAGATGCTAATGGCAGGATCTGATATAAAATACAATAAAATAAAATTATGTTGAACGCTGATCTGTTCCAGACCCTGTGGGGCTGTTTCTGTATTATCCAAGTCTCTGGCACCTGCTCTCCATTGGATTTACGGTAGAGGAACCCAGAGAGTGTTGCTGCCCCTGTACGATGTAAGCAATCACTTAAAACCTCCAGCATGAGCAGTTGGTGGCTAAGAGGAGTTGGGGTGGAGGAAGAAAGACCTCAGTGGAGGAGTAGAGAGAATAGGATCTTTGGAGCAGGTGGAAGTCAATAGATGAAGCTCTGGATGTGAGTGGCTAGGGTATGATGGCCATACATTTTGAGTTGGTAATAGAGTGAAAGTAATTTGAGAGGGTAAAGATGATAAGGTCTTTCCGCAGTGATATGACAGCCCTCTTTAGGGATCGCACTGCTTGCTCCAGAACTTCCAGGAAACCCCAATAAAATGGCGGGGTAAACAAAGCTTTCCCATCATGTTCCTGGCTGGTTGCCCACGATCGGTGTGATTCTGCTAGAGAGTGGTTCTAGCAATTAAATGGAAACAAATTAATTTAATGGAAACAAATCATGGCATGTCAAAACTCTACTTGATGCCCTAAATAACAATCTATCAGTGGGACATTCAGCCAATGTGATCAGAGCGCTGATGAGATACCGAAGAGATATAGCTGCCTTAAAATAAATCAGATTTGCTCTCACAGGTTCTTATCGAGAGAAGAATTGCATGTTCTTCTAGTCAGCACAAAGACAAATGCAGGGAAGCAGGAGTTGGTTTTGCCATCTCAGACTCATTAGCTAGGAAGCTCCTCGAGCTTCCAAAAGCTGTAGATCAGCTTATGACACGACTCCTACCACTTGATAAAAAAAACAACCTTTGCAACAATAGTCACTGCATTTACACCAACTCTACCGAGCAAGGATGATGCGAAGCAGTGCTTTGTACCATCATTGAGATACTCTGAAGTTTTTTTGTAAGATCAGTATTTATTGATTTCTCCAGTGCCTTCAATGTACCACTGCACCATACATATTAATTGACAATTTGCTAAAATTGGATGTCACACCGAGTCTTTCAAGATTAATTCACAGTTTTATTACAGATAGACCACAGCGGGTGAAGCGTAATAATATGGTATCACCTGTCAGTGTTTTGAGTCTAGGTGCAGCACAAGGTTGTGTTGTCTCCCCCATTTTGTTTTCTTTGCACACAAGTGACTGCCACATTTTAAGTCATAATTGTAGTGTTATCAAATATGCCGATGATACAGTAATTAGTGGGTTCCTACTGAATGATGAGCATGGATATGTGAACGAAGTTCAGAAGTTTGTAGACTGGTGTCTAGTTCTTAATGTCTTAGTTCTTAATGTTTAGTTCTTAATGTCAACAAGACAAAGGAAATGAATTTTTATTTCCACCACTTAGCAAGTAGCCATGACCCATTGGTTACTCGTGATCATAGTATGAAACAAGTTTCTGAGTATAAGTATCTGGGCACAGTGATCCATTACAAAATTGAAATCGAGTAATAATTCCCCAATTGTTGGCCGGTAAAACAAACCAAAGATTGTACTTTTTGAAGGAAATTGAAAGAGTTTCATATCAATGATAGCATTTTATGCCTGATGTTGGCTTAACGATTAGGGTGGTGGGCTTGGGATCCTAGGATCCTTTGTTCTGAGTTCAAATCCTGAGAATTAATACCAGGTGGGGTTGACTCTGCCCGTCTTTCTTCCGAGGTCGGCAAAATGATTTTCAGCTTGCTGTTATCCTGTGCCGGAGTGACGACCTGTCCAGGATTGTATCCAATAGTCAAGGAGACTGCTTAGGCAGCACCAACGCTCTGCATAGTCTGGTCCCAATGGCTGGATGGAATAGCATTTTGGTTCTTTTCTATCAGTACTTGGTTCAAAGGATTCTTAATATCAATTTGATATGTACATTTTGTAATTTGTCAAAAGAGAAGGTTAAGAAATTGGAAAGACTCGGCATGCAATGCAGATAAACATTCCCTCATCTTGAACATTGTATGTGAAACGTGCTGTGTTGAAGGTTCACAGGATGATGCGGAACCCATCGCACCCACTTCACTTGTTTTTGTTTTAATCATTCAGGTATTCGCCTTCATGCTCCACTTAACGTGTGCTGTCATTTTAGAATATAAATTTGTGCCTAATTCAATTCACATGTTTAATGCTAATGTGAAAAGGGTGTGATGCATCCTTTTTGAATTGAATTTCCATGTTTCATGTGGACATTAAAATAGAATGAAATGTTCTACTAAGGCAAAAACAAAGACAAATGCAGGGAAGCAGGAATTGGATTTGAACAAGTGCAGAGAAGCACGACACGACTCCTACCACTTGATAAAAATATCTTTGCTACAATATTCACTGCCGACGCACCAACTCTACCGAGCAAGGATGAAGTGAAGCAGCACTTTTATGAAGAGTTAAACCAAGTCTTATGCTACATCCCTCCCACAGGTCATTCACAGAGATTTTAATGTCAGAGTAGGAGTGACCCATAGTATGCAGTGGAGTTATTGGGAAATTTGGTCAAGGGAAGTGTAATCCGAATGGGGAAATGCTATTCTTCTTTTTTTGTGCAAGGAATTTGATCTCGCTAATTCCAATACGATGTTCCTGACAAGTGGTTCTATTCTTGGCAACACTAGTACCCAAAATACTGGCACTTCCTCGATTATATCATCACGAGGAGGAGTGAGCGACAAGACTCGTGTAACACTCGGATCATACAAGGTGCTGATTGCTTCATTGACCATCGCTGTTACTGGGGATCCTCAAGCTGCACCTTCATGTCAAGAGGGTTAGAGCAACCACAAAACCAAAGAAGAAACTCCATGTTTCACTCCTCAGTACTCTGAAAAGAAAACAGCAACTTCAGCAAGTATCAGTCAGACCCTTGATCACTGATCACTGATGTCCCTCGAATAAGTTGTCTGTTGTGCAGCATCCTCATCACTTGGTCATCCGACACACAAGTATACAGACTGGTTTGATGAAAATTATTACAACATCCAAGACCACCTGCTAACTACTCACAGTGGCAGAATCATGTACCTTCAGAAGGCAGACTCTACTGTTGCAAAGCAGAAACTTAAAGAAGCTAAAGCTAACCTTCAACTTCAACTACGACACATGCAGGACTGCTCGTGGAACATGAAAGTCAGGAGCTTCAAGAAGTAGCAGACAAGAACAACAATCAAGGCTTTATGCTGCCTTGAAGATCATATATGACCTTTGCAGTTCACCAACTTGTTCTGTGCTATATGCTGATGGAAGTACCAACTTAGTGAAGAGACATAGATTCTGTCACTGGAAAGAACACTGAGGATCTTCTCAACAAACCCTCCACTGTCAGAGACCACCTCCTTCAGTTAGCAGATCAGCACCAATAACGTAATGATCTTGGCAACTCACCTTCATTCCACTAAGATGCTGATGCTATCAACATCATGGCGAATGGGAAAGTCCTTGTTCTAGGTCGGATACCTGCAGAAGTGCACAAACATGCTGGTGCTCCACTGTTGTATGCTGTGTCTAAGCTGGTCACAAACTTCTGGGATACTGAAGACCTACCCCAAGCTTTCAGAGACACTATGTATCAATTTGCAAGTGTAAAGGGAATCACCGGGGCTACAATAATTATCAAGGAATGTCATTGTTTCCACTGTTAGGAAAATTATTGGCAAAGTGCTGCGTAAGGGACCTCAGACCATCAGTGAAACCATCATACCAGATGGCAGACACCTAGAGTGGCTTCTGTAGTAGTCACAGCACAACTAATTTGATCTTCCCTCTCTGTCAACTCCAGAAGAAGGCAGTAGAACAAAACATGCCAGTGGTCATCACCTTTGTAGATTTTTCCAAAGCCTTTCATTATATCTGTTGTGAGGCCTTGCATAAGATCTTGCCAAAGTATGGATGCCATGAAAAACTCATTACAATTATTTGATTCTGAAGTTCCTTGACAGCATGCAAGTACAAGTAGCAACATCAAGATCAACATCCAAAATCTGCCCTGTATATAATGAAGTTAAATAAAGCTGCATGCTTGTTCCAGCCTCATTCACATTGTACCTGTCTGCTATCTTGGACGTTTTCTCTAAATATGTGGCCGATGGAGTGTACATCGACAACAGAAACAATGTCCAGTTGTTCAACCTCCCTCGACCGTGTGCAAAATCAAATATAACTCAACTATGTCTATGTGAGTTACTGTATGCAGATGATACTGCCCTGATAGCTCACTCGGAGACCGCCATCCAGTACTGTATCTGATCATGAAGTTTGCAGACTTCAGTACGGGTTTTGGTCACTCTTTCAACATCCGAAGACTGAAGCTGTGCATTAACCAACCTCTGGTGCCATCTACAGAGGACGAGAAGTGTCCATCAACAATACTCTTCTGAATGCAATAGATAAATCCATCTATCTCTGCATCACAATGTCCAACAACAATTGCCTGAACACAGAGTTAGCTGCTACAATTTCCTCCGTAGCAGATGCTTTTGGCCATCTAAAGATGAGGCCATAGTCCCAATGCATTAAATTCTCCACAAAATGCAAAGTATATGTAGAGTTGTTGTGCTGCCATGTCTCCTCAACTCACTTGAGACCGATGCCCTCCACAGACGGCAAAGACAGTACACAAACTAAACAAAGTCCAACTATGTCATCCAGTCGGACCATACTCGGTGCAGAGCATCACCATCCAGTGGGACCATACTCTGTGCAGAGCATCAGTGCTTCCAAAGCACTTTCCTGGACTATTGGGCACAATCCTGGATGGGTCGACACTCTGACACAGGATACTCGAATGGCTCAATCATCCCAGCGAGCTGGTACTCATTTTGCCAACCTCGGAAGTATGACAGGCTGAATCATCCCCACCTGGTATTGATGCAACAGCCAAGCAGGATTTGAACTCAGGATGCTCGGATCCCAAGCCCATCACCCTAACCATTAAGCCAACACCAGGCATAACTATACCATGACCATGTGACATGCAGTAGACCTGTCAACCCCAAGTTATGAAAAAGTGTGAGAATGTAAAATGTATCCAGCGAAGCGATAGAGAATTGAGGGTGCGAAGCCCCCCAAAAAATCTAGGGGGGGTCTGTGGGCATGATCCCCCAGAAAATGTTTTCTTTCTGGTGTGTCTAAGATGCAATTTCTGCATTCTAGCATCAAATTCATCCATTTTTTCATTCAGAAGAAAGGTTTTTATGTCATGTTGTTCCTGTTTAGTCCACTGCATGGACTAAAAGAAATGAACCAACAACATGAACAAACAAGATGTATCTTTTATTTTCATCAACAGATCAAAAACTATTCAGGAATGAGAACATTCATCATCCTTGTAATTAAGCTGTATTATTTCAGCATATTGATAGTATTTCCAGTATTTCGTGGTGGTTTCACGTGAAAAATGAACCCCCAGTGACAAGACATTTCATTGGATCAGGATGGTCATCGATAATTATTGAACAATCGTACTCCGTCTCTCATATAGGAAGTGCGGAACTACGCGAAGCAATCTGATTTAAGTCGGTACTCAAGGGTATTACATCAGTTAAATCATTCGCAATGCAACAACGTTGGAAATATTTTATGGTGCCGAGAAATTTTATGAAAGTTTGAGAATTTATTGCGAGAACGTGGGAACGTGACTTTCAACAGAAAGTCGTGAGTCTCACGGCAAAAACGTGAGAGTTGACAGGTGTGCATGCAGAGGCTCTGCAACATACCAACATGTCAAGTGTGGAGAGTATTTTACCGACAAGACAACTGAAGTGGGTGGGACACACAGTGAGAATGGATGACCATCACACCCCTAAAGCAGTGTTCTACAGAGATCTTTCTTTAGGCCACCACTGTCGCCCAAAGTTGGGCTGCAAAGGCTGCCTAAAGTGACACCTTACTGCAGCCAACATCCCCTTAGGGGAGTTGTGAGGAAACAACGAAGTGTAGATCAGCTTGGTGCCATGCAGTTTATCAAGGTGATAAGAATGCTGAGTCCAAGCAAAACTTGCTAGCAGAGGACAGACGGCGGAGACAGCAATGAGGCACAACAACCAGAGTAACAACAATCAGTTTTCCAGTGTGGCTGTGGTCGACATATCTCCAGCAGAATACCACTCTACTCACACCAACGGATATTCAACCATCGAACTTGACATACCGTCCCTCCCCCTTTATTTTGAGACACCAATATCATCCTCAGCATCGAGTCACAGCAACCTACTTAGTTTATATTGGTGTCTCAAGACATCATGGAGCAGTTTGTGATAAGCGGCTACATAAATGATGCTCATTAATGGGGTTTACCACAACACTTAAAGCCTGCTGAAGCATCATTACATCACTGTGGCATGAAATACCAGCAGTGACAATGGCGTGTGCTGAGAAGCTGTGCTGCCAACATTGTGAAATCACTCCTGTAGAGAATTAACAGCTGTTACCCAAGAAACAGGAGCTGTTATCAAAGATCCAAGAATTGTTTTGCAAAAAACGAGAACTTTTATCCAAGATCCCGGAGCTGTTATCCAAGAACTGAGAGCTGTTATCCAAGATCCCGGAGCTGTTATCCAAGAACTGAGAGCTGTTATCCAAGAACCGAGAGCTGTTATCCAAGAACTGAGAGCAGTTATCCAAAATCCTAGAACTGTTATCCAAGATCCCGAAGCTGTTATCCAAGAACTGAGAGCTGTTATCCAAGATCCGAGAGCTGTTATCCAAAATCCGAGAGCTGTTATCCAAAATCCGAGATCTGTTATCTAATAACTGAGAGCTGTTATCCAAAATCCGAGAGCTGTTATCCAAAATCCGAGAACTGTTATCCAAAACTGCGAGCTGTTATCCAAAATCCGAGAGCTGTTATCCAAAATCCGAGAACTGTTATGCAAGAACTGAGAGCTGTTATGCAAAAACTGAGAGGTTTATCCAAAATCCGAGAGCTGTTATCCAAAATCCGAGAGCTGTTATCCAAGATCCGAGAGCTGTTATCCAAGAACCGAGAGCTGTTATCCAAGATCCGAGAACTGTTATCCAAGATCTGAGAGCTGTTATCCAAGAACTGAGAGCTGTTATCCAAGATCCGAGCGCTGTTATCCAATATCCGAGAGCTGTTATCCAAGATCCGAGAGCTGTTATCCAAGATCCGAGAGCTGTTATCCAAGATCCGAGAGCTGTTATCCAAGATCCGAGAGCTGTTATCCAAGATCCGAGAGCTGTTATCCAAGATCCGAGAGCTGTTATCCAAGACCCAAGAGCTGTTATCCGAGAGCTGTTATCCAAGAACCGAGAGCTGTTATCCACGAACCAAGAGCTTTTACCCAAGAACCAAGAGCTGTCATCCAAGACCAAGTCACTGCCTGAGCTGGGTTGCAGGTTTGATTATGGCAAAATTGATCTGGTTTTGAATATCAGGTTAAATGCATCATGATGTGATGTCTTTCATGTAGATTTAAAACAGAGTAAATAACTGACTGATGTACCATACTCTGTGTTACAGAGTGTTGGTTCCACCGAAGCAGTATCTTGGCATGTTAGGTGGTTTGCTATCCATCTCCCAGTAGTCGTTAGGGCAGGAATTTGTAACAAGGTCATGGTGCTGGCAATGGCTTGCCTACTCTTCATGAAGAACACTGTGGGATCTGAAGCATCCACCAACTAATGTCGGCAGAAGGGAAGCCAGTTTAGCATACATCTGAGGGATGGCACACACTGATGAATCACCCTGCCTGTGAAACATCAGGGTGAGAGTTTCTTCTTGGCTAGGATGGGATTCAAACTAGGAAAGAGGGCTGAGAGGCGAGTGTGCATACTTTTAGGCAATCCTATCAGCTCGAGAGGAAATGCAGAGGGTAAATAACAGAATAAATAACACATTTTTATTACAAAAAAAAAAATAAATAATGAACAACAAATAAAACAAGCAGTCATAGACTGGTACTTACAAAATCGTCAACTTGACCTCTGACCTTGTCTAATAAAAGCTGTCTCTGGAGAAGGTAGCAACGCAAACCAGAAGTTTCTACGATGATTCTGTACCAAACCATCAAAAATCGAATGTTTGACCTCACTGTGACCTTGACCTTTGACCGATTTTGACCAAAATCTCATCAGCGATAGCCATCACCCTCCTGAATCACTTGGAGTAACTTGACACTGGTATCTTCTTCCGTTCTCGAGTTATACCTTTTTTGGGGATGTTTGACCTCACTGTGACCTTGACCTTTGACCGATTTTGACCAAAATCTAATCAGCGCTAGCCATCACCCTCCTGAATCACGTGGTGTAATTTGACATTGGTAGCTTCTTCCGTTCTCGTGTTATGTTTTGGTTGTTTGACCTCACTGTGACCTTGACCTTTGACTGATTTTGACCAAAATCTAATCAGCGCTAGCCATCGCCCTCGTGAATCACGTGGTGTAATTTGACATTGGTATCTTCTTCCGTTCTCGAGTTATAACTTTTTTTTGGATGTTTGACCTCACTCTGACCTTGACCTTTGACCGATTTTGACCAAAATCTAATCAGCGCTAGCCATCACCCTCCTGAATCACGTGGTGTCATTGCTAGCTTCTTCCTTTCTCGAGTTATCGTGCCTACAAACAAACACACAAACACACACACAAACACACACACACACACACACACACACACACACACACACACACACACACACACACACACACACACACGACGGAAGTCATCAATATACTTACGAAATCTTTAGATTTCGTAAGTAACAATCAGTCATAGACTGGTACTTATGAAATCGTCAACTTGACCTCTGACCTTGTCTAATAAAAGCTGTCTCTCGAGAAGGGATCGACGCAAACCAGAAGTTTCTACGATGATTCTGTACCAAACCATCAAAAATCGAATGTTTGACCTCACTGTGACCTTGACCTTTGACCGATTTTGACCAAAATCTCATCAGCGATAGCCATCACCCTCCTGAATTACGTGGAGTAACTTGACACTGGTATCTTCTTCCGTTCTCGAGTTATACCTTTTTTTTGGATGTTTGACCTCACTGTGACCTTGACCTTTGACCGATTTTGACCAAAATCTAATCAGCGCTAGCCATCACCCTCCTGAATCACGTGGTGTAATTTGACATTGGTAGCTTCTTCCGTTCTCGTGTTATATTTTGATTGTTTGACCTCACTGTGACCTTGACCTTTGACTGATTTTGACCAAAATCTAATCAGCGCTAGCCATCGCCCTCGTGAATCACGTGGTGTAATTTGACATTGGTATCTTCTTCCGTTCTCGAGTTATAACTTTTTTTTGGATGTTTGACCTCACTGTGACCTTGACCTTTGACCGATTTTGACCAAAATCTAATCAGCGCTAGCCATCACCCTCCTGAATCACGTGGTGTCATTGGTAGCTTCTTCCTTTCTCGAGTTATCGTGCCTACAAACAAACACACACACAAACACACACAAACAAACACACAAACACACACACACACACACACACACACACACACACACACACACACACACACACACACACACACACACACACACGACGGAAGTCATCAATATACTTACGAAATCTTTAGATTTCGTAAGTAACAAGCAGTCATAGACTGGTACTTATGAAATCGTCAACTTGACCTCTGACCTTGTCTAATAAAAGCTGTCTCTCGAGAAGGGAGCGACGCAAACCAGAAGTTTCTACGATGATTCTGTACCAAACCTCTCATAAAACATCCGATTTTTACCAGAATTTCGACAACCGAGTGTTAAGCATACTTAGCCATTACCAAAAGTGAAAACTGGATTGAAATTGACTTTAAAACGAGCGCGTAATACCGTGTGTTACAATCCCCCTCATTAGCATAATCTTCAGTTAAGCCTCAGATACGACACCTGACATAAATCTCATAAAACATCCCGTTTTTACCAGAATTTCGACAAACGAGTATTAAGCATACTTAGCCATTACCAAAAGTGAAAACAGGATTGAAATTGACTATAAAACTCGCGCGTAATGCCGTGTGTTACAATCCCCCTCAGTAGCATAATCTTCAGTTAAGCCTCAGACACGACACCCGACATAAATCTCATAAAACATCCGATTTTTAACAGAATTTCGGCAACCGAGTGTTAAGCATACTTAACCGTTACCAAAAGTGAAAACAGAATTGCGATCTGAGTTAAAACGAACTTGTAACGTCGACCGAAGCAAAAATCTCCATTTCTCCACGCAATTATTTTATATTATTTTATCAAAGTCACAAAACCGTAATATTCGGCCATCTACCAACAATCTTTACATATTCCAAAGGCTTAGCGAGTCAGGCATGCGATGATAACCTTGATTGGGATAAAAAAAAAATGACTTTTAAACACCATCTTTATCGAAAACACCGTCAGCGCGCACACGCAAAACCTTTACGTGACTCAACGCCACGTCTGTTCAAGCGCGCTGCACCACGTGACGAGCCGTGACGCGGCGAGTGAAATATTTTTTATACAATCTTAAAACGTCTCCAAAACATCCGATTTTTACCAGGATTTCGACAACCGAGTGTTAAGCGTCCTGAGCGAGCGCAAAAACCGAAGATAAAATAAAAAATCGAAGTTAAAACGAACTCGTAACGTCGACCGAAGCAAAAATGCTCCATTTCTCCACATGAATTTACGGAATTATGTTTGACCTCACTGTGACCTTGACCTTTGACCGATTTTGACCAAAATCTAATCAGCGCTAGCCATCACCCTCCTGAATCACGTGGTGTAATTTGACATTGGTAGCTTCTTCCGTTCTCGAGTTATCGTGCCTACAAACAAACACACACACAAACAAACAAACACACAAACAGATGACGGAAGTCATCAATATACTTACGAAATCTTTAGATCTCGTAAGTAACAAACAGAGGACGGAAGTGATCAATATACTTATGAAATCTTTAGATATGATTACAAAAAGGTATCCCAAATCTTAAAATTTATCCCTTTGAAAATGCAATAGCAAAAAAGTGGGAAAATCCTTGCCATTTCTCGATATTTTAAAAACCCGGCTGGACAGAGATTTAAGGACTGAAAAGGAGGACATGTCCGGGAAAAAAAAACTGGACGTATGGTGCCCTGATTCGGAGCAAATTTAAACTTTCTTATTCTCAACACACGAGTCGTTTGCCAACCCATTATATTGTGTTTCTATGTAAAGTAACAGTATTCATTTTATTTAAATTCAGTCTTATGACTACTTTAAGAAGTTATAAAAATAAATAGCAACAATTAATTTGCAATACATGTCCCCTAACTGTGATATTTTCTAAGTCCAAAAACAGCATAACTCTGTGAAAAATTGACAAAACGCTCTGAAACTCGAATTTGTTCTGTAACTTATAATAAAGCCAGGTACCAAGTTTCAGTTGAATGTGTCAAAGGGTAAGGGGAAAAAGTCTGAAAAACCACAGGTGGGACGGACGGACAGACAGAGAGCAAACCTATAGCTCCCTCCGGTGAAACCGGTAGGGAACGAATAACATGAGTTCCCTCACAAGGGCCATCAATACAGAAGGAGGCCATTAATCCCATTAAAGCCTATGGTTGTTTATCTCTGCTGTATCCTTTTAAATGCTGAGCAGAAAGGAAGCAACAAGGAAGCAGCACATACTTTCTAAAGTCTTTGGAATGACTCAGACGGTGTCCGAAACACCAACCTCCCAGACTCAGGGTGGTCATTCCAACCATTATGCGACCAAGGCTGGTTGATCTCTTTTACCACCGATCTCTTCCAAGTTGATGCATCTTTATAGCCATTACCTCCATCATGAGGATGAATGGAAGCAGCAAGAGGCATATAAGGATACCTATTTATTGGACTTTGATTTTCCTTTTCCATTCCAAAATTTGTGCAAAGTTCCTGCTGCGTTCGTCTGGAATCACAGCTGAGTTAATCAAATCTGTTTCCCTCTAAATACAACGATGTTGCTTCTTCCTTTGATGATGCTGCGTATCCTTTCTCATCAAAATATGTTGAACGTGTCTGTTTATAATAACTATATCCGATTCTGAAAATGCTGTTGATCCGCTTCGCACCACCCTGCCCCTCGCCACAGACTGTTCCACAACTACACACACATGAGGGCACATGGAATGTGATTTTGCTGCCCAATTAATTTATATTTTTACTCCCTTTTATTGCTCTTGTGTTGCATGTAATTCAAACAGTGCACTTCAAGAACAACAGTGAGCTACAATGCTTATTGTTCTGTGCATATTATATATTTCTGAACATATAAATTACACCCAAAAGTCTGCAGAACAGATCATTGTTATCATCATTTCAGTACGATTATTATGTTGTGTTCTCTTCATCCATAATATTATACTTATAATAGTCCGGCAGATATGGGAATGGATTGTGCCTTCGATGATACAAGCATGAGCTTTGGCACATTGTGAGAGCATGCCCTAAGGAAGATATTTAGCTATAGGGCCATAGCAGAATCGTCCTGTGGCCAAAATGGCCATCACCGGTTGTTATTTTACCAGTAGCTCAGGTTCTAGACTACCGAGGATATTGATTCTGGAAGCTAATCGTACATTTTCAAGGATGAGGAATGCAGTGGTACTATTTACAACATGCTATAACTACTCTAACAACTACCTATCTACCTATATCTAGCTTTCAGGTAAATAAATAATTGTAAAATTATAAACGCATTTCATTTTGGTGGAGTTATACTTGTACATGTTTTGAAACTGTGACATATTCGTGAGAGTACAATGCAGTCTTCGCAATGTTTCCTTTATAATATTTGGTAGTTTATTTATACAAGCACACAGTTCATGAGATTATGCTGTATCTTGCAAATCAATAGTGCATGTCCCATTGTTGTTTGACATGTTAAGTGGTGAGGGCAAGTCTACGACAATCCTTCCATTATTAACCAGGTAAGGCCTTCCATGGTAATATTGTTATGAATCTGGCAGCAATTTGCACACAACAGACAGCAGTCCCCGCAGTTCAGTTATTTCGATAAGTATGTGTTTATAGTTAGAACCCTCCCCTATGTTTAATGGGTTGATAAGTGTCCATGAGCTGCGGGTTTCTCTTTAGTTAGATTTTTGCAATACCCAACGCCATCCAATCAATCCTTCACTTCTTCGCACCATCGACGCCATTGCCCACTTGCGTACGACCACGGACGTGAGCAGAGGTTTCCTCACCTCAGAGCTCCGACTCTGCCCAGGAAAGGAGGGGGTTCCCCCCTGTCCAATCACGGATGGCCAGCACATCACCTCACGAAATCCTGTTCAATCAGGGCAAAGATTTCCTCAGAGGTCCGATCACCCCCACCCCGCCCGGGGGAGGGATAAGAATCGCTGGGCTCCCATTAGTGTTCGCTGGAGTTGGGGTGGAATTGTCAGAGGAGAGAGTTGTCGTCGTCTGGGCTTTTTGCTCTTTGCCCTTTGGTCTTTTGGTCTGCAGTCGTCATCATCTGCGGTCATGGTCTGCGGTCTTTTCCAGGGGTCCTCGCTTCGTTGGTGGAGTGTCTGGTTCGGGGGTTCTTTTCGGTGGTTCCGTGGTCCTGTGCTTGCTGGTTCGCTCGACGCGGCTGGTCTCGTCCTGGTTCGCTTGTCTCGAAGAAACCGCATGAGGCGGACAGGTACCCGGCCAGACTCTGGCTTCCCCGGTAGTTAGACGGCATGAGTACTGAGGTAAATTGGAAAAGACAAGTGGACCCTACCTCATGCCGTCAAAATATTGGCGACCATAGTTCTTTAGGTGACCCGTCGACTCCGGAGTTATCCGGGGTGACGACCTTTTCATTCCGGTGTTCGGTGGGAGACGGCCCTACTGCTCCATCTAGCGGTCGTCGTTCCTCACCACCGACCCCTGGCCCACAACAATATTACAGGTTTTCAATGAAATGTAATGTTGGTTTCAAGAACACAGTCCACCACAATGGCAAAGGGCAGTGCACTGAAGTGCTGCCTTGACACATTTGCACTGTCCTCTGCACCCTCTTTTTGCATCCACAGCGTTTGAGTTCTCGACAGGCCTGGGTCACTTCTGACAGTGTGGTCCAGTGAACTTCCCATCCACCTGTGCTCTTCTTCTTCCACCCCCAGCCACCTGGGGATGGGAGTTCCGGGACTGCAACCATCATCTGTCCCCAGCAGTGACCAGCTTGGTAGGCAGCCCTCTTTGTGTGTTGAATCAGTGCTGCTTGTGTTGGAGGGAGTCCTTCAATGTCTCTACCTTTCTGGGTGAACAGCTGATTGTGTGCCTGATTGACTGATTCCAGGCTACTAGTGCGGTCATAGAGCAATACCACGAATCGCTCCAGAGACTCCATCCAGTTGTCTATCGTGTCTGGGGTGGCAGCCAAGGCACAGAAGGCAAAAGTGACGTCATCAAAGGCGAGATGATCAAAGCTCTGGCGAGATGAACTGCATCATTGTCAGCATCGTGCTCACATGCTTTCCCTAATGCAGCACCAACATCCTCATTGCACACGAGCACCACATCACGACCTTGCTTGTGAGCGTCCATGTCTGGGAAGTAACCCAGTATTCTGTTCTTGAGTTTAGTGGAGTGTACACGCCCCGTCACGTGTGTCCCCAGTTGTTCCAGCCTGGTACTGTACAGATTCACCAATTCTCTTAGCTTGAACACTGGTGCAACCATATTGTCCATGCGCACTTGCTCAATATAGGCGACAAGTCCAGCGAATGCAATTCCATGGTTAACAGTGTCTACATTAGATTACTGTGCCTTTGTGTCCCTCACTTTATAGTACAGAGAGGCAAGACACTGAGCATGGTACTTTGCCTCTTGGGCAATGAGATCTCCAACACTGAGTTTGGATATGAGGTGTTTGTCCTGTAGTTTGAGGGCACACTGCCTCAAACGAATGTCAAGTTCGAATGTTGATGCATTACACAAAGCATCTCTTGCTGCAGATTTTCCACAGAAGAAGCATGTCTCTGTTGAATGAGTTTCACGTTCAATGCTCTGACGGGTGAACTTGTGGGTTTCTGGGTCATCATCGTGGTGTGTTTTCCTCTTTTCAGCCCTCTGAAGTTTTGTTTTGTTATACTGCAGTCTGCAGGAGTCATGCCATTTGGCTTTGTGAACCCAGAATGCTGCCTCGATGCCCTGACCCTCATCCAGTTGTGACAGTTTTAGTGTTCTTGGCAGGCAACTGATCTTGTCGAATGCTACAAGATGCTCAGCTATGGTCCTGTATCCTGCCCCATCTGTGCCACATGCTGAATTATATGGACATGTCAGCATCTCATCTGTGTCTTCCTGACACAGAACACATTTGTTCCAGTCTGTGGTCGGGAACTGTTTACCTGATGAGCTCGGCTCATCAGGGTCCACCACCTTGTATAGTTTGGCCATTGTCCCTATGCACTATGCTACTTTAGAACAGTATCTACTAGTTATACCACCACCACTGTACCATAAGTTGAAATCTCAAGGAAAATATGTTGCCTGCCACCACAGTCACAATCCAGGTCAACTGAAAGCATACAGATATACATGCAGATTAGGCGTTGTTACTAGGTGTACACAAGTACACAAAAGCTGTACTAACAACATAGATTATCATTGTGACATTATTATGATATGCTGTGTGAATATGTAGCAAAATATATGAATACACATAAACATAATTATGAGGTCAGCACATAACTCATGGGCTGATTCTGAAATTCTGGAAAATGTGCATAACTCCGCTAATATTTGATGGTTTTACTATTATTTAATTCCCTGAATGCTGGATATATGTAGTTTGGTAGTTGCTAGTATGTTATAAATAGTACCACTGCATTCCTCATCCTTGAAAATGTACCATTCGCCACCAGAATCAATATCCTAGCTGGTCTAGAACCTGAGAAACTGTTAAAATAACAACCAGTGGCAGCCATTTTGGCCACAGGACAATTCTGTGATGGCTCTATAGCTAAATATCTTCCTTAGGGCATGATCTAACAGTGTGCCAAAGTTCATGCTTGAATCATCAAAGGCACATTTCCCCCAAATATTTCACTTATCTGCCAGACTATAAAGGTAGTTTTGTTTCCTCGTACTCAGGGAAGCATGATACTGATCTTCCGTATCTCAAAATCCACAAAAAACTGGTTCCACTTTTTAAGATCCACATTCAACACGAAAAATCACAACCGACTAGTGTGGTCGCTCAATAGACGAGGCTCGTGTGCACAACAGGCAAGGCTCATGGGCTCAATAATGATGGTGCATGTCTGCAATGGTTTCGCTGCCTCTGCAGTATGCTCCTCCTCCATCGTTAGTATGAATGGCATCACAGTCGACTCTGCTCATGAGAGGCTGAATATCTCAATTCTGTGTTTGCATTCAAATTTCCCACACCCCATGCCTTGGTTCCTGACTCACTCACACCCAAATGCTTCTGGACACTATGTCTCTCTCACCAGAGAAGGTGAAAACGTTTCTTGTACCCTCATCTCCTATTCTGTGACAGGTTCGGACAGCATCAGCTCACATGTCCTAAAAACCTGCTCCGCTGCCCTTGTACATCCTCTTTTTGCTCTTTTCACCCTATCCATCTGCTTGGAAATTAGCCAACATCGCCCCATTGCATAAACAAGGTGCAAGAATGGATCCACTTCATGACAGACCTTTCAGCTTACTTCCATTCATCAGGAAGGTCATGGAATCCATCGTTGCAGTTGATATGAAAAACTTCCTTTTCCTCAATGGCCTGATCTCAGACCATCAGTTCTGATTCGGTCTCAATCGCTCAACCCTGGACATGCTGCTTCTGCTTTCCAAACAATAGATGGAGGCCTTCAATGTCAGACACTCTCGACATATCTCGAGCTTTTGATACAGTTGTGGCATCCACATGGTGATGCTATATTGAAACCAGGTCCTAAAAATCATTGGAATCTCCCTCGATAAAGTTGAGTATGTGGGCTTGTTTCTATCACATCACAGACAATTGGGTGGTCTCTTTCTTCTCCTGCATCCTTTCTGGTCTTGCACCCTCTGCCCTTCCCATGCTCTGTTCCCCCACAGCTTCTTCAAGTCACAAGTAGTTGGCTGTAACTCCCTCCTGGTGAAACTCCACTAATTTCTTCCTCTTTGCTCCCCCCCCCTCCCCACCTGAGGAATCAACTTCCTCATTCTGCTCAATCACATCCTACCCCCTGGGACGTCACACGACTGCAGGTCATCCATCATACATACTCATGCTCTTTTCTATCCTCATTAACCCCACATCCACGACTTCTTTTCCAGGTTATTGCATTTCTCCCCTCTCCCTCACCCTCCTTTTCATTTTGTGTTCCTTTGCGGTTTTATTTCTGATTTTTCCTACCTGTTCTTGCTGCGTTTGAGCTTGTATCCATATCGTTCACTCAATGTGTCCTCCTTCCCCTCCTGTCACTCATTCTTCCTCCAATTGTCCCTTTTACCCTGCTGTGGTTTTCTTCCTCCATTTCCACTATGTTCTTTTAGTTCTATTAATGCTCCGATCTGTTCTGTTTTCTCCTTCTTCCACGAGCCTCAATATTGCATACAAAATGTAAAAGGCTCAGGTGATGAACACGGACATGTTTCAGGTGCTCAATATAGTCAGGGTTCAGGTACCTGAAGAGGCAAGACTCAGGTGGTCAACAGGCAATGCTTATGACCTGAGCCTTTCCTCGTAAGCAGTTATCATTTTTGATGGCAGCTTCAGTTTTGAGCATTTCATTGCTCTTGCGTTGATTTATTGAAAGCAGGGGCAGGTCAACACATAATTCAGCAGGGGTTACTCGGTATCTTGGGGGGGAGAAGGGAGGGTAGGGGGAAGAGGAGGTGGCCGAGAGGGTTAAATCAGACACAGTCTCTGTGGCTCAGGAGGCGAATGTCCAAAAAGGCTGTAAATATACATTATGAGGTCGTTCATTGATCTTCTCTTCTTTTAATAACGGTGATCGACTGGAATTGGCTCATTGTTTAAGAAGTAAGATGACAATGGAAGGGGATAAACATTCACAAGTTCTCACTGTTCGTGTGGATCAAGGTTCATGGTTGAACATGATGATTTTTTTAAAAATGCGGAATCAGAGAGATGGATTCAAGTGAATCCCTTGCCTTCAAACATGAAAACATCTTTCTCTCGTATTGAAATCATTAATTGTGGCCTTTCATGAGTGACAATTCTCTTTTATCAGTATTCAGAGAACGATACCAATTCTCTGGGCTCTTTGGTGTTTGATTAAACGGATTCCCATGACCAATTAGAGAGAGGGTTACTGGGTTTCCAGAAGAAAAGAAACAACAATTTTTACGAATAAACACCATGGTGAATTCAACGACCCAGGATGTTCACAACTCCTGTATATTTTGCTCCATGGAACGGTGTTTATTATCGAGGGATTGGCACTCACCAATGTAAATGAAAGCTTTTCCCTTGCTTATTTGTCAAAGAGCGACACGTGTGGTCCGCCGGCACAGAGCAAACTCTGATCAAAGTGTGTGTTCCAGTAGTAACCTCACTGGGTTCTTCATCCAAAGTGTGTGCGTGCCTCCAAACCTCACTCCAATCTTCACACTCAAAGTGCACTTGCGTGTCCCAACATCACTCTGTTCTTCACCCAAGGTGTGTCCAGACAGCAAACTCGCTCGATTATTCACCCAAAGTGTGTTCGTGTGTCCCGACCTTACTACGTCCTTCACCTGGTGTGTGCGCGTGTCCTGACCGCGCTCCGTTTTTCGCCCAAAGTGTGTGTGCGTTTCCAGACAGTAAACTCAATCCCTCCTTCACCAAAGGTTTGTGCCCACGGTCCAGTAGTAAATGCATTCCAAGCTTCACCCAAAGTGCATGTGCTTGTCCCTATCTCTCTCCATTTTTCTCCCAAAGTGTGTGCGCATGTCCAGACAGTAAACTCACTCCCTCCTTCACCCTAAATGTGTGCACATGTCCCAACCTCACTCCCTTCTACACCTGAAGTGTGTGCGTATGTCCAGACAGTAAATTCACTCCCTCCCTCACCCTACGTGTGTGCGCATGTACAGACAGTAAACTCACTCCCTCCTTCACCCGAAGTGTGTGCATGTGTACCGAACTCACTCCATCTTTCGCCCAAAGAGTGTGCACGTGTCCCAACCTCACTCCGTTTTTGGCCAAAAGTATGTGCGCATGTACAGACAGTAAACTCACTCCCTACCTTACCCTACCTGTGTGCTCATGTCCCAACCTCACTCCGTCTTTCACCCAAAGTGTGTGCTCATGTCCCAACCTCACTCCGTCTTTCACCCAAAGTGTGTGTGCATGTCCCAACCTCACTCCATCTTTCGCCCAAAGTGTGTGCGCATGTACAGACAGTAAACTCACTCCCTCCCTTACCCTATGTGTGTGCGCATGTCCCAACCTCACTCCGTCTTTCGCCCAAAGTGTGTGTATTTCCAGACAGTAAACTCAATCCCTCCTTCACCAAAGGTTTGCGTGCGTGGCCCAATAGTAAATGCACTCCAATATTCACCCAACTTGTGTGTGTGTGTGTGTGTGTGTGTGTGTGTGTGTGTGTGTGTGTGTGTGTGTGTGTGTGTGTGTGTGTGTGTGTGTGTGTGTGTGTGTGTGTGTGTGTGTGTGTGTGTGTGTGTGTGTGTGTGTGTGTGTGTGTGTGTGTGTGTGTGTGTCCCAACCTCACTCCTCTTATCACCCAAACTGTGTGCACGTCTTCCAACCTCACTCCTTCCTTCACTCAAAGTGTGTGGGCATATCCCATTAGTGAACTCACTTGATACACACAAAGTGTGTGTGCATGTCCCTGCTATCAACTCGCTCTGTCCTTCAATCAAAATGAATGCGTGAGTGTGCCGCAAGCTCTTCATTGTCAATTCTTCAAATTCATTCACATTTTGCAAGTTCAGTGCAGTAAATCCGCCTCCACAGACGGTAGCAGAAAGCAATCGTTACAAGTGATGCCCGATCGCCCATGGCTCAACCAGAGAGGGGAGTTGAAAGAAGTGTTATTCTACGGAAGCTCTTAATCACTAAAGAAAGCCAATTCAGATTCCCTCTGTGTAAGTGAATACGGATTTTGCTCGAATGATCTTGGAGACGATCTGGCCACAACGTTGTCATCTGAAACGACCGTAAGGTCTGCACATGCAAAAATAGGACAAAAACGACAGAGGTGAAAAAGAAAAAAGCCATTGTCGCTGCTGATGAGCCCCGTAGCTCGCGGGCAGAGTAAATTTGCCAGCGACCGAGGAGGGGAGCAGCCGGTACGGCTTTTCGCCTTGGGCGAGGTGTGCCTGGCAGGGGGGTGCAGGCACGCTTGAACATTTGGTGCCGAGCTCTAGGAAAATTGAGCCTCGCCTCACAGCCGGGCTCTCAACCTGGGTCCGCAGCCGTAACCATGGGAGGAAGAGATGTTGGGAGCGGGCCTGTGATGCGGGTCAAAGGACTGAATTTGGGAGGGGGATTGAGTATATCGAATGATTTATGTCATGGAAGGAATGAAAATTCCTTTGACAGACACATTGGAGAAAATTTGGCATAAAGCATTAAGCGCAACATGACGAACTATGTGAGTTTATTTCCATTAGCGACTTTAACCATTTGTAAGCCATGATCTGCTGTCTGACAATGCAACTATATACAATCAAAACAATGGAGTCTACACATATGAGGCATCCAAACTCTTATAAATTGTTTTTTTTAAAAACACTTCATGTTACACTTTTGAATGATTGGAGAATGTTGTTTAAATCGATGGTTTCTGCTTCTCATCAACGTAGCCTGTACCGAGAGTGTGCAGATGGTACTACGGTCTCTTAACTATCTACAGACTGCCAAATTCCACTGGATGTTGTGTCAACTTGATAAAACTATTGCTTTGCTCAAAGCTTTCTTGCACTAAAAAGCTCGGTCAGTAGCCAAGAAATGATTTTTCACATGATGAACGTACAATGAAACGTGAAACGAAAAAGGATGGAAACGACGAGCGCATGAAGTAAAATGTTTCCTTACGAACATCAGTATTGAACTGTATTCCCTGCTCCCATTGAACTTTTTTAATGGCTCGGAGAGATCGTCCTGAGTTTTCGAACGGCTCAGAGGGATCGCCTGGGCATTTCAATGATTCGGATGGATCTTGGGTTTAAGAATGGTTCAGAAGGATCGTCTGGAATTTTGGAACGGCTCCGAGGGATCGCCGGAGTTTTAGAATGGCACGGACGGATCGCCTGGACATTTCAATGACTCGGAGGGATCTAGAGTTTTAGAATGGCCCAGAGGGATCGTCCGGAGTTTTGGAATGGCTCAGAGGGATCACCGGAGTTTTATAGCGGCTTGGAGGGATCGCCCGGACATTTCAATAGCAAGGAAGAATTTAGAGTTTTAGAATGGCTCAGAATGATCATCTGGAGTTTTGAAAAGGCTCCGAGGGATCACCGGAGTTTTAGAACGGCTCGGAGGGATCGCCCGGACATTTCAATAGCAAGGAAGAATCTAGAGTTTTAGAATGGCTCAGAATGATCATCTGGAGTTTTGAAAAGGCTCCGAGGGATCACCGGAGTTTTAGAACGGCTCGGAGGGATCACCCGGACATTTCAATAGCAAGGAAGAATCTAGAGTTTTAGAATATCTCAGAATGATCATCTGGAGATTTGAAAAGGCTCCGAGGGATCGCCGGAGTTTTAAAACGGCTCGGAGGGATCGCCCCGGACATTTCAATGGCTCGGAGGGATCTCGAGTTCTAGAACGGCTCAGAGGAATCGTCCAGACATTTGAACAGCTCAGAGTGATTGTCTCGAGTTTTAGAGCGGCTCAAGGGGATCGTTCGGAAATGCAGAGTTTATGTTCAAATGTAAATTGTCCTTGAATGCGAGAGGAGGGAGTACGAGGCAAGCAGATGGCCATCTGCTGTTTCGGTTTTAATTGTCACAGAACAAGCTCATCTGAGCAAAATAAACTGCGATAAAGCAACAAAGGAGAAATTGTGACTTGTTTAGTTGGCTCCGTCCGTATCCGAGAGCTGAGGTGTAAAACCAGGGGGGGCATGCTTGTTTTGTGGCCTAGAGCGCATTGTGATATGTGGAAACCATGGAGGGAAACTATCTTGGGCCACAATGAAAATAAACATTCAGAATGTTTGCTGCACTCCAAAAGGTAAACAGGATTACTTTGCGGATGTGATATCATTTTTTGACGTTTAAAAACTACTCTTTTCTTTTCTACAATCAAAATACTGTACTTTACAATTTAGAGAGATTGCCTGTCTGAAGAACAATCTCAATCGAAGTCATAAAGTAAGATTTTATGTCCAGACAAAAATTATCTTTTATAAAAAATATATTTTTAAATTCCTTGCGATGGAGTTATGACGTGAGATAAACGGGTCAATTGATCAGTGTAAAGCTTTCGGAATGAACGAACAAAAAGGGCAGGCATGCTGTTTATAAGCATAACGTGCCAGAGGGTAATGCTAACACGGCCAAGATTATGGAGGGGTTCATGTGCTCTGATTGCATGTGGAGGGGAATCTGCAGGCAACCAAAGCAGCATTGTTAAGCTGAACTAAGTGTCAGCTTAATGGGGAGTCTGCTCGGCACTGTGCGGCAGCCGAGGGTTTATTAGGGCGATAAACAAGTTGAGGGCGAGCTTTGCGATGGGCAAAAGTGAGGCAACAATAAAGAACTCGCACTTCACGGATGATCAATGGAGGGCACACTCTAATAACCGGTGGGGGCCTCGGAGGAAAATTAGTGACAAATAATCTCTGGAGACCAAACACTGCAGCCATGATATTCGGTACCAAAAGTCTTGTTTGATGCGCGTCGGCAACTGCCATCGTTTCTTCTCGTTAGCACAAATGTGAGTTCATTGCTCGCACTGGAACTAGCGAAGGGCAGTTGGTTTGAAAAGGAAGAATGAGGGGAAAATGCCACGACCCACCCTGCAGAGTGGAAGACTTGAAAGGGAATCGCGGGGAGGGACGTCATGCCGTTCATCGAGCCTTTGGGCGATGTGTAACCGGCGCAGAAGGCAAACGATAAGGCCGCCGGATGTCCCCACTCATTGTCGCCTCGGGCGTATCCCAGGTGCCCGATTTTAAATATCCAATAATTACATCAGCTCCAAATGACTATTAATCAGGATGTGCTGTGCGCGAGTGGTATGCCAACCGTGCACAGAAGAGCGCAATGAAGCACTGAATGCGCCACTCTCCCCGAACATTGTTCCCGTGCATCGTCACAAACCAAGTAAGCCCCATACAGCTGCGACAGGCAATCACAGTTCTTACTTTTCCACCCTCGAGTGTTTCTGCCACCGTGCCCACATCACTGACACTCACCTTTTTTAATGACGGACGGTTCAAGGATGCTCACGTTATTGGGCTCATCCACCTGAAACAGACACGGCACTTTCGTTGAGTCTGTGTGCGGTCAAATGATACGTATTATCACCAAAGTACATGCCGATGATAACATAACATCTGCAAACCCATTTTCTGCAACCTTTGCCATCTTAAGCACATATGTGGATTACAGTTCATGAAAATGTCAAATGGATATCGGTTGAGAAATTAAATCGCATTCAGAGAGAGCACATTGTTTGATTTTCCCGAAACCATTTGATAACCTAATCCTCACTAAATAACTAAATAAATCATTCATACATCGACTGATTATTAAATCCTGGTATTGACACATCATTTGACTTCAGCCACAAACCCTGTAATCACATATTGTTTAACTTTAACTTCATCCCAGTATTAACACAAAGTTTGGCTTAAGCTAAATCCTGTGATGAACACATCATTTGACTTGAGCTAAATGCGGTACAAACACATTGTTGGGCTTTAGCTTCATCACGGTATTACATCCACATCGTTAAACGTTCGGTAAATCCAGGTATTACCATTTCATTTAATTTCAACTAAATCCCAGGTACGAATATTAATGCATCGTTTGGTTTTGGTTAAATGTCACTACTAACACATCGTTCAGGTTTAGCGAAATCAAGCTGTTACATTATTTTGTGTGAACTACGTAAGCTACATCTACATCTTCATACAAGCGCATCGTTTAACCATAGTTAAATCCCAGTATTATAGTATAATTTGGCTAAATACCTGTATTAATACACCATTTGCATTTAGCTAAATCACGGTGTTAATATATTGTTTAACTTTAGCTAAATCATGGTATCACATTGTTTGAGTTTAGCAAATTCCTGGTATCAACACATTGTTTGGCTAGCTAAAGCCGGTATTGAAGCACCCTTTGCTTAGCTAAATCCATAAATCCTGGTATTAATATATCCTTTGGCTTTAGCTAAATCCCAGTATGGACACATTTAACTTTAGCTAAATCATGATATTAACACATCGTTTGCCTCGCTAAATCCCGTTATTAATATATAATTTGGTTTTAGCTAAGTTACAGTATTTAATACATCATTTGACGAACTAAATCGCAGTACAGTTTTACTATATTATTTGACTTTAATTAAATCGCAGTACTTCTACATCATTTGGATTTTGATAACTCCCGGTATTTACAAATCGTTTAACTTTAACTAAATCACCATATTAATATTAATACATCGTTTAGCTTTAGATAAACCCCAGTATTTACACATTAACTCGATAAATCCCGGTACTGGCATCTCATTTGGCTTAAGGTAAATTCCAGTATTAACATATTGTTTAAGTGAAGCTTAATCCCAATATTAATATTAATACATCGTTTGGTCTTTGCTAAAACTCACTATTAACACATTGGTTAACCTTGCTTATATTTTGGTATTAACACATGGTTTGACGAGCTAAATCCGGTATTAATACCTGTTTGGATTTCACTAAATCACAGTATTTACACATTGTTTGACTTTAGCTAAATCCGGGTTTTAATATTAACATATTGTTTGTCTTGCAAAATCCCACTATTAACGGATCATTTGGCTTGAGCAAAATCCCCGTATTAACGCAGTGACTTCAGCTTCATGCCGGTATTAACAAAGTCGACACTAAAACACAGAACGAACCACAACATAATAGAACAAGAAGAACAGTGGAAATGGGGAAAACAAACCAATAGCAGGGTCACGGAGGAAGAATGGGCGTGGGGGAAAATGAGAGCAAGGAGAGGGGAAGGAGGACACAGGGGGTGAGCAAGCTGGTGACAATCTCAAACACAGCAAGAAGAGGAAAGGGAAAAAATTGGGGACGAAACAGAAATGTAACCAAAAAGAGGGGGTGGGAGAAGGGGGGGGGATAAAATGATAACCATAACGAAGGGGGTGAGCTTGCTCCAATTCAATCCTGGTATTAAAACAGTCCCAATATCCCAGTATTAATATTAATACATTGTTTGGCTTTAACTAAATTAGGGTATTAACACATCATTTGCCAAGTCTCAGTATTAACACATCGTTTGGCCCGAGCTAAATCCTGGTATTAACATTTTTCCAAGCAAAACCCAGCATTAATATTAACACATCATTTGGCTAGCTTAATGTCAGTATTAACAGATGGTTCGGCCCTAACTAAATCCGGGTATTAATACGTCGTTGGCCGAGTTAAATCACAGTATTAACACATCGTTTGGCCATAACTAAATCCGGGTATAACACACCATTTGCCGAGTTAAATCTCAGTATTAACTCATCATTTGCAAAGTTAAATCCCAGTGTTAACACATCGTTTGGCCATAACTAAATCCGGGTATCAACACATCACTTGCCGAGTTAAATCTCAGTATTAACTCGTCATTTGGCCATAACTAAATCCTGGTATTAACTCAGTTTGTGATATTGAATGCCAACTTGATTAAAATGGCATGACTTTCCCTGAATGGATGAAACAACACTGTTGGCAGTTTTCTTTTCTTGTGAAATGAATGGAGATCGTTTTCCAGTTGAGAGTGATCAGATACTCAAATGTTACAAAATTACACTAAATCGATACATGACTTATTACAATTGTCTTGTCTACTTTGTATTACATGGAAAATGTTGTGACGTCATTGCACTAAATGATTGCGTCCAAAATGTTATATTTCTGTGAAAACGGCAGTTTTAGGACAAAACAAAAGCTTTTATCGAAGTTGAGTGATGTATATACAGATGTTCCTTAAATATATCATCATATTATTTGTTGGTGGATTATGGATTAAATGTTAATGTGACGATTATATTGCGTGGGATTAAAATGCTCACGTGGAGTACAAATATAAATCCTTGTTATCTCATCGTTCTTCTTAAACTATTACTCATCCAAGAATATAAAAACCAAGTTTATGAATTCTCTTATTGTCATCCAAAGTTTTCAAGAATTGAAAGGATTTTGAGCGAAAACAGCAATTTATTTATAATGTACGAATCATAACACGTTCTTTGTTCATGCATTTTTAGCAGGAAACCAAAAAGGTGAAATCGATGTCCCAAAGAATATCCGTGCTTTATCGCCACGTACAGCTCTTCGAGCGACCATCGTCACTTCTACATGGCTCTAGACCTGAAGGACCTGCCAAAATATGCCAACTATTGTGGACCCAAATTAAACCTAACACCATAACTTAACGCACTAACCTTAACCCTAAATGCTTTTATACCCCAACACCATAACTCGACGAACCCTAATTCATCCTAACACTAAAACCATAACACTAATGCTTATACTATACCATTCAATTCATTATTATGCTCGCTTTTCAAATCACAATGCAGTTGGTTATTGTGATTGTGAATTATACTTCATCCCCCTTTTCCGTTATTACTATCATTATATTATTTGCATTCAAACTCCGAAAGTACGTTTATATAATTTTAATAGCAAGTCATAAATGAGGTCCAATTGTGCTTATAGGTGTACAAGTGTATTTAAAACATGTTTATATGTATACATGCGTATTTAAAATACTAGGAATGCACGCTCCCTCCGGGAGCAAAATATGGTGTCGATACCCCCCTTCCTTGTGGTTAAATCACTTGCACTATTCCACATGTACACACGAAAATTGCAAATCGTCTCTCCAGATTGGTGCAGCTGCTTTTGATTTGATAATTGTCAGGCATACACACATACAGAGAATTAACTTATTTTAATCGAGCTAGAAACACCCATTCCTTCGGGGAGTGGCTTGGGAGAGAAAAGGGAGTGGGGGGGGGGTATGGGGGAGATGAAGCAAATATATTTTGTGACGTGGCGAGTAATGCCCTCTCTCTCCAGCAGGGGGTCAGTAAACCACTTGCACTGTGCTATGTGTGCAGCCAAAAATGGTAATTTGCCTCCGAACCCTCACAGGGGTGGAGTGGGGGTTACTTTTTCCCCATGACCTGACCCAGAGTACCCCCAGCACGTCTGACAAATTGGGTGGAGATTGGCTGAGCCGTTTTCATTTCCATAATTATCAGACGCACATACACATAGAAAATTGCATTATTTTATATAGAAGGCTGCCTATTGTGTGAAACCATTTAAAACATACCTACAGGTGTGCATGTGCATTGAAAACATGCCAATGGAGGCAAGTATATGTTTTAAACATACCTATATGTGTAAAACATCCCTTAATGTGTACTTAAAACATGTCTATACATGTACAAGCATCTAAAACATGCATGTGCATGTACATGAATCATTAATGCCCATATGTAAGTGTGCATTTAAAACATGCCTATACATGTACAATAATTTAAAACATGCCGATGCGTATAAATGCATATTTAATACATGCTTATGTTTAGATACATATTTAAAACATGCTTCTACATGTACAACTGTTTAAAACATGCTTATGCATGTCCGCGTTCATTTATGTAATGCACATGTTTTAAACATGCCAATACATGTACGTGTATTTAAGACATGCCAATATGTGTAAACATGCCTATACATATACATTTGTAAATCATGTCTTTCAGATGTACATATGTAAAGCAGGCTTTGATGTGTACATTTGCAAAACATGCCTATATGTGTACATATGCATGTATAAACATGCATACATATATGAAACATGCCTATGTATATGCATGTGTAAATCATTGATTTACACACACACACACACACACACACACACACACACACACACACACACACACACACACACACACACGTGTATATATATATATATATATATATATATATATATATATATATATATATATATATATATATATATTTACATATCATGGCTTTACGTTAACAAATGTAAAACATGCTTATATGCATAAATATGTAAAACATCCCGATACATGTGCATGTATAAAACGTGGCTTTATATGTACGTGTATATAACATGGCTTTGAGTGTACATATGTAAAACATGCCAATGCATACATATGTAAAACATGCCTAAACATATGTACGTGCATGTAACATGGCTTTACGTGTGCATACTTAAAACATGCCTATACCTGTGCATGTGTAAAACATGGCTTTAACTGTGCATACGTAAAACATGCCGAAATGCATACATAGGTAAAACATGCCTAAACATGTATGTGTATATAACATGGCTTTGAGTGTACACATGTAAAACATGCCTGGACATGTACATGTACGTAACATGGCTTTATGTGTATATATGTAAAACATGCCTATACACGTGCATGTGTAAATCATGCCTTGACATGCATGACTGTACGTGTGTATAACATGGCTTTACATGTATAGATGTAAAACATATCTATAGACGTGCAGGTGTAAATCATGGCTTTACGTGTACGTGTATATAACATGGCTTTACGTGTATATATATATATATATATATATATATATATATATATATATATATATATATATATATATATATATATATATATATACATATATATATACATATATATACATATATATACATATATATATATATATATATATATATATATATATATATACATATATATACATATATATATATATATATATATATATATATATATATATATATATATATATATATAAAACATGCCTATACACGTGCATGTGTAAATCATGGCTTTGCGTGTACGTGTATATAACATGGCTTTATGTGCATACAACATGGCTTTACATATATGTGTATATAACATGGCTTTATGTGTATATAACATGGCTTTACGTGTATATGTGTAAAACATGCCTATACTTGTGCATGTGTAAATCATGGCTTTACGTGTACGTGTATATAACATGGCTTTACGCACATATATGTAAAACATGCCTATACACGTGCTTGTGTAAATCATGGCTTTACGTGTACGTGTATATAACATGGCTTTACGTGTATATGTGTAAAACATCCCTATACACGTGCATATGTAATTCATGGCTTTATGTGTATGTGTATATAACATGGCTTTACGTGTATATAACATGGCTTTACGTGTATATATAAAACATGCCTTTACGTACACGTGCATGTGTAAATCATGGCTTTACGTGTATGTGTATATAACATGGCTTTACATGTATATATAAAACATGCCTTTACGTACACGTGCATGTGTAAATCATGGCTTTACGTGTACGTGTATATAACATGGCTTTACATGTATATATAAAACATGCCTTTACGTACACGTGCATGTGTAAATCATGGCTTTATGTGTACGTGTATATAACATGGCTTTACGTGTATATATGTAAAACGTCTATACACGTGCATGTGTAAATCATGCCAAGACGTGTACGTGTATATGTGTAAAACATGCCTATACACGTGCATGTGTAAATCATGCCAATACGTGTATGACTGTATGTGTATATAACATGGCTTTACGCATCTAGATGTACATGTGCGTGTATGTCAATTAACTTTACGTGTGTGTGTGTGTGTGTGTGTGTGTGTGTGTGTGTGTGTGTGTGTGTGTGTGTGTGTGTAAAACATGCCTACATACATGCATGTGTGTGCCTATTCGCAAGCAAACAATCCACTCCTTTTTGGATGCCTGGCATTGGAAACAAGCTCGGCGGAATGCTCTGACTCCTGGCAGCCGAACCATTTGAGTAAAATTTCTGACGTGAGTTCAGCCAAACGAACGAACGCATGGATGGAGAAACAAGCTGGGAGCGAACAAAAAGCACACCCCACAAAACGCATTGCACAGGTCTCCGATCGCCCGTCCTGTAGTCCCACATGTACCTGTGCGTCCACCACAGAGTGGTGTGTGAGCGCCCCGAGCGGAAGCGCGTCCAGCCCGGCCTCGAGCCCAATGTGGCCCAGGCCGAGCACCTCCGGCCTGCGGACAGCTCCAAAATCCCGCCGAGACGCCGAGCCGTGCCCCACGGCCACCGAATGCGGGACTTCGATGCAGCCCGAGGGCAGTTGCTGCAGTGCTCGGTGCGCTCCGACCATGTCCTGTGCGTGTCGCTGGCTCCACGACGCGCTCGCCTGCTGGGAGTGGTGCAGTGCATTCAGGTATGGGTCGTTCGTACCCGAAACATGCGCGTATGGGTCCTGCGGTGGCGGGTACGTGAGCGGTTGGTACGGTGGTGGGAAGTAAGGTGGCTGGAAGTCAGCACTTGGTGTGTGTGAAAGAGGAGGTGCTGAGTAAGAGCCCTGTCCCAGGGCACCCAACTGCGAGAGTCGGCCAGCTCCATGGCCGCCCGCTCCTTCGTGCCTCTCCTGCGGAGGGATGGAGACAAAAACATGTGTTTGGGTCGGAACAGCCATGACCTGTGAGCGCATGGACCAAGAGACCCACAACTCTGCGGCGAGGCGATTCATGACACGTGGCAGTGTGTATGAGGGGGCGCAGGGTGGCAGACTCACCATGGCCTTATAGGTGTGAACTAACATTGGTACCAACTTTTGTCGGCGCTTCCTCAAGAGGACATGGAGGCGCTCACGACTCCCTTGATCGTTTCAGCGGCGGCTCTTTTCGAGGGAGATTCAAGCAAGCGGCTGGAAGGAAATATGGTGTCGGGAGGGTATGTCGGGGACTCGCCGTGAGAAGAGAGGACAAACACCAGGAAGGCGTTCGACGTTCGTGAATGCCTGCGCTGGGAGAGAGTTACCTTCGACGTCCCTCCCCCTGGCACCCAATCGCGCGTTTCTGCCGCCTCATCCCTCCTGCACTCTCTCCCTTCCTCTTTCTCCTTCTCTGTCTCAGCGGAGGTAACGTGGGGGTGCTTGGGGGCTAATCAGCCACCGTGACGTGTGAATAATGACAAGACCTCTGCGAGGCGGACTCGCCGTACTGGATACGAAATGGCAAAGGTTTCACAGTAAAACAGGGATTCTCAGTCGCTTTCTGTGAACCCAGTCGGCTGCGGGTATGCCATCACGTGTTCTGGTGCATTAACGAAATTTGTTATTTTAGCGTCGAAATGCTACTTGAGCGTAGCAGACAATCCACGTCCATGCGTCGCTTATAAAACTATCGCTTCCACCTCCATGGTGTTCTCGATGAGATTGCTGTCGTTGCGTACGTCGTAAGGGTCGTGTTTCCCATAGACCAAGCAACGTGAAGGTCGTGTGGCCCATAGACTGTGTTAAATGAAGGTGGTGCACCCTCCCCCCCCCCCCCGGACTGTGATGTTAACATAAAGGTCATGTGGCCCACGAACTATGTTAACATGAAGGTTATGTGGCCTACGAACTATGTTAAGTGAAAGTCGTGCGGTCCACGGACAATGTTAAGTGAAGGTCGTGCTGTCCATGGACTATGTTAAGTGAAGGTCGTGCTGTCCATGGACTATGTTAAGTGAAGGTCGTGCGGTCCACGGATAATGTTAAGTGAAGGTCGTGCTGTCCATGGACTATGTTACGTGAAGGTCGTGCTGTCCATGGACTATGTTAAGTGAAGGTCGTGCGGTTCACGGACAATGTTAAGTGAAGGTTGTGCGGTCCACGGACAATGTTAAGTGAAGGTCGTGCGGTCCACTGACTATGTTAAGTGAAGGTTGTATAGTCCACGGACAATGTTAAGTGAAGGTCATGCGGTCCACTGACTATGTTAAGTGAAGGTCGTGCGGTCCGCTGACTATGTTAAGTGAAGGTTGTGCGGTCCTCGGACAATGTTAAGTGAAGGTTGTGCGGTCCTCGGACTAAGTTAAGTGAAGGTCGTGTGGTCCACGGACTATGTTAAGTGAAGGTCGTGTTGTCCACAGACTAGATGTTTCCACTATAGATAGCTGTACATCCGATATGTATATTATATTATCCAAGCTCAAATCATAAATGTTTTGACAGCTTGGCTGAAAATATTTTCTCTAATATTGTTGCGAAGCATTAGTTCAACAGA
>NC_140974.1:54207404-54264904 GCF_056783735.1 Eptatretus burgeri
CTGTCCATTGTCGAGGACACTGGACTGAAATGTTCAGGTTCCTCTGGTACAGAAATACTTGGACGGAAGACACCCATGAGCAGCATGTCACACGACATCCTTTTGGTCGTTGGCGGGACAGGGAGCTGAAACATTCCTCCAAACGTTTTCCAGGGTATGTCCCATGAGAGGGCACCCATGAAGGATGTGCACCTCTCGTAGCACCTCCCTGGGGCACATGTGGTCTCGGACCTGTGACAACTACCAGCCATTTGAACAGCATGTCAGCAGGTTTTGCTTGTGGGTGAACCCCTCAAACATCTGAAAATTCCACGGGCATGAATCCAAGAAGAGCCGAGACAGCAGAATGGTCCACCTGTCCAACTGTATGACGAGCAGCTCCAAGAGAAAGAACAAAAATTCCCATGCCAGTAGGTGACTGGGGTCCTCTGACACAATCAACTCCATAGGAGTACATGCAAATGCAACCATACAGACTAACACAGAACTGTGGACACCACTCTTCCCACCCAGAGCCCATCTCACTGCAGGAGGAATCGAGGACACTTGAGCCATATATATCAATTTACCAAACAAAACATTCTTAATCACTAAATTACGCCCTCCATGGTAAGGCAATGAAGCTGCCAAGAAGCTAACCTTTGACTCGATGTCCCTGGTGACTTTCGGCTAGTTCATTGGCAGGGAAACACCCGGCAGATGTCCATTGACCAAAACATGGGCTTCAACGACTCTATATATGAGGCTCACCGGTGTCCCTGGTGACTTTCGCTAGTTCATTGGCAGGGAAACACTCGGCAGATGTCCATTGACCAAAACATGGGCTTCAACGTCTCTATATATGAGGTTTACCCGGTGTCCCTTGTGACTTTCGGCAAGTCCAGTGACTGGGAAACACCCGACAGATGTCCATTGACCAAAACATGGGCTTCAACATCTATATATATATATATATATATATATATATATATATATATATATATATATATATATATATATATATATATATATATATATATATATATATATATATATGAAGCTCACCCGATGTCCCTGGTGACTATCAGCGAGTCCAGTGACTGGGAAACACCCGACAGATGTCCATTGACCAAAACATGGGCATCAACATCTATATATATATATATATATATATATATATATATATATATATATATATATATATATATATATATATATATATATATATATATATATATATATATATATATATATATATATATATATATATATATGAAGCTCACCCGATGTCCCTGGTGACTTTCAGTGAGTCCAGTGACTGGGAAACACCCGACAGATGTCCATTGACCAAAACATGGGCTTCAACGTCTCTATATATGAGGTTTACCCGGTGTCCCTTGTGACTTTCAGCTAGTCCAGTGACTGGGAAACACCCGACAGATGTCCATTGACCAAAACATGGGCATCAACATCTCTATATATGAGGCTCACCCGATGTCCCTGGTGACTTTCAGCGAGTCCAGTGACTGGGAAAACCCCGACAGATGTCCATTGACCAAAACATGGACTTCAACATCTCTCTCTATATATATATATATATATATATATATATATATATATATATATATATATATATATATATATATATATATATATATATATATATATATATATATATATATATATATATATATATGAAGCTCACTCGATGTCCCTGGTGACTTTCAGCGAGTCCAGTGACTGGGAAACACCCGACAGATGTCCATTGACCAAAACATGGGCTTCAACATCTCTATATATGAGGCTCACCCGATGTCAGGTCAGGTTCGATCTGTGACCTGCTACAGGTACCATGTAAACCTGTACTAACCTGTTCCATGGTCGGGTTGTCGGCGACGAAACCGTCTCCCCCCACCAGGTTTTCTGGTGAGGAGGGTGTTTGGATACGGACACCCAGCAGGATTAAAAACAAAACCTGTCAAAGGGCGGAGGAGCTCCTTGTGAGCCAACGGCCATCCATATCTAGTGCCCAACTGTGTCTGCGGACGTCCTCCTGCAGTTGGGCTACTTCTTATTAGGAGGTTGGTGGCAGGATTTGCACTCCGGCCACCGTAAAACGCTTCATTCCGCAAAACGCAAAAACGCAAAAAAATCTGAAAACCCACTCCGTGGGAGTACCTCCTGTGCAGCTTCCCTTCGCAGGGCAGCTCACCGGATGACGGGATTGGGGCAAAGCCTTCGGGACCCCCAATCTTTGATAGGAGGGAAACCACGGGGTATCATCCCTGGGTCAGATTGCGGGAGAGTGTGTCGGAGTGGTGTTGAGGTGTCGTCCACCAGACGGAGGTCTCCTTGGGTTAACCTGAGGCGGTCCCTTCGGGTGGGTGCCTGGAATGTCCTATCCCTAAGAGAGGATGATCACCTGTCTCTGTTATCATCTGAGCTCAAGCGTTTGGACATCGGGATTGCAGCTCTCTCTGAGGTTCGGAGACCGGATTGTGGCGAGATAATGGTGGGTGGTTACACCTACTATTGGTCTGGTCGCTCTGATGGTTACCATACCCAAGGAGTTGCTGTAGCTGTGTCCAATAAGCTGACCCCAATGATAATTGAGGTAACACCGGTCAACGAGCGTATTATGAGATTAAGGATTCGCCACTCCTTAGGTGTCATTCCCTGGTCTCTGTTTATGTTCCGACTGAGGCGAGTGATCTCACCGTGAAGGATGCATTCTACGCCACACTGGAGTCTGTGGTTGATCAGTGCCCCAGACGAGATACACTTCTAGTCTTAGGGGATTTCAATGCATCGACTGGAACTGATAGGGATGGTTATGAGGTGTGTGTTGGTCCCCATGGGTCAGGAACTATGAACCAGAATAGCACTAAGTTCTTTGACTTTGCAAGAAGTCATGGACTTAGGGTGGCTGGTTCATGGTTTCAGCGCCCGCAAGCTCATCGCTGGACTTGGTATTCCAACGCTGGCGGTGTGGCAAAGGAGATTGACCATGTCCTCATTGACGGTCGTTGGAGGATGATCCAGAACTGCAGGGTCTACCGGAGTGCTCAGTTCCTCAATACTGACCACAGGCTTGTTGTAGCAACTCTAAAGCTGCACCTTAAATCCTGGAGAATGGTACCATCCCAGCCTAGGCTGGATGTTGCCAAGCTCAGGGATGAGAGAGTAGCTGAGGAGTTTGGGAACAGGCTGAGTGGACACTTGGGGGGTCTGGGTGCTTTGGGGGGTCCTGAAGAGTTGTGGAGCACCTTCAAGACCACCGTCCTTGATGTTGCCGGTGGATGCCTTGGAGTTCACCGCAGGGCAAAGAAGAATTTTGTCTCTCAAGGGACACTGAATACCATTGACCAGAGTCGCAGGGCCAGGCTGAATGGCAGAGCTGAGCTGTTCAGGGAGCTGAGGCGTAAAACTGTACGTGCACTGAGGGTGGACAAGGAGGCCTATGTGCGAGGAATCTGTGAGGGGGTAGAGCATCACCTGTGGACAGGTGATTCTCGTCCCGCGTACAGGGGAATTCGCGCATTACGTTCATCCAAGCCCATCCCTCGGAGCACTGCAGTTAGAGCAGAGAGTGGTAGGCTCTTGACAGAGGAGTCTGAAGTGAAGGCCCGCTGGGCCGGTTACTTTGAGCGGTTGTACCAGGCTGATCCCCCAGCTGTCGAGTTGGACGTCAAGGGTGTTACAATCCCTGTTGCTGACCCTCGAATCAACTGTGTTCCACCATCGCTTGTGGAAACACGGGCTGCGGTGAACCAGTTGAAACGGGGCAAAGCTCCAGGGATCTGTGGCATCCATGCTGAACTTCTCAAGGCTGGTGGAAATGCTGCACTCGTGTCATTGCATGCAGTTTTGTGCTCTGCCTGGAACACAGGCATCATCCCAACTGACTGGAAGAGTGGCCTTGTTGTCCCTCACTGGAAAGGGAAGGGTGATCGCCAAGACTGCAACAACTACCGAGGGGTGACGCTGCTCTCAGTGCCGGGCAAGGTCTTTGCTCGGATAATTCTTGATAGGGTTCACCACCATCTGCTTGAGCACCAGCGTCCAGAGCAGTCAGGCTTTACACCAAAGAGGTCAACGATTGACCGTATCCTTGCACTTCGTGTCCTCACCGAACGCAGACGAGAGTTTCGGCAGGGGCTGCTTGCAGCCTATGTTGATCTCTGAAAAGCGTTCGATTCAGTGAATCAGGATGTCCTCTGGAGGATTCTTGGTCTTCGTGGGGTGCCACCGAAACTGATCGATCTGATGTCTGAACTCTACTCTGGTACTGAGAGTGCTGTGAAGTGTGCTGGTACCATCTCTGACTTATTTCCAGTTGTTACTGGAGTTCGTCAGGGATGTGTACTTGCCCCCACACTTTTCAGCACTTGTATGGACTGGATTTTTGGGAGGATGTCGGAGAGATCAAGTTGCGGTGCATCGTTTGGCAATGTCAAGATCTCGGACCTTGATTTTGCAGATGATGCAGTCATCTTTGCGGAGACTTTAGACATCCTCTTGGGGGCCCTCGAGGTGCTGAATGAGGAGTCGGAGCCGTTGGGATTACGGATTTCTTGGGTCAAAACTAAGATCCAGGCTTTCGGTGACATCTTGGATGCTGCTGTCCTGTCTGTGTCTGTTTGTGGTGAGGATGTTGAGGTCGTGGATAGATTCACTTACCTTGGCAGTGATATTCATGTCTCCGCAGGTTGTGAGCCTGAGGTCAATAGACGTCTGGGTCGGGCCTGGGGAGTCATGGATTCACTGGATCATGGGGTGTGGCGCTGCCGGTACCTGTGCGGGAGGACGAAAGTCCGAGTCTTCAGGTCCTTGGTACTTCCAATCTTGCTCTATGGGTGCGAGACTTGGACTTTGACCAAGGATCTGAGACGGAGACTTAATTCCTTTGGTACCAGGTCTCTTCGAAGAATCCTTGGCTATCGCTGGTCGGATTTTGTGTCCAACGAACGGTTGCTGAGAGACTCGGATGAGATTTGTTACCTGCATAGTCCGTGAGCGTCAGCTGCGGCTGTATGGACATGTGGCTCGTTTTCCTGACGCTGATCCTGCTCACCAGATTCTCTCAGCGAGGGAGTCTCATCAGTGGAGGAGGCCAGTGGGCCGACCACGTGCCTCATGGTTGCAGCAGGTTGACCATCATCTCAAGGAGATGGGGATGGGCCTGGCATCTGCTTGGGGGATGGCCAGACGGAGGCCCCTGGAGTACCGGCGGAAAGTGGACGCAGCGACGCGCTGTTCTGGCACATGCTCCCATACCTGACCTGACCCGATGTCCCTGGTGACTTTCAGCGAGTCCAGTGACTGGGAAACACCCGACAGATGTCCATTGACCAAAACATGGGCTTCAACATCTCTCTCTCTCTATATATATATATATATATATATATATATATATATATATATATATATATATATATATATATATATGTACATATATATATATATATATATATATATATATATATATATATGAAGCTCACTCGATGTCCCTGGTGACTTTCAGCGAGTCCAGTGACTGGGAAAACCCCGACAGATGTCCATTGACCAAAACATGGGCTTCAACATCTCTCTCTTTATATATATATATATATATATATATATATATATATATATATATATATATATATATATATATATATATATATATATATATATATATATATATATATATATATATATATATATAGATATATATATATATATATATATATATATGTATATATATGTATATATATGTATATATATATATATATATATATATATATATATATATATATATATATATATATATGAAGCTCACTCGATGTCCCTGGTGACTTTCAGCGAGTCCAGTGACTGGGAAACACCCGACAGATGTCCATTGACCAAAACATGGGCTTCAACGTCTCTATATATATATATATGAGGCTCACCCAATGCAAAAAATTTGGGCCAAAGTCAAAATGGTCCAGAATGGCCATCGTGTTCTGTGTTCTGAAGACTGTTGAAAACGTTCTCCTGGTCCAAACTGATGATACTCAGTGGAGGCTCTTTCTGAGGAAAAACTTTATCACCTCTCAAACCAGGGTTTGGCTGTCGGACACTTTCTGACCTGGAACAGCACAAGTCTGGTGTGGGTGCAAAATATCCTCCTCAACACCATGCACTCACTTAGCCAATACCTTGGTTAGTATTTTCTTGTCCACGTGAAGGAAAGTGATCAGGTGCCAGTTGGACAAGTCCTCCCGATCACCCTTTTTGTGCACGAGGGTCACCAGATGGACAGAGAAGAAGAAGGCCAAAAAGTAGATGAAAGGATGTGGTGGTGAGAGATTTAGAAGTTGTGGGATTGGAAGAAGAATGGGCGATTGACAGGAGGAGATGGAGAAGGGTGATCAACCATCATTGTGGTGACCCCATATAAAAATTGGTGAAGCTGAAAGAAAAGGTCACCACACCATGGTGTATCAAATCTGGAAGCCGAGGAGAGGCCGCTCACTGCTGCACTATCTAAATATAATCTTCTCCAAGGACATGCCAAAGGAAGCAACAAAACTCTGTGGGGAGGCCATCATCACCTGGAGTTTTATTTGCGGCCAGATGCTGAATGACGGAGGACAATTCCTCCAGACTCACCAGTTGTTGTTTTTTGTATGCATAGTCGAGGCTTGTGGAAGAGCTAGTATTGGTACCCTGAATGGATCAGGACACAAAAGGACAAAAGGAACAGTTGAGAGAGAGAGGGGGAAAACACCAACAGCAGAGATGAAGGCCATGATAGAGGCAGACTTGGATAAACACTGGGTATGGGGAGGAATCAGGGACAGGAGAGGATGCATTGGGTGGACAAGATGGATACAGAAGAAAACTCTCAGGAGGGAAAACTGGAAATTTGGAAGGAGGAGGGATTGGGGTGGTGGTTAACGAGGGGAGAAAATATCATGGTTTTGGATTGGGGATGAATTGAGATGGGGGTGAACAGCTGTCTCGAAAACCTAGAGGGAAGGATGAGATTGAAGAGAATGTGGAAGTTGTTTCCACAGGTGGGGAAAAAAAAGTAATGAATGAGTGGAGGTGAGCAGTTATCCTGGGTTTAGGTAGTTTTGAAAGAAGGAGGTTGATGGTGGACCGTGTGTGCCCTGCAGAGGCCACCTGGGGTGGGGCTTGGAAAGAGCAGAGGGTGCAAAAACAGAAAGAAGGTGGTGGAAGACAGAGAGACCACCGACCTGTCTGTGTTGGTGCAGTGATAGACTCATAGAGTCAGCTTCATCACGGGCGATTCCAAAAACCTTGAAGGCCTCGGTTTCCATGGTGTCAAATTGTGCAAGATGTGAGGCAGGGGAGCTATTAATTCAGCCTGGGAATTTTTTCCACAGAAACCTGTTCTCCCTGATGCAGAGATTCATCCTAACTCGTCTTCAGTTATCTTACCCATCCTTCCGCAGTCCACCCTTGGTATGCTGAATCTTGTAGTGAGGTAGTTGCCTTAAAACGACTTGTATTCTCCTACCAGAAGGCAAAATCCCACTGATGGCAACCTCAGATCATTCCACAAAGGCCACAAGTGTGTGTCTACTCTCAGGAGAGCCAGAAAACAACATCTGTTCAATCTCAAGAATGAGCTTTCAAACTTGTCACCCTCTGAGTGAATATATACCTAATCTAATCCTATCTACCTCCTGCCCTCTCCTCTTGGCTGACACCCCTGCCTCACACCTTGCTCAGCTTGATGCTATGGAAACCAAGGCCTTCAAGATCATTGGAATCTCTCGATGAAGCTGAGTGTATGGGCCTATCACTTTGCTATTGCCGACAGGTTGTTGGTCTCTCTGTCTTCTTCCACCACCTTTCTGTCTTCCACCCTCTGCCCTATCCATGCTTTGTCCTCCTTCACTCCACAGGTATCTGTATGATACACGCGGTCCACCAGCTTACCCTCTAGTGAAACTGCCTAAATCCAGAACCAATACTCACCTCCACTCATTTGTTCCTCTTTTTCCCCACCTGTAGAACCACCTTCCACAGTCTTCAATCTATTTCTTCCCTCCAGCTCTCCAATCAGGCTGTACACCACCCTCTCAAGTCATCTGCCATCCAAAACCATGATCTTCTCTCCACCCATTAAATACCACCCCTCCCAAACCCTCCCAAAATGTTGCTTCTATATCCATCTTGTCAACCCCTCGCGTTCTCCCCTCGCCCTAATCATTACCTGCGTCCCTTGTTTGTCCATCTCCATCCACTTTCTCCCTCTGCCCTGCTCCTGGCTGGCATTTCCCCCCTTCTTCTTCTGTCGTTCCTTTTGTTATGGTGTGTCCTGATCCATTCTCGGTCTTCCACGATCCTTGTCGATGTAAACAGAAGGAAAAAACAAAACAAAAAAAACATGAAAAGAACAAACACATCGAAAAACTAGAAGGGCACTCGGTAGAGCGCGTACCTCCGCCACGCAATGCCTGATCCACTAGAACATATCTGGCCCAATACATTTTTAAATATCATGCTATATATCGTTTTTGGCCCTCTCTCTCAGTGGTGAAGAATCAGTTTAAAAATTATATAATTCGCGTATCCAGATTCGGAATCAGATCTTCACCAAAATCGAATCAATTCGGCCTTGCCACACACATACGCAACGTGTCCACCAAGTTTTATCCGAATCTGTCCACAACTTTTTGAGATATCATGTTTTACATTGGTTTTGCCCTATCTCTCAAAAGTGAAGAATAACTGAAAAAAATTATCAGACCTGGATCCGGATTCGGATCCTCAATAAAATTGAATCAGTTCTTCATTGTCACACACCTAACATGTCCACCAAGTTTCGGCCGAATCCGTCCACAACTTTTTGAGATGTCGTGCTAATATATCGATTTTGGCCCTTTCTCCCAATGTTGAAGAATCACTTTAAAATTCTAGTAGTTGGATCCGCATCCGGATCTGGATCTTCACCAAAATCTAAACATTTCGTCCATGTCACATACTTCCTTGGCTGATGCTCAGCATTGAAAAAGGTTAGAACATGGACAAACAACCATATGTTGGCAACCACAGTGCAGGCTTTGATGGACCTAATGGCCTCCTCCTGTATTGAGGTTCCTTGCAAGGGAACTCATATCAAATAATTAATGAATCAACTCGGTGATATTAGTTTTGGGTGTGTGGTGCAAGTTGGTAAAAAGCTCAGAAAGGACAACATTTCATCCACGGATTGTCCTTCATCGAGGACAAAACCACGATGTGTCTGAAGGGTGAAACTTTCTGAGGCTTTCACCCATTTTTGAAAACATGTAAACCTAATCTTGGTTATGATTATGCATTTTCTACCCCGAGACCCTCACAGTTTTGGTGATCAGTGTGTGTGTGTGTGTGTGTGTGTGTGTGTGTGTGTGTGTGTGTGTGTGTGTGTGTGTGTGTGTGTGTGTGTGTGTGTGTGTGTGTGTGTGTGTGTGTGTGTGTGTGTGTTGTTGGTTGTTATCTTCATATGTGGATTTCAGGAGGTGTAACGGAGGCCTCCCAGGTCTCGAAGTATCCACCTCCATTTCAGTCATGGTCTCAGAAGGTAGAAGTTATACCTGTTGGTAGGTTTTTTTTATATGATAGGGCGAAGCTTATACCTGTTGTAGGGTTTGTTACCTCCGTCTACCTTCCGTTTGTTACTTGCAAAATCGAAGATTTGCGAGTGTATTGGTTGGTCTGGTCTGCGATTCTGTCCATCTGTCTGTTTCTCCGTATGTCAATCGCCTGCAGGTCACTATTTGAAACCGATCTTCACGAAACTTCACGAAATGGTACAGTTGGTCATTAGCAAGAAGCCGATTGATTTTGAGGTTAAAAGGTCAACATTAGGCTAAAGGTCAAAAACTTTGGTGCAATTTATAAAATACTCAGTTTTCATCTTATTGACTTGAAATTTGAGCAGGATTTACATTTCAGGTCAATGAAGTCAACCACCAATTATTTTTGAGGTCAACATATGCTAAAAAGTCAACAGAAGCCATTTTTCTAAAATCATCAATTTTCTTCTGGTTTACTTGAATTTTTAAAAGGGTTTGCATTTCACGTTAGCAAATTCAACCACCCATTATTTTTGAGGTCAAATCGGCCAAAGGTCAACAACTTCGGTGAAATTTCTAAGCTCCTCAATTTTTATCCGATTGACTTGAAATTGGATGAAGATTTGCACATCAGTTCACTGAATTAAACCACCAATTCTTTTTAAGGTCAAATTTGCTTTGGGATTTCCCAAGTAGCATGCTCTGCACGACGTCTTTCTTGGTTGTCTGGTTGTTTGTCTTTGAGCAGGTTATCTCAAACAGTTATTGACGGATTCAGAAGAAACTTGGTGCACAGATTGAGTGTGTGACAAAGACGAATTCATTCGATTTTGGTGAAGATCCGGATCTGTTCCCATAATTTTTATTGTGATTCTTTGCCATTGAGAGAGAAGGTCAAAAACCATTGAGATAGCACAATATTTTAAAAAGTTGTGCACAGATTATGACAAAACTTGGTGAATTAGTTGGGTATGGACAAGAAGAAGCTGATTAGATTTTGGTTAAGATCTGCTTGCAGATCCAGCCAATCAGTGGGATACAAAACATAAACTGTTCAGCCTAGCGGAGGTATGCGCTCTACTGAGTGCCATTCGAGTTTCTACAACTAACGCCCCCAATTTTTAATGGTATCTCAGAGTTTCTTACACCCCTAGGAGTACAAAAACACCATCTATGGGCCAATCGGTGGGATACAAAACATAAACTGTTCAGCCTAACGGAGGTATGTGCTCTACTGAGTGCCATTCGAGTTTCTACAACTAACGCCCCCAATTTTTAATGGTATCTCAGAGTTTCTTATAACCCTAGGAGTACAAAAACACCATCTATGGGCCAATCGGTGGGATACAAAACATAAACTTTTCAGCCTAGCGGAGGCATGCGCTCTACTGAGTGCCATTCGAGTTTCTACAACTAACGCCCCCAATTTTTAATGGTATCTCAGAGTTTCTTAGACCCCTAGGAGTACAAAAACACCATCTATGGGCCAATCGGTGGGATACAAAACATAAACTGTTCAGCCTAGCGGAGGTATGCGCTCTACTGAGTGCCATTCGAGTTTCTACAACTAACGCCCCCAATTTTTAATGGTATCTCAGAGTTTCTTAGACCCCTAGGAGTACAAAAACACCATCTATGGGCCAATCGGTGGGATACAAAACATAAACTGTTCAGCCTAGCGGAGGTATGCGCTCTACTGAGTGCCATTCGAGTTTCTACAACTAACGCCCCCAATTTTTAATGGTATCTCAGAGTTTCTTAGACCCCTAGGAGTACAAAAACACCATCTATGGGCCAATCGGTGGGATACAAAACATAAACTGTTCAGCCTAGCGGAGGTATGCGCTCTACTGAGTGCCATTCGAGTTTCTACAACTAATGCCCCCAATTTTTAATGGTATCTCAGAGTTTCTTAGACCCCTAGGAGTACAAAAACACCATCTATGGGCCAATCGGTGGGATACAAAACATAAACTTTTCAGCCTAGCGGAGGTATGCGCTCTACTGAGTGCCATTCGAGTTTCTACAATTAACGCCCCCAATTTTTAATGGTATCTCAGAGTTTCTTCAACCCCTAGCAATAGAAAAAACACCATTAATGGGTTTTTTGTTTTTTTTTACCTCTGCCACTGAAGGTTATGTTTTCACGTCTGTGTTTGTTTGTTTGTGAACAAAATATCTCAAAAAGTTGTGGACGGATTTGGACGAACTTTGGTGGCGAGATTGGGTATGTGACGAGAATGAAATGATTCGATTTTGGTGAAGATCCGAGAATTTTTTCAGTGATTTTTCACCATTGAGTCCATCTATTAGGACCATACTCTGTGCAGAGCGTTGGTGCCGCCGAAGCAGTCTCCTTGGCTATTGGGAACAATCCTGGACGGGTCGCCACTCCGACACAGTATACCAGCATGCTGGCACTCATTTTGCCGACCTCGGAAGGATGACAGGCAGAGTCAACCCCACCTGGTGTTAATTCAACAGGTGAGCGGGATTTGAACTCAGGACCCTAGGATCCCAAGCCATTAAGCCAACACCAGGCATAACCATAACAACACTACCCTAACCATTAAGCCAACACCAGTCACCATTGAGTGAGACGGCCAAAAACGACATAGAGCATGATATCTCAAAAGGTTGTGGATGGATTCGGCCGAAACTTGGCGGATGAATTGGATAGGTGACAAGAACAAGCCAATTAAATTTTAGTTCAGGTCCGAATTCAGATCCTGCCTATGAGTCTGAGTGGGATACACAAATCAGCCTGGCAGAAGTGTGCACTCTTACCGAGCGCCCTCTCGTTTTCTTCCTTTTGTTTTTTTCTGCCAATTTCCGAGCTGTATCTCGGAGCCGGCTGAAATTTCAACATGAAGTTTTGCATCAACCATGTGAATAAAAAGTATACGGGGTTGACTTTTTTTTTTGACGTTGTCCTAATTTTAAGGTCATGACCTAATTATAGACAATTTGACATTTTATACCATAATTTGACTAAGATTGTCCAATCAGAACGAAATTACCCTCTTTAGATAGCCTCGAGCAAGGTACTTTAACGCTTCATTTACATCATATCACTCGGAGTTAAAGGTGAAGGTCAAATTGTGGTCTGAAAATAAAAACATGTTTTTTGCCAATGTGGAATCTTAAAGACAGAATCTTCCAAGATGTCCTGGCATCACAATAGTGTACCTGCCCTGAAGTTGCACACCTGATATTTGATTAGTGTCCCATGTTTTTTTTCGGATTGTGACCTGATTAACTAAAATCACCTGTTTGATAGTAACTTGAATAAATTTCCACGGAGTTTCATGATGTGAATTTTGTGGATACTTTGTAGATGGGGACACATTTTCTTAATACACACTCTATCCGTAATTGTTGAAGGTCAAGTTCATAGGGCAGTCTGAAAACAACATGGCCATCAATGGATCGCGGGGAGGCTTATCCTCGGCGATTGCTTTGTGATCACATTTATCTTGTATAATTTGTTCTCCATCGTGTGTGTGTGTGTGTGTGTGTGTGTGTGTGTGTGTGTGTGTGTGTGTGTGTGTGTGTGTGTGTGTGTGTGTGTGTGTGTGTGTGTGTGTGTGTGTGTGTGTGTGTGTGTGTGTGTGTGTGTGTGTGTGTGTACATGTCAATGATTCCTATCTCCATAATACGGCTTTCAGAAGGTAGAACGGAGTTCTCCCAGGATTCTAAGTGTCCACCTTCGTTTTGGAGAAGAATCTCAGTTCATGGAATAAGTTTTCTTCTTCATTTATATAATTCACTTCTCCTCTTATTATTATTCTTCAAAAGGCTGTTTTCCATTTGACCTTTTATTCATCCCATGTCTAAAACACCAAGCTGTAACAACGTTTCTTTTCTCCGTTTTCTTAATTCTCCTTTATTGCATCCTTCACGTATTGTCTTAAGTCACATATCTGACTTTAAAAAAAACTTTAATTCCCAGTTTGCAAATGTATGTTCATGTTTCATCAATCGTCCCGTTTTTCCAACTTCAGTGCCCATTCACCCCACCTCCTGAAATCATCCTCCTTCTTACTCCTCACCTGTTATACCCCCTCCTTACCCATCCCATCTTGCTCCTCATCCTACCTTTGCTCTGAACGCCTCTTCACTGTCTTCTGCATTACCATCATCTCCTCCTCTGATGTCCCAAACTGTGTGATGTTCTAACATCTGTGGGCTCCATTCTCACCTCACAGATATCTCACTCTCTCAATCAGTACACTCAACATTTCAAACATGCTCTTTCGTTCCTCTCATCACACCTCCCCCTCCTCGCAAATGCTCAAATATTGTACCTCCCCCTACCTACTCCCTTCTTCACCATACCACTGCCAAGTCTCATCCTTCCCCTCTCCCTACCTCTACTGTCGCCCTCCTGCCCCTTGGCTGTGCCTGCTCTCGTCTCCCCTCCCTCTCACTCTTCCCTCTCAAAGAAACCTTCACACTCTTCCCCCTCCAAGCTTCCCTCTCACCTTTCTCAAAAACTCACCCTTCTCCCTCAACTCTCCCCCTCACTCCCCCTTCTCAAAGTTTCCCCAACCCTCACATCCACAAAACTGCCTCCTTCCCCTGCCCTCTCTCTTCCATCTCATCCCATCTTCAATTTCCCTCTGCCCCCTCTCTTATTACTCCCCACTGTGCCTCATCCCATCACCACCGAGTCTTTTCTCCTCCTCATCCGGTCCTCTTCCATAGCTCTTCTGTATTCCCCCACACACTGTCAAAATCTCTCCCTACCTTCCCCCCTCCTCCCTCGTCCTACCATCCCTCTCCCCTCCCCTCCACCCAAAGCCTCCTCCCCTCCGTCTTCCTTAACAGTGTGGACCTCAAACATCCGGGGCCATCGCTCAAACCTGACAGATCTTTCCATACAGGATGTCACTGACAAACCAAACATCATCTGTTTAACAGAAACTTTCCTCCTTCAAGACGTCTCTGACTCCCAAGTATCTCTCCTTGGTTAATCCCTCCTCCAGTGTGACAGACCTGAGTCTCGTCCTGGTGGAGGAGTTGCCCTCTTCATGAAAAACTCTATTCCTCACTCTCCATGGACTGTCCTCACTCCTGCACACTCCCAGGAATACCTCTGGCTTCGGCTTCCCCTCCACTCCCACCTCATTACCTCCATCACCAAAGGTGAATGTTCGTGCTCCATGTTTTCACCCCTTTCTGTCTGTTTGTTTGTGTACAGAATATCGCAAAAGTTTTGGACGGAACCGGATGAAATTTTGTGGACAGGTTGGGTGTGTGACAAGCACGAACTGGTTAGATTTTGGTGAAGCTCCGGATCAGGGTCCGACTGCGGGAATTTTTTAATGATACTTCACCATTGAAAGATCGGGCCAAAAACGATATATAGCACAATATCTCAAAAAGTTGTGGACGGATTCGGATGAAATTTGGTCGACATGTTGGGTGTGTGACAAGAAAGATTGTTTCAGTTTTGGTGAAGATCCGAATCAGACTCTGACAACTGTGATTTTTAAAGTAGTTCTTCACCATTGAGAGATCGGGCCAAAAACGATATATAGCATGATATTTAACCTCCGCCATAGAAGATCGGAGGTTACTGTTTTCACCCCTTTCTGTCTGTCTGTTTGTTTGTTTGTTTGTTATCTTGCCAAAACGAAGTTTTTGCAAGATATGTTCGTCAGCTTGTATGTTTTTTTTTTTTGTTTGTTTGTTTTTTTTGTTTTGTTTGTTTGTCTGTAATCACGTATAAAAAATTCTGCAGAGCACAGTTATCATTGGAAATTTTTGTAACTTCGCATATCAGAGGCCTATAGAGGTCCCTTTCAGCGCATAAAACTTTGAAGGTCAAGGTCAAAGGTCAAGGTCACTGTCGCAAATCAGGAGAGTCGACGAAACCCTTATTTTTTGAGTAATTTTGATCGGATCATCTTAAAACTTCATGGGAATATAATTCATGGTCTGGCGCTCAGCTGATTAATTTTTGGTGGCGATTGGCCCTGACCTTCATGGTTAGCACCTCAGGTCAAACATATTTGACCCCAAGGTCAAATTTTCAAGTTTTAGGAACCATATCGTGTAGTACCTCAAATTGAACACCTCGATGAGTGCTTTCGAGATATGTAAAGCTTGAGACATTATGACGTCATTTGGTGATGTTATGAGGCAAACGCATATTTTTCATGGTTACTCTGTAGAACGATTCTCATCGGAATCTCTCGTAGGCAGATATTCCTCAAGGAGTCGCTCCTGGTGGATAGCAGCTCTGTTCATCTCAGTGTGACCTTAAAGAAGTCACACGTGGTCACCTTTTGGCAAGATACGGGTCACCCTGCGGGTGACATTGGTTTATTTTTTTTCTTTGTTTGTTTGTTTGTGAACAGTATTACGGAAAAACTCCTCGACGGATTTCGACGAAACTTGGTGGGGGGGTAGGTATGGTCCAAGGATCATGCCATTAGATTTTGGACTTGGTCCCCCCCACCCCAAAAAAAATTAGAGAAAAAAAAAATGTTTTTTTGCATTTCTACATGTTTTAAGTGATTTACAACCCCCCCCTCCCCCCCCCAAAAAAATTGTTAGAGAAAAAAACATTTTTTGCAACTTTTTTTTCAACAAAATTTCGATTTCTTTTTTTTGCATTTCTACATGTTTTCAGTGATTTCCAACCCCCCCCCCCCCTAAAAAAATTTGTTGGAGAAAAGAACTATAACTCTCAGTCCTGTTGACATCATATTTAATGAATAAGATATAAGGTTCACTTGAGTGACCCAGCAGTATTGGCGGCGGAGGTTTTGCACTCTCCCAAGTGCTCCCCCTCTAGTTCAAAAATGTAATGGGTCAGATATGTTCTCGTGGATAAGGCATTACGGGGTGGAGGTATGTACTCCACAGAGTGCCCTTCGAGCAATGTGTGTGTTGTACCATCCACCAAACAGTGATGACTCCATTTACACCTCGCTCGCCGAAAACATGGACCGACTTCAATCCTCTCATCCCAACTCTCTCTTCCTCATATGTGGTGACTTAACTTATCATCATGCCAGTTGGCTGGGTGTCGGTACCTCCCTCACCTGCCATGGTACTTCAGCAAAAGACTTCTGCGACTCATTGGGACTGGCACAATCTGTCAACTTCCCGACCCGGATCTGAACCAACGCTACTCCATCTCTTCTGGATCTGATTTTGACCAATTTTCCAGAAAATGTCTGCTGTTTTTCCTCTGCTACAATTGGTTCCTCTGACCACATGCTTGTCAAAATAAACATCTCTCTGGCTGTTATTGGAGAACCACCTCAGCGCCGTCGAGTCTGGCATTTCACACAGGCCAACTGGCAAGGTCTTCAAGCAGCCATCAAACTTCTAGATTTGTTTCCCATTTCTACTTCCTCCGACATCAACTCGTCCTGGGAATTATTTTAAAGAGAGTTGCTCTCTCTCTCTCTTATGCACAGATTTATCCCCTCTCGTCTTCTGTTGTCCTACCCTTCCTCCCGCCCTTGGTACACTGAAGCTTGTGGCGAGGCAATTGTCCTGAAACAACTTGCATTTGCCTCATGGAAGGCAAATCCGATGAAGGCAATACTACCACAAAACTTGGAACAAGTGTGTGTCTACCCTCGGAAGAGCCAATAAACAACATCTTTATAATCTCAAATCTGAACTCTCAAACCTGTCTCCCTCCTCCAAATCCTGGTGGCATCTACTTAAGTCCTTTTTTGGTGTATGTTCCCCTTCCATCCCCTCCATTACCTCAAATGGCTGCACAGCTGACACTGCACCTGAAAAGGCTGAATGCCTAAATTTGGTGTTTGCTTCTAAATCTTGTGTCCTAAACCCATCACTTTCTGTACCCACCTTACCCAGTCACACCCAGCTATTCCTGGACACTGTGTCCTTTTCTCCTGACAAGGTGGAGAGCTTGCTGTCAAACCTCGACTCTGATTCTGCAACCGGTGCAGACGGCATCAGCCCACGTGTCCTAAAAACCTGCTCTGCTGCAGTGAAGAAACCCTTCTGGTTGAAGCCGTTTTTATAAATCAGAAATTCTAAAAATTCCAAACATTTTTACAAACGTGGGACATGCACCTTGACCCCACGGCCAAAGTACACAATCCAACAAGCCTGTTCCATGAGCATACACTTGTACCGCATCCCAAAAGCTGGAGTACATAGTCAACCCAACACACACATTCTCACCCAAAGGGCCAGAAGGCATGGACATGGTCATATGTCATACCATAAGTTTATCAGTGAAGAAGCCATCCACAGAATAGAGTTCCACCAACTATCTAAACTGACAAACTGTCCCACAGGCGATTCTATCCAATAGTATCTCTTCACTGGAATAGTGACTATAAACCGTTCTTTTCTGGCAACAATTGAAAATCCTCGTTAACTGTGTCATGGCTACCAAAACAGAGTAGATGTGTGGCAGGTGCCCCCTGTTGGCAGGACCCTTGTATCACAGGCTGTTGTGGTGCAGAGCTTCATGGTCACAATTTCAATGATGATGTCCTGATCAACTGCGGAGGATGAGCAGGTGACTTTTGCTTGGAACTGTCATGTGAAGAGGTTTTTAGAAGAGAACTTTCCCCTGTTAGAGGAAATATTGTTGAGCAAGTTGACAGAAGGGGTTGCAACACCTTGTTGAAGGCCTCAGGTGAGTACCATGCAGGGTTGCTGGATTTGGTTTTCATGTGCATTACATCATTACATTGATAAATTCGAAATTAATTGAAACCCTCGGAATTGCAGGAAATCTTAGGTGTGCCATGCACAGGGGAAGGGTGAGCTCAGAGCACCAACAACATCACAAATGAGAGAAAAAAAAGAAAATGTTCCACATTGATCACAGAAAACATTGAACAACGGAGACTTCCAGGTAGAACCACGGAATGAACAAGCACCCATTTCAGGGCAGGATCACCTGACAAGGTATGTCTGTGTGAAAATGTCAGGTAATAAAAGCTATTTTGGACCATGGTTCCCCAAAAATGTTTTCGTGTTACCTGATTTGTTAGGTTCTATTTAATAGATAACCACAAGCCACGTACCTGGCATTGCATCCGTTATCTTCTGCAGAATGCAGAGTGAAAGGAAAGCGACCACTTGCTAACGTTACCAGGTGTTCCGGCAGGGGGCAGCCATAGATGTTGTTTCGAGAAAAGTGTTGCACATTCGCGGCGAAAGACACTTTTGAGCACCTGGATCGTAATTATTCCACATTGTGAGATGTGATCATACATGAAAAATAAGAGAATAAAATAGACAGTTGTAGATATTCTTCTTTTGTATGCAGCACAGGCTACAGGGTAGCATCATTAGCTGAAGGGTCAGCTGTGCCATCGATGCAACATCCACCAACAAGTGTCAGCAGACAGAATGCTGGTATAACATGTATCCAAGGGACAGCACACACATTGTTGAATCACCCTGCAGAACACTGGGATGAGTTTATTGACAGGTGGAGATTTGAACCCAGGCTAGACAGCTTAGAGGGGAGTGTGCATACCTCGAGGCCATCGTGCCAACCTATTTGTAGATACAATGGAATACCAATATATGTAAAGCCTAGTCTCGGTCTGCATCTATGGACAAAGTACAACAGTGTGTGTGTGTGTGTGTGTGTGTGTGTGTGTGTGTGTGTGTGTGTGTGTGTGTGTGTGTGTGTGTGTGTGTGTGTGTGTGTGTGTGTGTGTGTGTGTGTGTGTGTGTGTGTGTGTTGTTCATTGTTATCTCCATATATGGGTTTCAATAGGTGGAACGGAACCCTCCCAGGTCTTGAAGTATCCAGCCTCGTGTGTGTTTACATACTCGTACACGTATATGTGTGTAAGTGTGTGTGCGTGAAAGTTGCTGTTGTGGAGTCCTACCTGGGTTTCAGGAGATAGAATAGAGGCCGACCAGGTCTTAAAGTAGCCACTTCCGTGTGTGTGTGTGTGTGTGTGTGTGTGTGTGTGTGTGTGTGTGTGTGTGTGTGTGTGTGTGTGTGTGTGTGTGTGTGTATGCATATAACATGTGTAACGTCATGCATAACGTGTGTATATAACAAGTGTAATATGTCACGTATGACGTGTGTATATCATCATCACACCATTTGAAAGACTTTATCCCTGAGCAGTGGTCAGCTTTTTTGTGGGCTCCAATCATGGTACCCTTTCTTGTCGCAATGTTTTTACAGCCGGATGCCCTTCCTGACGCCAACCCTTTAGTCACCTTCGACCCTGCAGGGATAATTACCAGTATACTGGTGCTCATTTCGCCGACCTTCAGGAGGATGATAGGCCGAGTCAACCCCTCTGAGGCTAACTCAGCAGCCAGCAGGGCTCGAACTCAGGACCCCAAGGATCCCAAGCCACAGCCTTAACCACTGAGCCACACTCGGTTCATGACGTGTGTATATAACAAGTGTAATATGTCACACATAACGTGTGTATATAACAAGTGTAATATGTCACACATAATGTGTGTATATAACAAGTGTAATATGTCACACATAACGTGTGTATATAACAAGTGTAATATGTCACACATAACGTGTGTATATAACAAGTGTAATATGTCACACATAACGTGTGTATATAACAAGTGTAATATGTCACACATAACGTGTGTATGTAACAAGTGTAATATGTCACACATAATGTGTGTATGTAACAAGTGTAATATGTCACACATGACGTGTGTATATAACAAGTGTAATATGTCACACATAATGTGTGTATATAACAAGTGTAATATGTCACACATAAAGTGTGTATATAACAAGTGTAATATGTCACACATAACGTGTGTATATAACAAGTGTAATATGTCACACATAACGTGTGTATATAACAAGTGCAATATGTCACATATGACGTGTGTATATAACAAGTGTAATATGTCACACATAACGTGTGTATATAAGAAGTGTAATATGTCACACATAACGTGTGTATATAAGAAGTGTAATATGTCACACATAACGTGTGTATATAAGAAGTGTAATATGTCACACATAACGTGTGTATATAACAAGTGTAATATGTCACACATAATGTGTGTATCTAACAAGTGCAATATGTCACATATGACGTGTGTATATAACAAGTGTAATATGTCACACATAACGTGTGTATATAACAAGTGTAATATGTCACACATAACGTGTGTATATAAGAAGTGTAATATGTCACACATAACGTGTGTATATAAGAAGTGTAATATGTCACACATAACGTGTGTATATAACAAGTGTAATATGTCACACATAACGTGTGTATATAACAAGTGTAATATGTCACACATAATGTGTGTATCTAACAAGTGCAATATGTCACACATAACGTGTGTATATAATAAGTGTAATATGTCACACATAACGTGTGTATATAACAAGTGTAATATGTCACACATAACGTGTGTATATAAGAAGTGTAATATGTCACACATAACGTGTGTATATAACAAGTGTAATATGTCACACATAACGTGCGTATATAAGAAGTGTAATATGTCACACATAACGTGTGTATATAAGAAGTGTAATATGTCACACATAACGTGTGTATATAAGAAGTGTAATATGTCACACAAAAGTGTGTATGTAACAAGTGTAATATGTCACACATAACGTGTGTATGTAACAAGTGTAATATGTCACACATGACGTGTGTATATAGCAAGTGTAATATGTCACACATAATGTGTGTATATAACAAGTGTAATATGTCACACATAAAGTGTGTATATAACAAGTGTAATATGTCACACATAATGTGTGTATATAACAAGTGTAATATGTCACACATAATGTGTGTATCTAACAAGTGCAATATGTCACACATAACGTGTGTATCTAACAAGTGTAATATGTCACACATAACGTGTGTATATAAGAAGTGTAATATGTCACACATAACGTGTGTATATAACAAGTGCAATATGTCACACATAATGTGTGTATCTAACAAGTGCAATATGTCACACATAACGTGTGTATCTAACAAGTGTAATATGTCACACATAACGTGTGTATATAAGAAGTGTAATATGTCACACATAACGTGTGTATATAAGAAGTGTAATATGTCACACATAATGTGTGTATCTAACAAGTGCAATATGTCACATATGACGTGTGTATATAACAAGTGTAATATGTCACACATAACGTGTGTATATAAGAAGTGTAATATGTCACACATAACGTGTGTATATAAGAAGTGTAATATGTCACACATAACGTGTGTATATAACAAGTGTAATATGTCACACATAACGTGTGTATATAACAAGTGTAATATGTCACACATAACGTGTGTATATAACAAGTGTAATATGTCACACATAATGTGTGTATCTAACAAGTGCAATATGTCACACATAACGTGTGTATATAACAAGTGCAATATGTCACACATAATGTGTGTATCTAACAAGTGCAATATGTCACACATGACGTGTGTATATAACAAGTGTAATATGTCACATATGACGTGTGTATATAACAAGTGTAATATGTCACACATAACGTGTGTATATAAGAAGTGTAATATGTCACACATAACGTGTGTATATAAGAAGTGTAATATGTCACACATAACGTGTGTATATAACAAGTGTAATATGTCACACATAACGTGTGTATATAACAAGTGTAATATGTCACACATAATGTGTGTATATAACAAGTGTAATATGTCACACATAATGTGTGTATATATAACAAGTGTAATATGTCACACATAACGTGTGTATATAACAAGTGTAATATGTCACACATAACGTGTGTATATAACAAGTGTAATATGTCCCACATAACGTGTGTATATAACAAGTGTAATATGTCACACATAACGTGTGTATATAACAAGTGTAATATGTCACACATAACGTGTGTATATAACAAGTGCAATATGTCTCACATAATGTGTGTATCTAACAAGTGCAATATGTCACACATGACGTTTGTATATAACAAGTGTAATATGTCACATATGACGTGTGTATATAACAAGTGTAATATGTCACACATAACGTGTGTATATAAGAAGTGTAATATGTCACACATAACGTGTGTATGTAACAAGTGTAATATGTCACACATGACATGTGTAGAGAACCAGTGTAATATGTCACACATAACGTGTGTATATAACCAGTGTAATATGTCACGCTTGACATGTATATAAGCCTTACTATAATTCACAGATTGGTGTTTGTGTTTGTTTGTCGCACTACTCCTCCTACAGTTCTGGCCCATTTACATCCAGACTTGCTACAGAGGATCAGCATGACCCCAATTAATGTATAGGGGTGTTTTTTTCTTTGCCGGTGGTTCCGGAGGCCGAGTGGGGAGGGGGCGACGTAAATTCTCTACGTAAATGTGTATTGTGTACCACCACCTTTAGGTGGGGCAGGGTATTACAGGTCTCCACCATTTACAGTGCAGTGTGACTGTCCCCAATTTTTCCTGTGCAGTGAGGTGTTTTGAATTTTAAGCAGTAGGTATGTTTTTGCTTCATGCACGTAACCCGGGTTATGTTTTTTTTGCCAACACAGATTTGTCAATTGACTATACACCGCCCAAATAAATGTATGCATCAGAAGAACGTGTTGCATGCTTGGAACAAGATCGCCCGTTGGGTGGGTCACACAAAATGTATTTATATAACAAGTGCAATATGTCACGTATAACGTGTACATATAATATGTATAATCACGTTTAGCATGTGTACATATGTAAAATATTCTTGCGAATTCGTGCCCGCCGGCGTGCAATCGGCCACTCGACTCGAATGGCGGCCGCCTCGCCCACCGGAACGAACAATTCAGTCGTGACCCTCTCGGAACAACGCTGGGAGCTAGTCACGGGTGGGGGTTTAACCTCACCACGATCGTGCCAATTGCCCACCCGCGCAGGATAGGGTTGCCCGCCAAATTCGATCTACCTCAGTTCCTGCGCGAATGGTTGACCGGGCGATCGTACCACGCCACAGGCCGACTCTGGACACGAACCGCTTAAGCGGTCCGTTCCGTGCTACAGTGATAACCGAGCGGTGTTATCGTCGGCCTTGACGATTCCGATTAATTACCGGGATGTTGAACCCACTACGAACCCCTTACGTGATGCAAGATGGAGAGTCAAACAAAGGAAAGGACGCAGCGAAACAGGGAACAAGTTCACACAAGCACGTTTATTCACACACACACACACACAGACAAGCACGTATCCACAGCAAAAGAAAAATGCACATAAAAAGCAAAGAAAGAGTTAAAACCGAATACGCATACACACGGCAACACTTAAAACAATACTACTTTAAGGGCAGGCGCCACCCACAGTTATTTACACAAAGCCAAAGAAAAGAAAGGACTTCCCTTGGTGCGGCCGTCGAGTCCTCCTCCCACGACCTCCACTCTGAGCTCCGTCTCCTTCGCCGTCCTCCACTGCCGACTTGACCAGACTTGACGACGACACAGCTTGACTTCAACGAGCTCCTCGAGCTCCGCGAGTTCCACGAGCTCCACACCGACGTAGAGACACTCGACCACGACGACACAGCTCGGCGAGGACCCAGCAACGACTTCAGACGGAGGCGAGTTCCACGAGTCAGGGAGAGAGCGAGACCTCAAGCCACCCCACTGGGACAAGGGAATAACCAACCAACCAACAACGCAGACGAGCGAAGCGGAAGAGGAGGAGGAAGTGAGTGGAGGAAGAGCAAGAGGAAGAGGGAGAGAGCAAGAAGAGGGAGAGAGCAGGAAGAGGGATAGAACGCGCCACTCCCGTGCCCGACTTTATTGCGCGGGGCTCCGCCCTTCACTCCGCCCCGTTTTCGGCTCCACCCTCCTTCGAGAGGGTTCTCGAAAAGGGGCGTTCCCTCACCCCGTCCGCCTCACGCTGTCCATCCACCAATCGGCGGCGAGCCGCCCTTCCCCCCTTCCCTCACACCAAGCGCGGGGAAGAATGGCGGGAAAAGCCCACCAGCATCGTTGGCGGTTTTTGTTGGTTTTAAATAAAAGATAGAGAAAGGAAAACGACTAACTGGAGGATCGCAGCCCGAATGGATCACATAAATTCCCTCTATACAACGGGTTTGGGCTAATTACACATGTACCTATCGAGATACCTGGGGGCCCTTTATGGTGTAATGCGAAATTCCACAGCCGTAACAATATGTTATACCTAACATTTCTGTATATAACAAATGCAATACGTCACATATAACATGTGTGTATATAACAATATGTATAATGTGTGTATAAATTACAATTGTGCATATTTATGTGTAAATCACGATTTATGTATGTGTGTGCATGTGCGTGTGTACATGCCACTGCTACCAGTCTTCATCTCCACTTGTGAGTCTCAAAGGCTGAAACAAGCCTTCCCCAGTCTTGAAGCATCCATTTTAACCACGGCATGGAACCGCGACTCATGGACCAAGCTGTTTCCTTATCCGTGCTGCACCCAACGGAGCCCTACCTGTTCTTTAAGTGTCCAGCTTAACCCCAGCAAAGAACCACGATCGTTACCACACTGATGATTAACCCAGTGTAACATGTAATTGTGCCTTTGTTTTTGTGAAAGTTTATATTTGAACAATTGAGGGAGTAACGTACAGTGGAAATGTAAAGAAGTGCAGATAATACAGGACTTTCAAAATGACGTATGAACCCGCCCAATGTGATTAATAGTACAGCAAGCATGCCCCGAACGCAGGTTTCTGCATCGCGGTTGAATTATTGTGGTAAAATGTGTCAATTGTTGAAAATGGCCCTCACTCTATCGCAATCTGGTGCAGAAGAATACGCAACCCCACATCTCTGTTTCACGTCATAGTCCCACGCTACCCTGCATCGCAGACACAGGTGCTCTTTAGATATCATACTGTATGGACGTAACATGTCATTCCATGTGATTTAGTTTGATAACACATGATTTAGTTCGTTGCCATGTGACATCACGTGATTTAGCTTGATATCACATGATTAGTTTGTTATCGTGTGACATCATGTGATTTAGTTTGACATCGCGGAATTTAACTAATCAAGTGATTTTGTTTGATATTGCATGATTTTAGTTCATTATCATGTGATTTAGTTTGTTGCCATGTGATATCACATAATTTAGATTGATATCATGTGATTTAGTTAGTTACCTTCGCATTCTGCGAAAGGTTATGTTTTGGTCGGCGTGTATTTATTTATATATTTATTTATTTATTTGTAATCTTGTGATTCGTATAACTCAAAAAGTATTAAACCGAATTGCATGAAATTTGGTGGGATGATTGGTTATTAGCCAGGAAGCATTCGATTAGATTTTGGGATCGTTCGTGTCAAAGGTCAAGGTCACGAAAAGGTCAAAATCGTCTTTTTACGATAACACGGTCAATTTTCATTCAATTTGCATGCAACTAATGCCAAAATGTTCAGAATTCAACGCCTCATCTTGTGATATGCAATATGACACAATGACGCCCATACTCTTGTTACCGGTTAGGGGTCAATGGTCAGGGGGTCACGACCTTGAAAAATATGCGATTTTGTCATAACGCGATCAATTCTTGTCCGCTTTACATGAACCCAGCACCAAAATGTTCAGAATTTAATGCCCAATCTTGTGACACAATGACGTCATAACACATGTCACTGGTTGGGGTAAAATGTCGGGGGGGGGGGAGTCACGCCCTTGAAAAATATGCGGTTTTCGGCATAACTCAGTCAATTCTTATTCGATTTGCATGAAACCAGCATCAAACGAGATTACCTTCTCTTGTTGAAACGTTGTATTCACCGAGCTTGTGAGTGAAGACTCGCCAAAACGACGTGAGTTGATTGTTGTTTAGTCCGTAGCCCCCGAAAGTCGGGGGGGGTCATGACATTATAGATATGTGGTTTGTGTAATAAGACCATTCATATGAAACCAGTTCCCCACACTCATACCAAGAACAAAAAAGTAGTTGCGGCGAAGGTATGCGCTCTATGAGTGCCGTTCTAGTTATCATGTGATATCATGTGATTTAGTTTGATAGTGCAATATTTAGTTCATTATCATGTGATTTAGTTTGATATCACATGATTTAGTTCGTTATCATGTGATTTAGTTTGATATCACATGATTTAGTTTGCTATCATGTGATATCATGTGATGTAGTTTGATATTGCATGATTTTGTTCATTATCATGTGATTTGGTTTGATATCACATGATTTAGTTTGATAACGCATGATTTAGTTCGTTGCCGTGTGACATTACGTGATTTAGCTTGATATCACATGATTTACTTTGTTATCGTGAGACATCACGTGATTTAGTTTGGTATCGCTGAATTTAACTTATCATGTGATTTTGTTTGATATTGCATGATTTAGTTCGTTATCATGTGATTTAGTTTGTTGCCATGTGATATCACATAATTTAGTTTGATATCATGTGATTTATTTAGTTGTCGTGTGATATCATGTGATTTTGTTTGATAGTGCAATATTTAGTTCATTATCATGTGATTTAGCTTGATATCATATGATTTAGTTTGTTATCATGTGATTTAGTTTGATATCACATGATTTAGTTGGTTGCCATGTGATATCACAATTTAGTTTGATATCATGTGATTTAGTTAGTTATCGTGTGATATCATGTGATTTCATTTGATAGTGGAATATTTAGTTCATTATCATGTGATTTAGTTTGATATCACATGATTTAGTTCGTTATCATGTGATTTAGTTTGATATCACATGATTTAGTTTGCTATTATGTGATATCATGTGATGTAGTTTGATATCGCATGATTTTGTTCATTATCATGTGATTTAGTTTGACATTACATGATTTAGTTTGATAACGCATGATTTAGTTCGTTGCCGTGTGATATCACATGATTTAGTTTGTTATCATGAGTAGGGTAAGAATACTGATTCTGGCTCACTTTTCCCCATGTAAATGAATGGGGGATTTTCAGCGATTCATATTTTTTTCCCTAAAAATAAACCCCCTTTTTATCCCAAGGTATATTTATTTGTCTCCCCTTTTAACCTGGAGGTTGAACCTCATTGAATTGAACACCTGGGGGTTGAACAGCTCACTCATTGAACCTATAAAGATTTGTTCATTCTCAAATTCCTTCAATAGTTTAATTTTCTTTGCACAATAATCCCCATCTAAAATATTGACAAACAAAACATTTGAAACTTTATATTTTTTAAGATACCCCATTTGTGCCATTACGAAATGATAAACTTCTCTTAATGCTCTCATCTGACCACCTCCTGAGCCACATATCATTTTGAGATTATAGTAAATTGTTTTTTCATTGTTCAATTGATAACCATCAAAGTTTTCAGTCCATTCAAGGATATTCATTTTTTTCTTTACATCCTCTAACTTACTAGTTTTTAAATTAATTCGCTTATTTGTTTTATTTACCTTTGTTTTCGTTATTTTTTCAATAAGACTTATTTGATATTTTTCACATTCATTATGTTTTCCATTTATATACCAAGACTGAGATTTTCTCCACTCTTTAGTTTGATTAATACTTGGTTTAACCATTTATATATTGTGAAAAAAGCAGCGGTAGCCCTAAAAAACCCTAACCCATCTTCCCATCGTTAAAACATAATCTATTTTATACACTCTATCATACAATATCCATATGGAACACAATCTATTCCATTATCTAAAATAAATCTCTTATCATCAAAGGCTCCTAATGCCTTTTTATTTACTTCTTCACTATATATGTTATGTTTATAACTTCTTATTGTATTCATTTTCCTATATTCTTCTTTCTTATTCATCAAACAATTATAATAATTTCTAAAAGTTATTGATTTCTTTATTACATATTTCTTTATTCCCTTTAACCTCTTATCAATCTGTTCACCATACTTATAAGCATATGCCTTTGCTCTCAATCCAATAAACTCACTCATTACTTTTCCACCCAACTCATCCTTAAACTTACCAATAACCTTTTCATTCTTTTTGGAAAATAACTCACTCTTCTTGCTGAAATTACTTGTATCATATACTCCAATATTTTTCTTCATATCTTCATAAACATCATCAGTTTTTATATCTAGGATAAAACTATCAGTATCCATATACAACAATGAAACATTTTCACCATACTCTTTCTTTAAGTCATTATACAAATAATCATACATCAATATCTTTGATAAATCAAGAACTGCTGTTCCAATATAAATTGGTTTATCCATTACAATACTTTCCTTTTTCATATGAATTGCAGAAAAGTTCTCTGAAAAAACCTCTTCTCTCTCAAAACTTGGTTTATTTATCAATCTCGAAGCTTCTTTCCAAGATGTTGCGAATCTAATGTTTTGCCTGTTTCTAACATTTTCCATAGTCTTTCCAAATACAGCATTATTCATTAATTTATAAAAGTCCCCTTCAAATTTTACTTTTGTATTTGCTCTCATATCTGTATTGAATTGAATATACTTTTTCACCCAAGGACTTTGTTTAAATTTTAAAACTCTATGAATTTTAGCTACTCTCAATCCTTCTCTCAAAAACTGTTTTAAGCTTCTCTGATGCAAAACATATCCCTCTTTATCATAGAATGTTGTTAATAACTTTTCTGTTGATTTACCTTTAATATTAAAACTTTTATGATAATCACTTAACCATTCTTTCTTTGGAGTTTCTTTCTCACATGCAAAAGGAAGATCTTTATGCTTATTATGAAGATCACTCGGGTACCTCAAATCAACTTCAAAATAATAACCTTCTTCTTCGTCATTCAATTCCTCTTGAGAAGAAATAACAATATTCATCAAAGCCTTTTCATAATCCTTTTCTTCCACCCACTCTAATTTACCATAAGGTAGAGATTGAGACATTGCCCATCCATACAAATTATTAGCATCAAAATACATCAAATAATTACTATCTTTTTCACTATCATAATTTGGGAGATATTTATTATTTGCTTTCGCATATCTTTTTGAACATACTTGTGATATTCCACCTCTCTTGGACTTCTCAATCATCAAAAGCATATCAACATCACTGATTAAATCTATATCTTGTTTTGTCATTTTCAACATTGCACTCCAAGCTAAACCAGGAGCTGTGAAATAGTGGGCAGGGTCTAATCCATAACAATTTTTATTATGACAGAGTGATCTAAAAGCTTCAAACACATCAGCTAACAATAAAACATCTGTTTTTAGATATAAATCGTGATATTCTCCAAGGTTCTTTATCTTAAATATTTTCCATATTTCTTGTGCGTGTTTATATTCCTTATCACTTATCTCTTCTTCATAAAGGTTATTATAGAAACTTTCTTTTGAAGGAAGTTGTGTTTCTTTAAATCTCATAAATGAATCCATATAATCATAAGGATAAATTCCCTTACTTGTAAGAATTTTCTCTTTACTTTGAATTTCATTCCTTGTTTGAATTTCCTCTCTCGTAAGAATTCCTTCTTTAATCAGAATTTCATCTTTAATCTGAATTTCCTCTTTAGTTCGAATTTTCTTTATAATTAGAATTTCATCTTCAGTTAGAATTTCTTCATTAATTAGAGTTTCCTCTTTACTTTGAATTCTCTCTTTAATCTGAATTTCCTCTTGAGTGAGAATTTCCTCTTTTGGAAAGAATGAATTAAGATTTGGAAAAGAGTCCGTGGAGCTTAGATTTGATGCGAGGTAGGCTAGTGGTGTTCCCATAAACTTGTAAGAATCTAAAAACCTAATACGAGTTAAAGGTTTTGTGAATATCATTTTTGAAAATGAAATATACTTTTGACTTGTGTTTGTTATAGCAGAAATATTCCCTGGTGTTTTTGAAAGTTCATTTATAAATAGATGTGTATCATAGTTGGCGCTGTTGTGAAGAAAGACTGGAATAAAAGAAGGTAATTTATAATTAAGATTACAACAGGAATGAGCGGGACCTCTATATTTACCAGTAAGATGACAATGGTCTCTAACTTTAGACTCCTTAATTTCCCCCTCACAAATATGACAGATATTGTTCATTCTAAATTCTAATTTTTCTTCTTTGGTTAATTTCATCGGTTCATTTGTTTCTTTCATTAATTTAGTGAGTCTTATACAATCCTTTTCTCATCGTTTTACAAACTCTTGTGAAGCATTTTTTCCACGATAATGTTCAAGTTTGTTATACTTTTCTCCAACAGATGATTTGATATAATAACAGAAACCACAAGGAATATGTTTTTGATATTTATTTGTATATGGTTCTTTTGGATTAGGAGAAGCAGTATTTATCTTTTTAAGGATACATTCAAAATCAGCGTATATCACAAATGGGTGCATGATAGATTTATTATAATCTTCAAAATAAATCTTTTCACCAGGTTTAGGCATTGTAATTACAGCTGATTTATGATTACTACAATATTTTGAATGTTGTTCTAATCGTTCTTTTGTATGAAATGAATTAAGACATCGCTTACAAGGATATATTTTGTTTGCTGTTCTGAATACCTGAGAAGAGATTAATCTTGATAAATTATTGATGTATGTGTAATGTGAATTCTTTCCAACACTAAAATATAAAAGGTCAATGTGTGTTTCTTCATTTTTATAGTTGTTTGAAATTTTTAATATTTGAACTTTGTTTGTATCCGTTAATCCATATACATTAATAGAAAGATTATTCTTTTTCTCAAATTTAGGAATATCTGTTAGTGGCATTGGGAATTTAAAATCTTTAATGTCCAAGGTATTCTCATATTTCATATATTGTTTTACTCTTTCTGAATTACATTTTGGTGGATGTAAGTGAGCAAGAACAGACCAGAGAAAACATTTATTATCATTGTTCTTAATATTAACAACTGCCTTCTTTAGTTTTATTTCTTTTGGTAATTCAATATAAGAAGAAGCTTTAAGAGGGTTTGATTTTAGAATGTGTATATCTAAAAAGATGATTTTTTAAATATTGAATCCACTTCCTACCACTGTATTATCAACATCCTCCTCTTGTCTTGATAGTTCTTCATAAACCCCACTATTCAAAAAATCTTGAAATGATGTTATAAAATGAAGATCTGTTCTCATATAAGGAGTTTGTTCTTCATCTTGTCTTTTCATATTCATTTTCACTCCCATATAAAACTTTAAAGTTTTCATTTCTTTTAATGTCTTTTTAATAAATTTTTCAACATCGGGTTTCACTATTTCAATTGATTCAGCTATTGATGATGGACCGGGTTCTCCAAATTGAAAAATCCTTATTTTTATATGCCCTTTAAATGCCTCATCAGTGTTTTTAATATAATAGTCTCCCTTTACTTTAAACTCATTTTTCTTGTGTTTTTGTGATTGAAGATGTTGATTATAACTACTCTTCAAAACATCCTTTGAACAGATATCACAATGTTTTCTTTCCAACTCAAGAGGAGATATTTGATGAAATAGATTAAATGTGTGTTTGTTGGTTCGGAGGTGTTTTCTATAATGTTTATATTCGTGATTACAAACATCGCAGTACGTTGTATTCACCATATTTATAGAATAAAACTTTGCTTAAACTAAAATTTTCTTGATGAAAATTTCGTTTAATTTATAGGTGAATCTGTGCTTAAAAACATTTTATCCTCTAACTTTTTCACTTAATAAATACAATGTTTCAAGACACAAAAGACAAGTTTCAATCAATCTCTTCATCTGTTAAAGATACTGAGAAATATGTCAAGGATGTAAAATTGAACAAAGATAAATATAACAACTATTGGATAAAAACTATTATGGTAAATAATATGAGTTCTTCAATTTCCTTCAGTGGAAGGGCTTTTAGTATACCTGGTAGAACATCAATTAAAGTATCTCTAACAAAAGTTTCTCCTCTCCTTCTAGTAATATATTCAAAACTAGAAAAAGCAATGAAACAAGAAAAAGTATCAAAGAACAAAAACCTTATGGATGAAGCTTTAGAAAGAAAAGATAAGACCATCTGTAATATGCAAGGAGAAATTTGTATTTTTTCAACAACCCTAAAGATGTAAATCTTGATGAAATAAAGGATGTTAATATATCAGGTGAAATGACATTTCGTTCAATAGTAGTTAACGATAATTTTAAAATTACCTTTAATATAAAAAATGTTGTCGTTGAATCTGATAATGAAAAAAAGTATATCGATATTGATGGTAATATACAACTGAAAGTATAGATGAATTTCAGTTTAAGTAAAGTTTTACTTTATAAATATGCTAGACTTTCCTGATTCTCCATATGACAAATTTGAGAATTGTCCTGCGTGTGAAAGACGGGGATTAAACACAGAGTCAAAAGCCTATAAACAATGTATATTCTCTGATTATCTTCTAATTAATGATAATAAAAAATATAAAAAGGAAAATAATTCTTTTAGATTTACACCAAAAATGAATTACTTTACAAGATTGATTAGAGAAATGAATGTAAAGTATGAGGATGATAACACACCTTTCCTTACAAGGGAAGAAACTGAACGTATAAGAGAAATGTTCAAAGGATTGTTGTTGTATATTATTCATGGATGTAATTTTCAGGGAAATATCAACACAAGATATTGTATAAATAAAATAATGGATTATCTTGAAATTAAACCTGAACTTAGGATAAAATATAGAGTTTCTAAAAAAGCCAATAATAAATTAAATAACCTGTTTTTCAAATATATAAATGAATGATTTTTTACCTATTTGGGAAAATAAGATAAAATTTAACAACCATAAAAATCTCCCAAATTCATTAAGATGTCTCATAGTTGGTTCAAGTGGATGTGGAAAAACCTGCTTACTTTTAAAAATGCTCCTCACTCCCAACTTTTTAGATTATGATAATTTCATAATTTTCACAAAGTCGAGTTTTCAACCAGAGTATCAACTACTCTCACAAGGTTTTAATGCTGGTCTTCAAAAAGAAGATATAATAGGTTTATTTAAACGTCAAAAAAACCTAAATGATTATAACATTGAAGATATAATTCAACTATTTTGTGATACACAGAGATGTAAAAAGAAATCAAATCTTATAACTTGTATTCTTAGTGATAATACGGATGATATACCGTCTCCCCAAGATTTGGATAAATCAAAAAAGAACCTCGTTATCTTTGATGATTGTGTTAATGAGAGAAACCAAACGGTAATGGACAGCTACTACACAAGAGGGAGACATTCTTCTTGTAATTGTATTTATCTTAGTCAATCGTACTTTCAACTTCCTCGTCGTTCCATCAGAAACAATGCTAATACTTTTATTTTATTCAAGTTAAATTCAATAGATATCAATAATTTTTGGAGAGATAATTGTTCTACATTATGTAGTAAAAAGAAATTTGAGGATTATATGAAGCACACGACTGAAAAATATAAATATATTGTTGTGAAACAAGATGAGATATTAAGGGATATATTTTTTGTTTTATAAACAACTACATATATAAATGACAACTATTATTATAAATCTTGTGGGTAAATCTGCTTCTGGAAAAAACTTTCATAAATCAAGGTTCTTGTGTAGTACAAATGAGAATATTGTAAATTTACTTAAAAACACCCCGTGATACGCATTGTATCAACAACAACTAGAGCAATAAGACCTGGAGAAGTAAAAGGTGAAGATTATCACTATATTTCAGTGGAGGAACATATGCGATTGAGGAATGAAGGACAAATATTTGAGGAGGTTTCTCTTGGTACAACAAAATATTCACATTGTAAGAGTGAGTTAAAGAAACTAAAATCTGGTGGTGTTGGGATATTAGAAACTAATCCAGAAGGAACGAGACAAATTATTAAATATCTGAGCGGAGTGAAGATTTTATCATTCGGTTTTGATGTTGATGAAGAAACTCAACACAAACGTATGAAAAGCAGAGATGCAAGGATTAGTGAAGAAGAAATTACAACTCGCATTAATGTTAATAAAGAATTTGATGAAATATTTAAAGAAAAGGATTTATTTGAACACATCTACTTGAATGATGAAGAAAAGGAAAATTTCCCTGTTGATCTTTACAATTCATTAAATGATATTTTACAATAAATAAATGGATACAAAAGAAAGAGCAAGAAGATTTATGGAACATCAAGAGTTGGTTTCAAAAGTTGTAAAACAACAGGAAGACATAAAGAAGAAACGCAGACAGAAACTAACGGGCGAAGAAGCATTTGAAAAAAAACAAGAGAAATTTTTTAAACCACTTTTAAAAACTTCCCAAGAAAAAATGAAAGATGTTTCCACAGTTCCCACAGTAGAATATACTCCTAGAAAGCTTCAAATGTTAAAAGATTTCAGTCAAATGACGGAGGAAGAATTAGAGCATTTAGGAGAATTAGAATATGATGATGAAGGTTTATTTCAACAACTGGAAGAGATTAATCAACCCCCTGATTATATTGTGAATGCTGTTCAAAACAATGAATATTCAGCGGATTCAAAAACCAAAGCAGGACTCATTCCAACAGAACAACCAGCAATATTTCATCTTGTTCAAGAAAAGGTATTGATATTTAATGATGAATTAAGGTTCTTAAGTTCTGCTCAACGCCGTGTTAAACTAACTCCGAGATTAATGTTTCTTCTCACAAAAGATGGAAGACAAGGTTCAACTGTGAGGGATGAATCAAAGTATATTGATAAACCATTGGATATGGAAAATAATGATGATAGAGTATATATTGATTTGCTGAACACTCTAAATTATAAGGTTATTCTTTCTGGTAAAAGTAGGAAGAATGAGAAGGAGAAACACATTATTCAGGCTTTAAGTATCCTTGGTTCAGGTATTAGTTTTCTTCCAAATGACCCATCGCAATTAGTTAATAGACTGTTATTGTTGTTCGGCAGTAAGAAGGCTGGAAATAACAATTGTTTTAATGAAGCATCAGCCATTTTAGACCAGTTGATGAACATGAAAATAATTAATAAATCTCAATATAAAGACATTTTATCTCATATTAAATAAGATGAGAAGCACAATCCTGAGTTTTAATTTCACAACAAGCGACCACACATCTTCATTCCCATACCCACTACAACTTGACACAACAAAAGAATATGAGGCATCTTTATTGTCCATGGAGACTTATAATACCTTATTTAATATAACCGAGAAAAATGACAAGTTTAGTTATAATCCGGGAAGTGGATACAAAACGATAACAGTCTCACCCGGAGCATATGAGATTTCTCAAATATCTTCCGAAATTGCTCGTCTTATGAAAGAACAGGGTGATGAACCAAAAAATATTGTTATAAACATTCAAAAACATACTTCAAAATCAACGATTAAAGTTAAAAATAACTACAAGGTTGATTTCACAATTGATAATTCATTTAGAGAGTTATTAGGTTTCTCCTCAAAAAAGATTGAAACTAATGGGACGTTTTACAGTGATAATGTCATTCAAATATCCTCAGGAATAAATTCGGTGTTAATTCACTGTGATTTGATTGATGGTGCTTATAATGATGGATTAAAAACAAATACAATATTTTCATTCAGCGCATACTCAACCCCAATTGGTTATAAATTCAATATGGAGCCTAAAAATTTGGTTTATCTACCTGTGTCAGGAAAAACCATACACAGAGTAAATTTTAGGATAACCGACCAAGATAATCGTGTGATTTCTTTTAATGGAGAAGTTATATCCATCAGAATTCACCTACGTGAAGTTTTTCAATAAATAAATACGATGGTTATTGTGAGGAAGCACGAGTTGGGAAAATATAAAATAATTACAGGGGATGGGATGTTCCTTTCCCCGTACTACAAGGGTGAAGGTATGTATCTTGGTAGAGGATACTATAAACCTAAGAGACAAAGGGGTGTTGGACATCAATTTAGAGGAGATGGGATAATTGATACTCTCATGGGTATTGGTTCAACTATTCTTAAACATAAAGACCTAATTGGTTCAACTGCTTCTGCTGTGGGAAATGTAGTAGGTGCTGTAAAGAGTATAAAAGATGCTCAGAAAGAATCTCATAAATTACAAGCAATAAAAGAAATTAAGAAAGGTAAAACTCAGTTGTCCCCCCAAGAACGACAGAAAATAATTCAAATACTTGGATCAGGGTTTCAAAAGTTTTAACATCTTTTTTCCTAAATAAATACAAGTATGGAAGCAATTGATAGTATCTATGATTTGGATGATACTATTATTATCTCAAACTCCACTAAAAAAGAAGATTACTTCAAGGTAAATGCAATAACTGGAACAGACTGGAATACAAATGGTACAAAAAGTTTTGAAATAAATAATCAACAAACCTATTTGAATCTCTCCGAAAGTTTCTTGTTGTGTAAATTTAAATTCACTAAGGCTGGGAATAACACAAACGCTACACTTGTAAATGATTTCTTCTGGAAAATGTTTGATAGTGTGCGATTGTATATTGGAACACAAGAAGTTGAAGCGGTTGATTATGTCTCTGCTGTATCTGAAATGATGAAATTTACACTCTATACATTCAGTGATAGAATGGGAAAGGGGTCTGTCGAAGGTTTTATTCCTGATATGTCAACGGGAACAAACACAGACCCTGGATATATTCAAAGGAAAGGAATGTATAATGATGATACAAAAGCAGAAAATAGTTTTACTGTGGCAGTTCCTCTTAAAGGTATATTTGGATTTTGTGATTATGATAAAGTTCTGTATGGTCTTAAAATTAGATTTCAACTACAAAGGAATGATAATGAAAATAGATTGCTTTTTGGTGTTGGTAATGCTTTTGGTGATCAGAATAAATTTGTAATTGAGGAGATGAGTTGGTATATCAGTGAATATACTCCTAATCTTAAAACAGAAGAGATGTTGAATCGAAGACTTAACTCAAAGAAACCACTCAGTGTATCATACCTCAAAAGAAGATGTCAACACGTTAAACTCAATCAAACTACTTACACGTGGAATTTGGGTGTTCTGGAAGGAAAGCCACGATATCTGTGGATGATTTTTAAAAAGCCAGATGGTGATACTGCGACTGATAAGAATAATGCATTGAGTGATAATGCTAAGGTGAAACAATTTCGCGTTTCTCTAGATGGAACATTTTATCCACGAGATAGATTGGAAATTAATTGGGAAAAAAATGATTTTGCTGAAGCATACAAGTCTTACCAAAAGGTGTGTGAAAGTAATGGAAATAAAGAACCTATTTTGGATATGACAGCATTTAAAAGTTTGTATACAATCTATACGTTTGACCTGAGCGCTCAAAAAGAAACTATAAAGTCTAATCGAGTGGATACTTCCCTATACATTGAAAGAGGAGAGAGTGAAGAAGTTGATACATATTGTTTGCTTTTGGAAGAAACAGAATTGCAGATTAATACAGATAATAGTGTGATGATTAGTCTCACATAATTTTTTGTTAAATAAATGAGTGGCAAAGTACCAACTGGGGTATATGTTAATCAAATCAATCTTCATAAACTATCATCTTGTGTTCAAAATCAAAAGCCTTGTACGATTAACGTTAATACAATTCAGAGAAAAGGAGCAGTAAGAATTGATGTTTTGCTCACAAGAGAACAGGTTAAAATCTTGAATGACACTGGCTCACTTAAAATTAAAATGACAAAACCAATGTTGAAAAAATATTCAATAAGAGAGACGAGTGGAGGATTTCTCCCATTTCTAATTCCTTTATTTGCTGGTTTAAGTGCGGTTGGAGCATTGACGGGTGGTATTTCAACAGCGGTCAAAACTGCCAACGAAAGGAAGGCTCAACTCCAGGCTCAAAAAGAATTGGAAAGACATAACAAAGAGTTGGAGAAACAAATTAGTGGAAGTGGTGTAATTGTAGATTTTGCTGAAAAACTTGAAGGTCTGCCTGATAAAGCGAGATTGTTAGTTGGAGATATGCTTTCTTCTATAGCACAAGCAGGTGTAAAATTAACGAAAAGAGGTAATGGATTATATCTTTCTAATAAATAAATGAGCATTGATGAGTGGTTGAAAGAATTTGGAAAGAATACAACATCAAATTTACAACTTGCCAAATATTGTAAGAAATTAAAAATTCATAATGTGGTTATTTGTATGAGAGATGAATTAACAAATGTGTCGAAACATACAAAGAATATTATTATGAACTTAGAAGATAATGATGGGAACGGTTCTCATTGGGTTTGTATTTTTAATAGTCAAGACAAATATTATTTTGATAGTTTTGGTCTTCCACCACCTGTTGAAGTCATAAAATTCTTACAGAATGGTGTTTATCAAACATTTCAAGTCCAAGAATTAAATTCCAAGTGTTGTGGTCAATTATGTCTATATGTGTTATTTCAACTCAACAAAAATAAAAAATTTTATGATATTATTTTTAATCTAATATAAATGACTTATGTTGGTAAAGATGGTTCTATCTTTGGTGTATCTCAAGAACTGGATATTGATTTATCAAATTATTATACAAAGGCACAGGCTGAACGACATAAATATAATATAAACAAAAATATTAACATGAAAAATGCTTATAAATTAAAAAATTATCCAAGCCCGACTGACGCGAATGACTTGGTGAGATTAAGCGATTTATCACAATATATATACTTAAATAAAACGGCTGTGTATTCTAAAGATACAGAAGTGTTGATATTATCTCCAGGTCATACAGAATTCACAGTTCGAATTAAAATAAATTTTTATAAAGAAGGGCGTATCGTTTGTATGAGAATAGAACAATGGGGGTATGATATGAATGATTTAGGGTATAATTGGTCATTTAAAATTAACCTCGAAGACCTGGAACAATTAAATCAGTCTCGTAAAGAAGAATATTATCCACTTGGTATCGAGAATGAGTTTTGTGGAGCCACGATTAGTAAACAACAAATAAAAGAATTTAATAAGGGTAAATATAATAATGGTTTTGCCCTTGTTTATCTCATGAAAACAGAAAAAACAGGATTATATATAATAAGTAAGGAAATACAAAATGATTTAACTATGGGAAGATGGGGAGGTGTTTCGTGCCATAATATTATTCTAACATATATTTCTAATACATAAATGACAGCAAGAAGGCTTCAAGAAAATTATCATTTCTGTGTCCAAGCATACCTTCAAGAAAAGGGTATTCGGTATTTTAATAAATATGTTCTACAACATAAGAATGAGGTATTTTCAATAAAAGATTGGCATTATGCTGATGTTGATAAACCGACAACTTTAGATTTAATTAGAATGTTAAATAATGAAAAAATTATAAGGTTAAGAAAAGGTAAGGCTCTTTTAGAAATTCAAAAGAAATTTTATTGGTTTCCTGTTGTAAAAAAAATTATTTTGGATACAGGAATAACAAGAAATCCTGATGAATATATGTATAATATTCTATGGGGTGTAAACGATTCAAGGATAGTAAGGGATGAGGAAGGAGTTGAAGAAGAGAGGGAAGAGGAGGAAAAGGAGAAGGAGGAGAGGGAGAAGAAAGAGAAGGAGGAAAGAGAGAGAATAAATAAATATTATAGTATGGAAACCAGTGAGATTCAAAAAAGAATAGAGGTATTACAGAAAATAACTCAACCCACCGAGGAGGAATACAAAGAATTAACAAGTCTATTTGCAATACTTTCGACAAAACTATTGGCATCGTCAAGCTATTCATTTTAATTCAAGTTTTTTCTTAAATAAATGGAGGAGAGAGTGAAGGCATTTCTTAGGATTCTTTATGTTTTAAAAATTAAGATTCAAATGTGCATGTTGGAAACTAAAAAGGTTTTTGCACTCTGCAGGAATTTTTCTCATAAATAAATGAGTTATTGTCTCAAATGTAAAAAGAAAACTAATACTAAAAATATTTCATATATTAAAAGTAAAAATAACAGGGTTATACAAAAAGGTATATGTTCGGTGTGTGGTTCAAAAAAAAAATCAATTTATCTCCAAACACAAACTCGGAGGAGATATACAAAAGTTTTTATCAGGAAGTAAATTTACAACTACTGGAATACCAGGGAATTACATCTTCCAGGGTATTCTTTCTGTGGTCCAGGCACAAACTTGGATAAAAGATTAGATGAGGCAGACAATCCTAAATCCTGGAGTAAACCAATCAATAGAGTTGATGAAGTGTGCATGAGACACGATATTGATTATGGGAATACCACAACGTTGGAAGAAAAGCATGAAGCCGATAGAGAAATGTTGTATAATTTGTCTCTGATACAAAATCCAACCTTGAGAGAAAAAGTTGATAGGTTCATCGTGAAGAAGATGATTAGTGCTAAATTGAAACTTGGACTTGGAAATTCAAAAAACTTATAGGCTCTAATGATGCCATTAAGACTGAAGAGCAATTAGCTGATGAATTACATAAACCAATATTCACAAAGTTTCAGAGAAGGAAAGTTTATTCCAAGGAAGTTGATTATATCTGGTCTGCTGATTTGATTGAACTCAATAATGATAAGGGGTACAAGTATGCTTTAACCGTTATTGATTTGAGGAGTAGATATGCGTGGGTTGTCCCTTTAAAAAACAAAACAGGTAATACTCTTATGTTAGCTTTTCAACAGATATTTAATAAAAGTAAGAGAAAACCTAAGAAATTGTGGACTGATGAGGGTAGAGAGTTTTATAACAAGACATTTATGAATTTTCTAAAAAATAACAGTATTACATTATACAGTACCTTTAATGAAGGGAAGGCAGTTGTTGTTGAACGTTTTAATCGTACCTTAAAAGAGAGACTATATAAAAAATTCACACAACTCGGTTCACAACAATGGTCATCTTTTATTCAGGATATTGTGGATAAGTATAATGACACGATTCACACGTCAACAAATATGAAGCCAGCAGAAACATTTACAAAATTAAAATATGAAAAAGAGATTAATGTCAGAAAACCTAAGTTCAAAGTTGGTGATATCGTAAGAATATATAGGTGGAAATCTCATTTTGAAAAGGGTTTTACTGAACGATGGACGAAAGAACTTTTTAAAATTGTTGATGTAATAGATACAGTTCCTTGGACTTATAAAATATATGATTTGGAAGGGGAAGAGATTTTAGGTTCATTTTATTCACAGGAATTACAAAAGACAAAACTAAGCAGATAATACACCTTTGTGGACACTCGAGGGCCAAGTCCGAGGTGTATAACAGTATATAATGTGTGTCAAGGGGTGGACGTTCTTACATCTGTGAACCCCAAACACAGAATCCTCAACTGAATAGTCAAGGCTTAACTTTTGTTTGTGTGTGTGTGTGTGTGTGCAATGGGAGCAATAGGTTGGCGCTTCACTCCCTCCTACTATACACCGTTGTGGACACTCGAGGGCCAAGTCCGAGGTGTATAACAGTATATAATGTGTGTCAAGGGGTGGACGTTCTTACATCTGTGAACCCCAAACACAGAATCCTCAACTGAATAGTCAAGGCTTAACTTTTGTTTGTTGATGTGTATGTGTGTGTGTCCCAACCCTCACATTCAAAATCTCAACCCCAACCCTCACATTCAAAATCTCAACCCCAACTCAATCCTCGCCCAACACAATGTCTTTTTCAAAATGAGATTTCCACCTATATATATATATTTTTACGTTTTTTTTTTCTTCTTCCAATTCTGTCTTTTAAGGCTTTCAGGTTTGATGACGTAGAAAGGGGGAGTAAGCCTGCACTTTCTTCCCAGAACTTTCTTGATCTTGCTCCCATCAAGCACCATCCGACAAAGAACTACATCGATAGGTTTAGATCCCAAAGAGTGATAGCAACTCCAAAAGTCTCCAAAATATAAATAAATAAAATAATAATAATAATAAATAAATAAATAAATAAATAAAAGCCCCCAAAAAAGTTTCAAGTGTCCAACATAAACCCAACTTTCCAAGTCTTCAAGGTATAACCACATTCCCGTTGAGTTTCCAAGATATGTATCACATTGTGAGTTATCAATCCAGAACCCACATTTCAAGTATTCAAAGTAAAACCAACTTACAAAGTCTCTTAAGGATAACTCATTTACTGATTTTTCAAAATTTGTGAGTCTCCAAGGTAGGACCCATATTTAGAACCATCTTGGCAGAACCCTTTTCCTGAGTCTCCAAGGTAGTTATTTAAACCATCAAGGCAGAACTCATTTACTGATTTTTTCAAAATTTGTGAGTCTCCAAGGTAGGCCCCATATTTAGAACCATCTTGGCAGAACCCTTTTCCTGAGTCTCCAAGGTAGTTATTTAAACCATCAAGGCAGAACTCATTTACTGATTTTTTCAAAATTTGTGAGTCTCCAAGGTAGGCCCCATATTTAGAACCATCTTGGCAGAACCCTTTTCCTGAGTCTCCAAGGTAGTTATTTAAACCATCAAGGCAGAACTCATTTCTTGATTTTTCAAAATTTGTGAGTCTCCAAGGTAAAACTTGTATTCTGGCTCATCAAGGTATAACTTGTTCAGTGGGTATTGTCTTGATAACTCACAATGAGTACTATTGCTGTAAAACTCTTTTTCAGGATTTTGCTGGTCTCCAAGGTATAACTCTTTGGTTGGGTCATCAAGGACAAACTCGTTCTGTGGGTCTTGGTCGCTCATAAGGTCTTCAACCAAGCCAACAATTTCGCCCCAAGTTGTAGCAAAAGCAGTATTTTCATTTCGTATTTCAGACACAATTTCCTGTGAGAGAAAATAATAATGTATTAATTAAGTTATTTAATTATTAAATGAGTATGCTTCAATCAAAGTTTGAAAATAGGAAAATAAAAAATCTTACCTCAATAGATAAGAGGTTTGAATCCAGTTCATCAACTTGAAGGTTTAGTTCCATACAAGACAGAGAGTTCCAAGGAACACCAAAGTCATCCCACTCAAGGTCTTGGTCGCTCATAAGGTCTTCAACCAAGCCAACAATTTCCCCCCAAGTTGTAGCAAAAGCAGTATTTTCATTTTGTATTTCAGATACAATTTCCTGTGAGAGAAAATAATAATGTATTAATTAAGTTATTTAATTATTAAATGAGTATGCTTCAAATCAAAGTTTGAAAATAGGAAAATAAAAAATCTTACCTCAATAGATAAGAGGTTTGAATCCAGTTCATCAACTTGAAGGTTTAGTTCCATAGAAGACAGAGAGTTCGAGACAAGCACACAGAACACCATTGCCAGCAAAAACAAATGTTTAAAATGGAGCCTGGGTTTGAAGCTTTTATAGAGAAAGACTGGTGGGTGTGGTTTCCTTTGGAAATTCCCTGGGCAAGCCTAGGCAAGCCTTCATTGGGAAATTTTTCAAAACCATAACATCCTGTAATTTTCTAGTGATTTCTTTGTGAGTCAGAGATGAACTGGAAATGATGTAAGAGTGGGCGGGGCTTAGCAAAAGTAGGCGGAGCTTAGGAAAAGTGGGCGTGGCTTAGAAAAAATACCTTATGAAAAGTGGGCGGAGCTTAGGAAAAGTGGGCGTGGCTTAGAAAAATACCTCATGAAAAGTGGGCGGAGCTTAGCAAAAGTGGGCGGGGCTTAGGAAAAGTGGGCGTGGCTTATAAAAAAAACACCTTATGAAAAGTGGGCGGGGCTTAGCAAAAGTGGGCGGGGCTTAAAGAAAAGTGGGCGGGGCTTATTGAATACCTTGCGGAAAGTGGGCGGGGCTTAACAAAAGTGGGCGGGGCTTAAAGAAAAGTGGGCGGGGCTTAACAAAAAATAACCTGTGGCTCAGGAGGTGGTCAGATGAGAGCATTAAGAGAAGTTTATCATTTCGTAATGGCACAAATGGGGTATCTTAAAAAATATAAAGATTCAAATGTTTTGTTTGTCAATATTTTAGATGGGGATTATTGTGCAAAGAAAATTAAACTATTGAAGGAATTTGAGAATGAACAAATCTTTATAGGTTCAATGAGTGAGCTGTTCAACCCCCAGGTGTTCAATTCAATGAGGTTCAACCTCCAGGTTAAAAGGGGAGACAAATAAATATACCTTGGGATAAAAAGGGGATTTATTTTTAGGGAAAAAAAATATGAATCGCTGAAAATCCCCCATTCATTTACATGGGGAAAAGTGAGCCAGAATCAGTATTCTTACCCTACTATCATGTAACATCACGTGATTTAGTTTGATATCGCTAAATTTAACTTATCATGTGATTTTCTTTGATATTGCATGATTTAGTTAGTTATGATGTGATTTTGTTTGATATCACATGATTTAGTTTGTTTCCATGTGATATCACATAATTTAGTTTGATATCATGTGATTTAGTAAGTTATCGTGTGATATCATGTGATTTTGTTTGATAGTGCAATATTTAGTTCATTATCATGTGATTTAGTTTTATATCACATGATTTAGTTCGTTATCATGTGATTTAGTTTGATATCACATGATTTAGTTTGCTATCATGTGATATCATGTGATGTAGTTTGATATCACATGATTTTGTTCATTATCATGTGATGTAGTTTGATATCACATGATTTAGTTCATTGTCATGTGATTTGGTTTATCACATGATTTAGTTTGCTATTATGTGATATCATGGGATGTAGTTTTATATCGCATGATTTTGTTCATTATCATGTGATTTAGTTAGTTATCATGTATTATCATGTGATGTAGTTTGATATCGCATGATTTAGTTCGTTGTCCTGTGATCTAGTTTGATATCACCTGATTTAGTTTGCTATCATGTGATATCATGTGATGTAGTTTTATATCACATGATTTTGTTCATTATCATGTGATTTCGTTTGATATCACATGTTTTGGTATGTTGCCATGTGATATCACATAATTTAGTTTGATATCATGTGATTTAGTTAGTTATCATGTATTATCATGTGATTTAGTTTGATAGTGCAATATTTAGTTCATCATCATGTGATTTTGTTTGATATCATGTGATTTCATTTGATAGCACAATATTTAGTTCATTATCATGTGATTTTGTTTGATATCACATGATTTAGTTTGCTGTCATGTGATATCATGTTATGTAGTTTTATATCACATGATATTGTTCGTTATCATCTGATTTAGTTTGATATCACATGTTTTGGTTTGCTATCATGTGATATCATGTGATGTAGTTTGATATCGCATGATTTTGTTCATTATCATGTGATTTAGTTTGACATTACATGATTTAGTTTGATAACGCATGATTTAGTTCGTTGCCGTGTGATATCACGTAATTTCGTTTAATATCATGTGATTTAGTTAGTTATTGTGTCATATCATGTGATTTACTTTGATATCACATGATTTTGTTCGTTATCATGTGATTTAGTTTGATATCATATGATTTTGTTCGTTATCATGTGATTTAGTTTGATATCACATGTTTTGGTTTGTTGCCATGTGATATCACATAATTTAGTTTGATATCATGTGATTTAGTTAGTTATCATGTGATTTAGTTTGATAGTGCAATATTTAGTTCATTATCATGTGATTTAGTTTGATATCACATGATTTAGTTCGTTATCATGTGATTTAGTTTGATATCACATGATTTACTTTGCTCTCATGTGATATCATGTGATTTAGTTTGATGTCACATGATTTAGTTTGCTATCATGTGATATCATGTGATGTAGTTTGATATCGCATGATTTTGTTCATTATCATGTGATTTCATTTGATATCACATGATTTAGTTTGCTATCATGTGATATCATGTTATGTAGTTTGATATCGCATGATTTTGTTCATTATCATGTGTTTTCATTCGATATCACATGTTTTGGTTTGTTTCCATGTGATATCACATAATTTAGTTTGATATCATGTGATTTAGTTTGATATCGCATGCTTTTGCTCATTATCATGTGATTTAGTTTGATAGCACATGTTTTGGTTTGTTGCCATGTGGTATCACATAACAGTTTGATATCATGTATTTAGTTCGTTATCGTGTGATATCATGTGATTTAGTTTGATAGCGCAATATTTAGTTCATTATCATGCGATTTAGTTTGATATCACATGATTTAGTTAATGATCATGTGATATCATGTGATTTAATTTGATATCACATGATTTCGTTTGCTATCATGTAATATCACCTGAATTAGTTTGATATCACATGATTTAGTTCATTATATTGTGAGAGAGCATAATTTAGTTTGATATCACATTATTTAGTTTGTTGTTGTGTAATATCATGTTCATTATCATGTGATTTCATTTGATATCACATGCTTTAGATCATTATTGTGTGATTTCGTTTGATATCGCATGATGCAGTTTGCTATCGTGTGATATCGCCTGATTTAGTTCATTATTGTGTGTGATCACCTGATTTTGTTTCATATCGCATGATTTACTTCATTATCATGTGATTTACTTTGATATCACCTGATTTAGTTTGTTGCGATGTGATATCATGTGATTTAGTTTGATATTGCATGATTTTGTTCATTACTGTGTGATTTGTTTGATATCGCATGATGTCGTTCGCTATTGTGTTATATCGCCTGATTTGGTTTGATATCACATGATTTTGTTTGATATCACATGATTTAGTTTGTTGTCGTGTGGTATGTGATTTAGTTTGATATCACCTGATTTTGTTTCATAGCACGTGCTTTAGTTCATTATCATGTGATATCACATGATTTAGTTTGATACTGCATTATTTACTTCATTATCATGTGATTTAGTTCGATATCACATGATTTAGTTTGTTATTGTGTGATATCATGTGATTTAGTTTGATATCGCATGACTTAGTTCATTGTTGTGTATTGTGTTTTATATCGCATGATGTAGTTCGCTATTGTGTAATATCACCTGATTTCGTTTGATATCGCATGATTCAGTTTGATATCACATGATTTAGTTCATTATCATGTGATATCACATGATTTAGTTTGATACTGCATTATTTACTTCATTATCATGTGATTTAGCTTGATATCACATGATTTAGTTCATTATCATGTGACATCACGTGATTTAGTTTGATATCGCTGAATTTAACTTATCATGTGATTTTATTTGATATTGCTTGATTTAGTTCGTTATCATGTGATTTAGTTTGATATCACATGATTTAGTTTGTTGCCATGTGATATCACATAATTTAGTTTGAAATCATGTGATGTAGTTTGATATCGCATGATTTTGTTCATTATCATGTGATTTAGTTTGATATCACATTCTTTCATTTGCTATCATGTGATATCATGTGATGTAGTTTGATATCACATGATTTTGTTTATTATCATGTGATTTTGTTTGATATCACATGATTTAGTTTGTTGCCATGTGATATCACATAATTTAGTTTGAGATCATGTGATTTAGTTAGTTATCATGTGATGTCATGTGATTTAGTTTGATAGCACAATATGTAGTTCATTATCATGTGATTTGGTTTGATATCCAATGATTTAGTTCATAATCATGTGATTTAGTTTGATATCACATGATTTGTGATTTAGTTTGATATCAAATGATTTAGTTTGCTATCAGGTAATATCACCTGATTTTGTTTGATATCACATGATTTAGTTCATTATATTGTGAGAACACGTGATTTAGTTTGATATCGCATGATTTAGTTTGTTATTGTGTGATATGTGATTTAGTTTGATATCACATGATTTTGTTTGTTATTGTGTGATATGTGATTTAGTTTGATATCACATTATTTAGTTCATTATTGTGTGATTTCGTTTGATATCGCATGATGCAGTTTGCTATCGTGTGATATCGCCTGATTTAGTTCATTATTGTTTGTGATCGTCTTATTTGTTTCATACCACATGATTTACTTCATTATCATGTGATTTAGTTTGATATCACCTGAGTTAGTTCGTTATCATGTGATATCATGTGATTTAGTTTGATATCACATTATTTCGTTTGTTATTGTGATATCATGTGATTTAGTTTGATATCGCATGATTTTGTTCATTATTGTGTGATTTTGTTTGATATCGCATGATGTAGTTCGCGATTGTGTTATATCGCCTGATTTAGTTTGATATCACATGATTTACTTTGATATAACATGATTTAGTTTGATATCGCATGATTTTGTTCATTGTGTGATTTCGTTTGATATCGCATGATGTCGTTCGCTATTGTGTTATGTCGCCTGATTTAGTTTGATATCACATGATTTACTTTGATATAACATGATTTAGTTTGATATCGCATGATTTTGTTCATTGTTGTGTGATTTTGTTTGATATCGCATGATGTCGTTCGCTATTGTGTTATATCGCATGATTTAGTTTGATATAACATGGTTTAGTTTGTTATTGTGTTATATCACCTGATTTAGTTTGATATCACATGATTTAGTTTGTTCTTGTGTGATATCATGTGATTTAGTTTGATATCGCATGACTTAGTTCATTATTGTGTGATTTTCTTTGATATCGCATGATGTAGTTAGATATTGTGTTATATCGCCTGATTTAGTTTGATATCACATGATTTAGTTTGATATAACATGATTTAGTTTGATATCGCATGATTTTGTTCATTAATGTGTGATTTTGTTTGATATCGCATGATGTAGTTCGCTCTTGTGTTATTTCGCCTGATTTAGTTTGATATCACATGATTTAGTTTGATGTAACAAGATTTAGTTTGATATCGCATGATGTAGTTCGCTATTGTGTTATATCGCCTCATTTAGTTTGATATCACATGATCTCGTTTGATATAACATGATTTAGTTTGTTATCATGTGAAATGTGATTTAGTTTGATATCGCCTGATTTTGTTCATTATTGTGTGATTTCGTTTGATATCGCATGATGTAGTTCGCTATTGTGTAATATCGCCTGATTTAGTTTGATATCGCATGATTTAGTTTGATATCACATGATTTATTTTCAATAACATGATTTAGTTTGATATCGCATGATTTTGTTCATTATTGTGTGATTTCGTTTGTTATTGCCTGATGTAGTTCGCTATTGTGTAATATCGCCTGATTTAGTTTGATAACGCATGATTAATTCATTATCATGTGATATTGCATGATTTATTTTGATATCGCATGATTTCGTTCATTATTGTGTGATTTAGTTTGATATCGCGTGATAGTTATCATGTGATATCATGTGATTTAGTTTGATATTGCGTGATTTAGTTTGCTATCCTGTGATATTGCGTGATTTAGTTTGATATTGTGTGATAGTTTGTTATCATGTGATATCACTTGATTTAGTTTGTTGTTGCATGATTTAGTTCGATATCACGTGATAGTTTGTTATGTGATATCACGTGATTTAGTTTGATATTGTGTGATTTAGTTTGTTGTCATGTGATATCACGTGATTTAGTTTGATATTGCATGATTTAGTTCATTATCGTGTGATATTGCGTGATTCAGTTTGATATCGCATGCTAGTTTATCATGTGATGTGATGTGATTTAGTTTGATATCACATGATTAATTTGTTATCATGTGATTTAGTTTGATATCACACAATTTAGTTCGTTATCATGTGATATTGTGTGATTTAGTTTGATATCGCATGATTTAGTTCATTATTGTGTGATTTAGTTTGATATCGCATGATAGTTATCATGTGATATCATGTGATTTAGTTTGATATTGCATGATTCAGTTCGCTATCGTGTGATATTGCGTGATTTAGTTTGATATCGCGTAATAGTTTCTTATCATGTGATATCGTGTGATTTATTTTGATATTACGTAATTTAGTTCATTTTCTTGTGATAGCACGTGATTTGGTTTGATATTGAGTGATTTAGTTAATTATTGTGTTATATCACATGATTTCTTTTGATATCTCATGATTTAGTTTAATGTGTGATGTCGCGTGATTTAGTTTGATATCGCGTGATAGTTTATCATGTGATGTCACGTGATTTCATTTGATATCACATGATTTAGTTCGTTATTGTGTGATTTAGTTTATCTCATGATTTAGTTTGTTATCATGTGATTTAGTTTGATATCACGTGACTTAGTTCGTTATGATGTGATATCAAGTGATTTAGTTTGATATCACGTGATAATTTATATTGTGATATCACGTGATTTAGTTTGATATTGTGTGATTTAGTTCTTTATCGTGTGACATCACGTGATTTAGTTTGATATCTCATGATAGTTTGTTATAATGTGATATCGTGTGATTTACTTTGATATTGTGTGATTTAGTTCATTATCTTGTGATATCATGTGATTTAGTTTGATATTGAGTGATTTAGTTCATTATCATGTCATATCACATGATTTAGTTTGATATCGTGTGATTTCGTTTATTGTGTGATGTCCTGTGATTTAGTTTGATATCTCATTATTTAGTTTGTTATCGTGTGATATCACACGATTTAGTTTGATATCGCATGATTTAGTTTACCATGTGATATCGCCTGATTTAGTTTGATATTGAGTGATTTAGTTCGTTATCATGTGATATCGCATGATTTGGTTTATCTTGGAGTGATCGTGACAGTAAATAGTAATGCAAAAGAGGAACATGTGGGTATTATGAAGAAGAAGAACCTGTGGGGTTTTAATTTAAAAAGGCAATTAAGCATTCTAAAATGTTATTAAAAGCTTTTAAAGTAAGAAGCAAATTAATTCCATTATGAGGAATGTTGGTTCAATTGGGAGGTAATGAGAAAGGAAGAAATTAAAAATGAACCAAGGAAGGAAATGAGAGGCAAAATGAGTTTGTGATTATTTTTTTTTTCGAGCGAAAATATTTGTTTCTCTGTTTTGAAGCAAGGAGGGGTAAAGAAGATAAAGATGAAGAGCATGAAAGAGACCACTTGGGATAGAGCAGAATGAGGAACATCTCTTGAGAGGTTTTCGCTCATCCTCGTGGAGATGTCCAACTCTCCTGAAGAGATCAGGCAATCCTCTACAGGCTCAGACTCGGGCATTGTGCTCTCAACTCATATTTACATCGGATATGCCAATAGGATGTCACCCAATGGAGTCTTGCGAGCAGTGGAAGGTTCCCGAAGATTTGGATCACATCTTCACACAATGCCTTCGCTACAGAGGACCCAGATCGCACCTCTTCCACTCTGGCTGAGAGATGGGGGTCATCTGGTCGGGTGTACTGAACACACTGTGCCAATTGAGCCGGAGAAGCACCCTCAACTCTGCAAATCGTTGTTGAAATTTATAAAAGAAATGGGTCGAACGATATAAAGTCCCACATACTTGTCTGCTCCAGCCGAGTATTTCAGTGCGTGGCATATATAGAGCATTGTGGCTCTGAAAATGCCATCAAACCCAACAGAAGAAGAAGTCTTCATGGAGAGGTGCTTGAAATTCAAGCACGAATTGGACGCTGTCATGGCACCGAACACAGAGGTCTATAAGGACATGCACAGAGATCATCTTCTTCGCAAAGTCTGATGACCCTAAGCCAGGCACTTTGATGGCATCTCAATAACCTTCAATGTCCTCCATCATCATCATCATCATCATTAATAGGTACAACTTTTTAGTGTTTTTAATTTTTACGACTGTAGTTGAGGCAAAAAAATCGATAAATTGTAGAGTTGGTTCCCCTAACCCTATTTTCTCCATAAGATCTTAGCTTTGTGCGTCACGGTTTTGCACATCGCGGGGTTTTTCAAGAACGTAAACTCCATTAACGGGGAACGTCTGCTGTGAATATCATCATTTTAAAAGTTGATTTTAAACTTACCATGTGCATTCACAAGCTCCAGATATGTCCTCCCCATCGGTGTCCAGAAACCCAAACCAGATTCGATGTCTCCCTCCAGAGTGGTGCAGAGGCAAATTTAAGGTTGGGGTTGGGTGGGTGTCCAGTTACCAAGCAGCTAGCTAACGCTTGCTGAGCCAGCCGTTCCTTGTCAACGGTTTTGAATGGAGTGCTTGCATGGGTGCTGATGCCACTTGGTGAGTGCTCTACAAGAAACTTAGTAACTGAACATACCCAGAGCCCTGCAAAAATGTGTCGGTCATGATGTCATCACTAGATGTGCCATCACATCGAGCATTTTTGAGTCCCCAAACATTTGAGTTCCCAAAAATGAGTGATAAAGGAAATACACATATGTATATTATGATTTGATGCCATGGTAAACAAGCTTAACACTCACAGCCACTTAATCTCACAATGTTTTTTAAGAATCACATTTTTAAAAACGTCACCTCAATTTAGTCTCGATCCACCGTTTTTTGACAAATGTACTGTATTTTAAGAAACACTTTGTTTTTTTTAGTATCATGTGCTAAGGGATGGCAGCATTGCCTCAAGGGTCGCACACTAGTCTAGAAGCTGTCTAACCTGGGTTTGAAATCTAACCCAGCTATAAACTGTCATCCTGGTGCATCACAGACAGAGTGATTCATCAATATGTGTGCCGTCCCTCAGATGGATATTAAATTGGGTGTTCCATCTCCTGGCATTAGTAGTTTAGTTGGTGTCTTTCACATTGGTTGGTGTCTTTCTTGGAGTTGACGAAAGAAGATGAAGCTTTGGGGCCAGATTAACATTCCAGAGTATCGAAGGAGATGGCATTGCAGGTAACCATGATGTTAACATGCATAACATCATGCTTATCGACTCAGCCAGCATGAGTCCGTGTCATTTATGCATCATCGGCCTCCCTTTGCTCGTACAACGTGAAAACCATTCTTCGCAAGAACAGAGATGTTACTGATCCAGACAGACTCCAACTGGTTGTAGACATCCAAACATTCCCATGCCTTCAACTTCTTCCAGTGTGTTTACTCCAATCTGGATATAAAATGGTTGGAAGGGTCATCTCGCTTATGGACCATACTGTTGTGTATTTGGCAATACGAAACTTTCGAAGTGATGTATAAGCGCCAAATGAGGCTATTTGTGCATGCACTGTGTATGTATTTCCACTGACTCAGTTCTACTCGCAAGGCACTTTTAATCTGCCGTTACTTGCATGAAATGTGTAATTCAAATCGTTTTTTAGGTCATCTCGTTAGAGATAACCTAATAAAACCAGTCTCGATGTCCGTCCATCCGTCCGTACGTCCATACGCACGTACGTACGTACGTACATCCCCATTTTTTTCTTCCAATTTTCTTGATATTTGGTATGTGGGTAGACGTCGATGAGGGATGCACGACGGTATGACCTTTGACCCGATTGAAGGTCAAGGTCAACGTCAAGGGCACTCTAAAGTTGCGAAATCGACCATTTTCAAAATTTTCTCCTCCGCCGTTTATGATCCGATCTTCGAAATTCCTTCGGATTCTGATAATATGCAACAATATGTAAATTTGGTCGGGCCAGTTTTTTTGAAATTCATCCTGGTTATCGAGTCACGTGTCTTCAAAGTTGGAAAAATTGTCGATGTGATACAGTCAAAAAAATTTCGCCCGATCTTGATGAAACTTGGTATGTAGGTAGGGGTCGATGAGTGATGCACGACGGTATGACTTTAGACACGATTGAAGGTAAATGTCAAGGTCACCAATGCTGTAAACTTTTCAAATCATCCATTGTCAAAATATCATTCGCCATTTATGACTCAGAAATGCGGTTTGATTTCTGAGGTCCGGTTTCTATCCTTTTGAAGACACATTGATCATAAATGTTCCAAATCAACCATTTTCAAAATCGATCTCTGGATAACTCAGAAATGTAGTTTGATTTCTGAGGTTTTCTATCCTTTTTACTCCCGGGCTTTCGTCTGTACATTGAGCCAAAAGACAAGATGACATCGAAGTCATTCTAAGCCGATCAGAGATCCACATCTACAGAGCTTCAGAGATGACCGTCACCCCCAACCGGGGTTAACCGGGGGAACCCAGTGGTTCCAGCAGGATGGGGCACCGCCCCATACAGCCAGGGAAACAAGACGTTTTCTCAACCAACATTATGAGGGCCGCTTTATCTCCCTCTACGAAGACGTTGAGTGGCGACCGTATTCCTCTGACCTTACTCCTCCAGGATTCTTCTTGTGGGGGGAATTCCTCCAGAATTCTCAAGGACAGGGCCTATGGAAACCCAAGGCCTCAGACTCTTTATCAGCTGAAGGAAAACATCCACTGAGAAATCCAGAACATTCCTCAGGAAACGTTTCCCAAAGTGATGGAGAACATGACAACACGTTTGCAGGCAGTGATCGGACAACATGGAGCCTACGTCGAACGTGTGGTCTAAAAGGAAACGACGATTCTAAACCAAAATTTAAATTTTGGTGGCAATTTTGACATTGGTACAATAAACTTCAACCTTTCAGCTTTCTATCCAGCCATATATCTTTTTTTAAAAATATATATGTTATGACCATCCTCTTTGCAGATGAAAAGTTGTATATTTTTTTGGGGACACCCTGTGTATATATGTATATGTATATGTATATATATATATATATATATATATATATATATATATATGTATATATGTATATGTATATATGTATATGTATATATATATATATATGCATATACATATATATATATATATATATGCATATATACACACATATATATATATATATATACATATACATATATATATATATATATATATATGCATATACATATATATATATATGCATATACATATATATATATATATATATATATATATATATATGCATATACATATATATATATATATGCATATACATATATATATATATATATATATATATATATATATATATATATGCATATACATATATATATATATATATATATATATATATATATGCATATACATATACATATATATATATATATGCATATACATATACATATATATATGTATATATATATGTATATATGTGTATGTATATATATATGTATATATATATACATATACAGATATATGTATGCCCCGGTTAGAATAGGTGTACCATATCCCTGTGTGTCGTAAGAGGCGACCAGGGTTGCATCAGGAAGGGCATCCGGCGTAAAAACCGATGCCAAATCATTATGCGGACAACAAAACGAATTTCCAGACCGGATCGGTCGAGGCCCGGGTTACCAACGACCGCCACCGGTACCTGTGGTCAGCAGGGTACCAGTGGAAATTGTGCTACTGCTGGGCGAAGGAGGAGAAGGAGACGGGGAAGGCGAGTCCGGAGGCAGTGGGAGAGGGGGAAGAATAGAAGTGTGGAGGTGAGAGTTGGAACTCTGAATGTTGGGACGATGACTGGCAAAGGGCGAGAGTTGGCTGATATGATGGAGAGAAGAAAGGTGGACATACTGTGTGTACAAGAGACCAAGTGGATGGGGAGTAAGGTGAGGAGCATTGGAGGTGGTTTCAAACTGTTCTACCATGGTGTGGATGGGAGGAGAAATGGTGTCGGGATAATCCTGAAGGAAGATCATGTCAAGAGGGTATTGGAGGTGAGGAGGGTGTCTGACCGAGTGATGAGTGTGAAGTTGGAAATTGAAGGGGTGATGATAAATGTCATCAGTGCATGTGCCCCACATATGGGGTGTGAGATGGAATATAAAGAAGATTTCTGGAGTGAGTTAGATGAAGTGGTGGAGAGTGTATCCAAGGATGAAAGAGTGGTGATTGGAGCAGATTTCAATGGACATGTTGGGGAAGAGAATAAAGAGGATGAGGAGGTGATGGGGAGGTATGGTCTCAACAAGAGAAATGTGGAAGGGCAAATGGTGGTAGAGTTTGCAAAAAGAATGGAAATGGCAGTGGTAAACACGTATTTCAAGAAGAAGGAGGAACACAGGGTGACATACAAGAGTGGAGGAAAGTGCACACAGGTGGACTACATCTTAAGTAGGAGATGCAACCTGAAAGAGATTAGTGACTGTAAGGTTGTGGCAGGGGAGAGTGTAGCTCGACAGCATCGATTGGTGGTCTGTAGGATGACTTTAGAGGTGAGGTTGAGGAAGAGAGTGAGGGCTGAACCAAGGACCAGATGGTGGAAGCTGAAGGAGGAAGACTGTTGCGTGAAATTTAGGGAGGAGGTGAGACAGGCGTTGGATGGTGGTAAAGATGGGTGGGATGATTGGGCAACGACAGCAGAAGTTGTGAGGGAGATAGCTAGGAAGGTACTTGGTGTGACATCTGGACAGAGGAAGGAAGATAAGGAGACTTGGTGGTGGAATGAGGAAGTACAGGAAAGTATAAGGAAGAAGGGGTTGGCGAAAAAGAAGTGGGATAGTCAGAGAGATGAAGAAAGTCGGCAGGAGTACAAGGAATGGCGTCGAAAAGCAAAAAGAGAGGTGGCAAAGGCCAAGGAAAAGGCATATGACGAGCTGTATGAGAAGTTGGATACAAAAGAAGGGGAAAAGGATTTATACCGATTGGCAAGACAGAGGGACCGAGCTGGGAAGGATGTGCTGCAGGTTAGGGTGATAAAGGACGCAAATGGGAATGTGCTGACGAGCGAGGAGAGTGTGTTGAGAAGGTGGATGGAGTACTTTGAGGAGCTGATGAATGAAGAAAATGAGAGAGAGAGAGAAGGTTGGAAGAGGTGGAGATAGTGAATCTGGAAGTGGGGTGGATCAGTAAGGATGAAGTGAGGACTGCTATGAAGAGGATAAAAAATGGAAAGGTGGTTGGCCCAGATGACAAACCAGTGGAGGCATGGAAGTGCTTAGGAGAGATGGCAGTGGGGTTGTTAACCAGATTGTTTAATAAAGTCTTGGAAAGTGAGAGGATGCCGGAGGAGTGGAGATTAAGTGTACTGGTTCCGATTTTCAAGAATAAGGGTGATGTGCAGAGCTGTGGAAATTACAGAGGGATAAAGTTGTTAAGCCACACCATGAAGTTGTGGGAAAGAGTAGTGGAAGCTCGGTTGAGAGGAGAGGTGATGATCTGTGAGCAGCAATATGGGTTTATGCCAGGAAAGAGCACCACTGATGCAATGTTTGCTTTGAGAATGTTGATGGAGAAGTATAGGGAAGGCCAGAAAGAGTTACATTGTGTGTTTGTGGATTTAGAGAAAGCTTATGATAGGGTGCCAAGAGAGGAGTTGTGGCATTGTATGAGGAAGTCGGGAGTGGTGGAGAAGTATGTGAGGATCGTGCAGGATATGTATGAGGACAATGTGACAGCGGTGAGGTGTGCAGTAGGAATGACGGACCGGTTTAA